>NC_090646.1:284438842-284796296 GCF_040937935.1 Hyperolius riggenbachi
TGGATGCTTCCATCTCATGGTATACTATGGTAGGACATTAGAGTTTGATATGGTAGGAGTATATTGTGATCTCCTCTGAGGACAGTCAGTGACATGACTATGTACTCTGTAAAGTGCTGCGGAAGATGCCAGTGTCATATAAATACTAAGGAATAATAAAAATGATAATAACGATCACAGTTTAGCTCCACCCATAACTCTCCTTAATATTGCACCTCAGACTCCGCTCCCTGTCTGTACAAAATGTGGGGTGTTTTTTCGGCCTTTTGTCCAAAATTTGTTTGCCAGCAGATCTGCAGGCCAGGGATGGAGTCACGGAGCCCATAACAAAGAACTTTTCTCTGGGTCTCAGGGGTGAAACAATTTGGCTGCCAGCTGTAGCTGGATAGTGTACTGGTTAAGAGCCCTGCCTCTGACACACGACACCTGGGTTCAAATCTAAGCTCTTCCTGTACAGCCAGCACCTATTTAGTAAGGAGTCATTGGGCTAGACTCACTAAAACAGCTACTGCCTATAGAGTGTCATCTAGTGGCTGCAGCTCTAGCATTTTTAGTCTACCAGGAGAAAAACACAATATAAATGTTATTTGTCTTGATTTGTAGTGATTGGGCTCACTCAGTGTTTTGACAACGACCAAATTACTGTCTGGACGCGGCTATAGCTGTAATTTATATTATGGCCTATGGCGGCGCATGTTGAGCCCAAATACCCTGCGTCGCTTTTTCCTGTTTCGTCCGTAACTACTGTTGGGGCGAGGGGGGGGCACACCAATTGCTTCTTTGCTAGTTGGGGGGAATGGAAAGAGTCAGGGGCCCACTTGCAGCTTTCTTGGGGGGATAGTGAAAGCAGAGTCCACTTAACATGCATAGCAATTCTGGTGACTGCAGCATTTTATGGGGACTTTGCTATTAAGTGCTAAAGTTGGCACAAAATTACAAGACATTATGAATGGATTACACAAAATGAATTGAATTACAGTGCCACAGAATATGTTGGCGCTTTATAAATCAGAAATAATAATTTCAATAATTTCAGACTCGTAATTCTGTATGGCTGTAATTGCGAACATTTAACCATAACCATTATGAGTAGATTATGATCATTACTAATCAATTTATCACGTTTGAAATAGGGCCCCTTTTTTAAATGTGAGCACCCCCCACTTAAGGATCCTCTGCACGGCCCTGAGTGTGTGCTTATCAGCTTGTACAAACAAAGTCAGTCTTGAGCTGCAGATTCCTTGTTTCCACAGATGATATACAGTGTCAGTCTCATACCTGACAGGGATGCTTTTGTTCTATCATTCTTTCCACGTGCGTCTGGAATGTATTGCAGCTACTCCGAGGCTGCAACCAAGGAGGGAAGAGGGAGGGAGGGCAGAGCTACCACGCAGCTCTGGCCAATCACGGGGCCACAGAGGACAAATTGGTGCTGCTGACTGGGGAAAAGAGGACGGGCTCTTTGGGACATGGACCGAGCATTGCTGGCCTCAGTGCATCTAAAAAATGACACTTTTTATGGACGCATATGTACAAATAAGGGTTGGCAACCTCGCTGCCGGCTAATAAGTACTTTTTTTTTTTTAGCAAACTCCAGGCACTTCACTGAGTAAGTCAGGGGAAGGGGCCATATTAGGCCCGGTTCACATTAGCGGTCGCCGTCCGGAATCGCCGTGCCAGAGCCGGACCGCATGCAGAACGGACGGAACGGACGCACGGCATAGCAATGAAAGCCTATGCGTCCGTTCACATGCGTCCGTTTCGTCCGGACCGGACCCGGACCGGATCCGGACTCCGGCATAAGACCCAACATGCGCTATTTTTTGGTCCGGCTCCTCCGGCAGCCGTATCCGGAGCGGAGCCGGACTGCACCATCCGGCCAATACAAACCAATGAGAACCGGAGAGCGCACAACACACTGGCTAAAAATCCGGATGTTCTACCCCACTTCCTATGCGTATTGTAGCGGCGATTTTGGATGGGGACACATGGGCAAGCATTTTGGAGTGGAGCAGCAGTGACTTTAAACGTGCTGGAGATGTTGGCAGTATGTCGGAGGTGGAGGTGAGTGCTAAACAGCGGAGGGCCTGATTCCACAGGTCCACCTTCTGCTGACCTCCCAGACCCCAACATTTTTATTCGGTTTCTACTATCTTTTGCCAAACGGATCCGGATCGCATCCTGATGAACACCTGATGCAACCTGACCGGATCCGGTCAGGTCATCCGGTCCGTTTGGCAGGGAACCGCAAGTGTGAACCGGCCCTTAGTGTGTCTTACAAAAGGGAAGGGGGGTGCTGGAGCATCCCCAGCACCCCCCTGTGCACGTGCCTGTCTTTGTATGTGTCAGGGTGGTGCAACTAAATATTTTGAATTAAAAAAATGTTTGGTTTGGGTCCGCTTTAAGAAATTTAAGGAGGAGTTAATAAATAAGTTGAGATCATTTAACAGAAAAGCTTTGTGAATCAGGCCCATGGTGTGAATGAGGCCTAAAAGAAAAAATTGAGTGTGTTCCTGTCTGTGAGGGCAAAGTAAAACTTTTATAACAAAATAAAAATGTCCTATCTATGTATAAAGGTTAACATTTAGTTTGTTACTTATTGTGTTGCTCATGCTGCAGTGTAGCTAAAATTCACAGCACTTATACAATTACAGTTGAGCAATTTGTGACAGCCCTCGGTCTTGATACCCTTTATTATTACCACTTCCTTTTGTTATTTCGTATATGTCAAAACAATTATCACAAGCATTCTGCACTTGAAGATGCTCATTATGCCTCTCCACAGGTTATAAAGATCTGGGACCATATTTCAGATGATAAAGGAGTTACACATAAAAAATACATATTTTCATAAATAATCCATGAGCAATTGCAAGATGCACAACACTTGCCTTAAAGCATAAAGGACAGCTGCTATGGATTTTAGCTGTAGAAATTATTTATTCTATGCATTGGATAGAGCTTTAGGTCAGAAGACTGTACCAGCTCCATACTGTCCATAGCTGATATGCTCACTGGAAAAAACTGCTGGAAAAAAAAGATTAACAAAGAGGATCAATTGATGACATGGGGCTCAATTCTGGTAGGGCTTTACGTTAAATACCTAACAGTCGGGAAAATACCGCATTCGTTATTTATTAATTTATTTTTAAATTCTGGTATATTTTTCTGCGTGAGAATGTAATTTGTTAAATTACCACCAGAGGGAGAAAGTGTGCGGTAATCATGCGGAAATTGGTGCGGTATTTTCCCTACTGTTAGATATATGAGCACCCCGGCTCCGTCCCACTACCTTCCAATGCCCCCTCTCAATTCCCCGCTGAGAGATATGAGTGATCCTCCCTCCGTTCCCCAACCTTCCTGCTACCTCCCGCTTCCACCCGTTGCCCCCTCCGAAAGCCCCGCCACCTCTGTACAACTGAGCAGGGCTGGTATTACTCACCATGGCCCTCTCTCTCTCCAGCGATGATCGCGGAACCCCATCTCCTCCTCTACTTATCAGCTCCGGGCTGCCGTTTACAATACCGGGGGATGCGGCTTAATGACGTCATCAGGATACAGCCGGTATGGCTTATCCTGCTGCTGCACAAGTTCCCGGCGGTTTTAAATACTATTCCCCCTCTAGGTCCACGTGGATAGTGGGGAATAATGTAATTCGGCAGTGTTTTAGAAGCAAATTCGGCTTTGTCTTTTGACTGCGCCACTCACTCACTGTGCGCAGCTATAGCCGTAATTCCTATTACTGCCTATGGTGGTGCCGGCTGCGCCCAAACCTCCTGCGGTGTAATCACAGCGCTCGCTGCTTTGTGCTATCTAGCCCACCCCGTCTTTACACACGGCTTCATCTTGCTTCTTCATGTACCACAGATGTAGCAGTTCGGAGTAGCCGCGGTGATGTCGTCCCTAGCTAATGCAATGCGTGCTGGGAGATGTAGTCTATTAATGTGATTACATCACACATCTCCCAGCATACAGAGCGACAAACTGCTTTTACTGCGGCACATGATTGCAAGATGGAGGTGCGCGTATAAAGAGCAGCTCCCCGTGGGTAATGAAATCTTCGTGGCCCCACCCCTCCCCCCCTTCCCAAAAAAAAGCCACACCACTTAGAAACATCCGTTTCACATTATGGGCTTGGTTCACTAAGACAAATGTTATCAAAGTTAACACGCCTTAACAAAGTTAACATGCCTTATCAGAGTAGCAGAGCGAGCGCTATGAACCCACAGGGGCTCAGGGCAGGATGAGTGTAGCTCTCCTCATTGCCAATTAGCAGGCATAAGTTTGCTATGCTACTCTGATAAGGTGTGTTATCTCTGATAAGGCATGCTATTTGTCTTAGTGAATCAAGCCCATATGTGTTGTTGTCAGTTATGACGCACCACGCATAGGGCTTGATTCACTAAGACAAATAGCATGCCTTATCCGAGTTAACATTCCTTATCAGAGATAACACGCCTTGTCCGAGTTAACACTCCTTGGGCCTTATGCAATTCACTTTTTCTCCTGAGTTTTCTCCTAGGAGATAATTTTTCATCTTCAATTTAGATTAACTTTTTAGCAATTTGCAGTGCAAAAAATACCAAAAAGTAGGTAAAAAAAGAACTGTCAAAATTATTTTGAGTATTTGTTTGCTTGCTGTTGGCTTAAAAGGCATTTTATTAACAAGTTCGGAGAAATCACCAAGGAGAAAACTCAGGTGAAAAATTTTATTGCATATGGCCCCTTATAAAACTCCTTATCAAAGTTAACACGCCTTATTAGAGTAGCATAGAGAGCGCTACGAACCCGCAGGGGCTCAGGGCAGGACGAGTGGAGCTCTCGTCATTGCCGATTAGCAGGCATAAGTTTGTAGCGCTCGCTATGCTACTCTGATAAGGCATGTTAACTTTGATAAGGTGTGTTATCTCTGATAAGGAGTGCTAACTTGGATAAGGCGTGTTATCGCTAATAAGGCATGTTAGCTTGGATAAGGCATGCTATTTGTCTTAGTGAATCAAGCTCATAGTGTGCAATACACATGGTAACATAAAAATTAATTGACTTTCATGTCACCATTCACAGTGCCACTGTGTGTTCCCCCACATTGCACATGTAACAAGGCCTGGAATACTTACAATACTTACAATAACAATTACACAATGCATGCAAATTCCCGTTGGGTTCAACTGAACGCCGGTAACGCATGCACTAAATCTGGTTCATGCATGCATTTTGTAGTGTGAAAGAATACCTTTATGGGTAGGTTCATTTCATTTATTTTTCTAACCCAGGAGTACCCAGGTGCTCAGTTAAATTTAAGGCTCGTTCAAGCTGTCCTAAAAAACGTTGTTTAGGGAAACGAAATGGATCGCATAGCTATGTCAAACAATAGGATCCATTTACACCAGTCAGTTTGAAATGTATCCATTCAACGGTGTCCATTCTTACTAAGCCACGTGTCGCATGTGTTTTGGAAGATACTCACCTGTCACTGTCCATTCGGATCCTCCTCCCCTACTGCTGCTGTCCATTCAGGTCCCTGCACCAGAGAACTGCCAGTATACCGATCTCTTCCGTGTTCTAGCGTACATTCCACTGTCCTCACTTCCTGCAATGCCGTCCACTTACAATACCTTACAATACAGTGGGCGGCATTGCAGGAAGTGAAAACAGTGGAATGCACGCTGGAACGCGGAAGAGGTGAGTCATCCCGCCCGCTGCCTCTTACTAATAGCGGTGGCTGCTGCTGAGCTTAAGCTGGAGGGGGAGCGCAGATGGGGGACCCAGGTGAGGGGGGGGAGGGTCCGAACCCCCTCCCCGCCGCTGTGCCCAATACCCCCTTCCTGCCCGCTACCCTCTTATGCGGCGTATGATACGCCGCGGGTCCACTAGTTAATATTATTCACTCTAGTTGTCAGTTGTAAACTATAAATATACCATTCATTCTGTAGCATTTATATAATAAGCTGGGGTTCACTAAATCACAGATGTCAAATACAAGGCCCACGGGTAGAATGCAGCCCTCCATGCCACTTTATTTGGCCCTCGAGAGTTTCAAATGTGCATCATTGTAAGCAATAAAAGAACAGGGGCGCACTGCCTTCTCATCCAGGGGAGCACACAGATGACAGTGTTTCTGGTTGAAACATTGTTAGTTTGAGCCAAGGTACAGTAATAACCCACAAGACACCCCAAACCCCCCACTTCCATGGGGCCCCCTACCTAGATTCAAATCTCTCAATCCCCATGTGGCTTGTGAAAGACACACACACCTTCCACCTAACACCATCTCCTGCCTATAGCAGAATAGTGCGTTGGAGCAGTGTAATATTTATCTGCTCCAGTGATGCACTGCGTCTTCTGTTCTTCTTGGAAGTCACACACTCTGTGATTCCATACCTCCTTTTCCAGATCACATGACATGCATTCGGAGCCAGAGGTGTGCTGCATAGAGAGTGTGGCTGTCAGGAAGATCACAGAAGACCCAAAACAGCACTGGAGCAGGTAGATATTGAACTGCTCCACTGCTTATACGTAGAAGGGTGAGGAGCGGGCCCTCACTGTCACTATAGTTATACCACTTAGTTTGAGACTGTTCAGTAAATGTTAAATCCTGATAGAAATTTTGCCTGCGACTTAGACTATGTTTTAGATTTTGTCTACTTACGTGATTAAGTTTGACACCTCTGCTCTAAATACAGATAGTAAATGAGTTGCAAGTAATTCCAACTTGTGTTCAGATTTTACAAAAATTATGTGAAGCTTGGATCTAGGCAATCTATAATCAACAGGAAGTGCATTTCACTGACCCAATTTGAGGCTGTATGCAATTTACATACACCTTACATGCAAATCAAAATTAATTGCATCTCATCATTCTCTAGTGCTGAACAGAACTGATGGAGGATTTAGGCAAATGTCACTTTAAATATAATGTTACATGGTCTTTTCATGTATGGATACTAAAACACTACATCCAGACACAATGGGCCGATCCGATAGTCACTTTCCAAGTTTACTCCTAGTTTATATTTTTACATCTTATGAATAAAATGCTTTTTAAATCCTGAGCTAGCAAAAAAATACACTGAATAATTTTGACAGCACTTTTTCACCTACCGGTACTTTTTTTGGTACTTTTTCAATTGCAGCGCTGAAAAGTTATTGCAGTGCTGAAACAAAGATGAAAAATGATCTCCAAGGAGAAAAAAGCGAATTGTATTGGGCCCATTTTGTTAAACAAAACCAGATTCTTCAGAGGGTATCTTGCAGCAGGAGCTTTTGTGTTTGACATGCTCGAGTGCCTCACGCACTGTTTCATGCACTGAGATTAGAATTATATAAACATGATCTCAAAACCACATGAAATATTTACAGAGAAAAGCCTTGCAGAAGTATATGAATTGTCTGTTTTTCTGATTCAATGCATATACGGTAAATTACAGCTAGAACTCCTTTAGAAGTAAAGGTCTCCAAAATTCTGAATTTTTCTTTATTCTCTCTCTTCTTGGAGTTATGCTATAAATGTATACTTTAAAACTGCTACTAGCATTTTTTTTCTGACCGCTGACTTCACTGGTTTGAGGTTTACATCAGATGATTACCAAACTACTGAAGTCAGTCAACACAATATTTATACAAGTAGTATAGGGCCTGTTCAGACTATGTGCGTTCCTAGACGTTTTCAGGGAACGTATCTGGGTACCAAAAACGCATAGAAACGGCTCCTAATGCTTTTGAATGGGCTAGTTCACATGTATGCGTATGAGACGCATACGTTTCTCATCCGCATTGCTGCACGCAGTTCTGTGCGTCACGCATAGAAACGGATGCAATGAAAGTCTATGGACGCGTATCAAAAACGCGTACTATTGCGTTTTTAGCGTCCGTTTTCCTCTGCGGTTCCCATAATTCTTTTTTTTCCCCTGGGTCACGTGTGTGTGCAAAACGCAATAGAATACGCATTAGAACGCAAGAAAAACGCATGCGTTTTTCAACTTGCGTTTCTTTGATTTTAAACGCATTCTTCATACGCAGATAGTCTGAACAGGCCCACAGTTTTCAAATGCTTATGAGGCTGTATAAAATGTAAATAAAACAGTATGTGTTGATTTCCGATTCATCTAAACCTTCTGTTTAATTTAAGATACACTAGCACAAATACAAAATAGTTTATCAAATGCTTACATTAGGAAATGTGTGTGTGTTAAGCACACGCTCACTTAGAATTTAATGTCAGCAACATGCTTCAAAAAAGGAGGCAACAAAAGACTGAATAAGTTGCACAATGTAAAAAAAACAAAACTACTGGAATATCTCTGATCAATTAGGTTAACTGGAAACAGGTCAGCAACATGACCAAGTAAAAAAGTGCCACCCAGAAAGGTGAACATTTTTATGAAGCATTTGGGTGCCTGCTAAGCCATGTAGTTGGAGTATCAGTAAAGTGTGTTTACCAATACTTCACCACATCCAAAACCACTGGTTCCTAACCCTACTCTCTAAACCAAGCCAATACTCTTTTTCCGTATCAGATGTGCAATTTGGACACTGCCTCTTGGCTATTTGTGGAGCCGAACACCAGCTATGGGTACAGAGACTCAACTTGACAATAGTGTCCAGTTATACGATAGCCAAATACCTTCAAGTCATAGCTTATATTTGGCTCTGTGGTGGTGCACAAATGAAGCGCAGCCCCCAGAGATGCAGAGTTTCTCAGAAGTAATATTGGGTGCACCAATTTGTTAAACACTGCACAAGCAAGTCTTGAAACAATCCGAGACTGTCTGTAAGCAAGTAATATAAAGAATGTGTGGATTTCATCTTTTACCGTGCATAACATCATTACAAGATTTAAAGAATCCAGGGAAATCTGTGTAAGCCAAGGAAAGACAATATTGGATGGATGTGATCTTCAAACTCTCAGGCAGCACTGCAATAAAAGAATTACTTAGAGGGAATCACTAAATGAGCTCAGGAAAACTTCCAAAAAACATAGGCCCTTATTCAACTCCCCTTTTCATGGTACCTGTGTGTGACAGGTGCACATTTGTAATTCCAATCACTGCACCTGTTCACTGTTCAGTGCACCTACCTACCTACCTACGTGAGTGCAAGCAGTGCAATATACCACCAGTCATTGCAACGGTTCACGGTACCTGTGTGTGACAGGTGCACATTTGTAATACCAATCCCTGCATACCTGTTCACTGCACCTGTGTGACAACTGCACATTGAATTGTAATATCAGTCACTGTTACCTGTTCACTGCACCTGTGTGACCGCACATTGTATTAGTCAAGTCAGTGCATACCTTTCACTTCATCCCCCCGATATGGACAAAACAACAGGCAGAGGCAGACCTAGAGGCAGGCCACCCGGCAGGTCTGTTCGAGGTCGTGCTGACGTGATTTTATGCGGCCCTGGCCCACAGTACAGTACTCAGAAGAAGGCACGTCCCATCAACTCCCAAGATTGTCAGGACGTGGTTGACTATTTAACACAGAACACCTCATCTTCCGCATCCACCAGGATTACGGATATCCGGGTAACCCGGATAGCTGAACTTTTTTATGCTATCCGACCGGATTCGGATTCCGGATACCTGGGCCAAAATCTGGATAGCAAACCGCGGATATTTGGTCGCATACCCGGATATCCTCGGATACCGGTCCGATATCCGAATCCGGGTACTGTTACCATGGAGATGATGTCCATGATGTCATTGAGCCAATCAGAGGGCTCCCAGCCTAAGCCCAAGCAACTAATCACAGAGGGGAACCTTGGCCAGTCCCTCCTGTATATAAGGAGGGGGGCCATGATGAGAATCTCGTCCTTGCTGTGACTGCCACTGAGAGACAACTCCAGTGTGTTTGGCTGAAGCAAGTGCATCATCTCAGTGATAAACCCAGCGTTTTTACACATAAACACCTTCACTACACTACTGTTATATTGTGTTGTAGTTAGCTAGTCTGTATAATTTGTTAGTGTCAGTCACTCAGACTTTGAGCTGCAGCAGCTGCCTGCTAGTTAGGTCCTGTGACTGTGTGTGCTGTACACAGTCTAGGCCTCCTGCTGCTGGCTGGCCCGCTATTAACCTTAGCTAGCTAGTAGTACAGTATAGGTAGGTAGGATTACTGTGTTATTGTGTAGTTAGTGCAGTGCTATAGTTGTTAGAGAGTGAGAGTAGTACTGTGTTAGCAACTACAGATTATAGCAGTGCTGCTGTGCTGCTGACTGAGCAGTGAGCAGTGTCAGTGTGTCTTATTGTACTCTGCTGTCGGTCACTCCGTGCTGATTCACAGTCCAAGCCCGCTAATAAAGTACAAGTACCCCACACATCATCTGTGACATCAACACATATCTTGTACTATGTCTGGCACTGGCAGCCGGGGGAGGGGCAGCAAGGCCAAGAGGAGAGGGAGCAACATTGCGGCCTCCGTCAGCAGTTCTGCTGCATCAGTCTCCATTCCGCCGCTACCCACTGGCCGTCCAGCTGTTAGGGGGAGTGACGCTGCAGAGACGCAGCAGCGTGTAGCGGCCATTTTCAAGCAGGGTCAGCGGTGCAAATTGGAGGAGAAAGACACCGCACCTGTGATGCAGCTGATGGTGGATGACGAGCAGGCCACCACCAGCCCTACAAAAAACATTCTGGACGCAATGGGCTTTGTGGAAAAGTCTGAGATGGTGACAGCAATTGTTTGGGGGGGGGGGGGGAGTCCGTCCTCCATCATGTGTCAGCAGAAGAGGAGTTTGGGGCGGGCTCATCATCCCAGCAGTTGTTCGAGGAGGGGGAGTTTGATGTTGATGATGACGAAATGAAGGACCAGGACTTCCATCCAACGGAGGGGGATGTCAGCTCTGACTCTGAGGAGGAGGATGATTCAGTGTGTCTGGCGCGGAGGATCAGCATTGCAGGGATTGGCAGGAGCAGCAGTGGGCATGGAATGCATGACCCACAGCCTGCTGCTTCATCTGCCACTACTACCACCAACCGCACCACTCAACCCCAAGCTCCAACCACCACTGGGAGAAAAGCAACAGGAGCATTCCATTCTGAGCGATGTAAGGGCAAACTGCAATCCTCAATATGGCAGTTTTTTTTATCTGCCCTCACTAGAAAGTAAGTTTGTAACTTGTAATGTGTGCCATGTAAAGATGAGCAGAGGGTCTAACCCCTCCAACTATGGCACATCCAGCTTCATCAACCATCTGGCCAATAAACACAAACCGGAGCACGAGAAATTCGAGAGGCTGAAGGAAGCTGGCGCTGGCCCTTGCAGTGGTCAGAGCACCATAACCCCGTTTGCCACTCCTGCCAACACTGAGGCCTGTTCAGGCAGCCAGTCCTCCTCAGTGGTCTCCTCTGCTCCCCCCTCGGCTTCCCGTGCAAGCACAAAATGCCACCACCACCAGACCCTGCTCGTCGTTCGTGGTCAGGGCTCAGCCTCCTGGCAGCCGTTGCATACGCCAGCTGAACGGCTTGCTTGCACTGGCCATGTCCTCCCAGCTCCTCCCGTACTCGTTTGTGCAGGAGGGGAGCCAGATGTGTGCGCTCCTGCAGTGCGCAGCGCCAGATTGGCCAATCCCCAGCCGGCACTACTTTGCACGCACGGCCATCCCAGCACTGCACCGCTTTGTGAAGGCCAACGTGGAGCGTGGGCTGGATCATGCGGTGAGTGAGTGGGTCCATGTGACCATGGACTCCTGGAGCAGCAGGTTCGGGACAGGCCGCTATCTGTCCTTCATGGCGCACTGGGTCAGTTTGGTGGAAGGGGGTGAGGAGGGGACAGCAGCAGCATCACCCCAGTGGCTGGTGCCACCCCGCAGCAGGGTCAGGGGAAGTGCAGCAGGTTCCACCTTTGATCCGGTTCCATCCTCCGGCAAACGCGCCGCCAAACACCCCGCCTCAGCAGCAGCGTGAAGGCCCGCCACTGCCAAGTGCTGCTGCAGATGGTCACCCTGGGGAAGAATAGACTGTCGGCAGACCACATCCTGGCCAAGCTCCGAGAACAGGAGAGGAGTTGCCTGACCCCCAGAGGCCTGAAAGTCGGAGAGGTGGTGGCTGACAATGGGGAAAACGTGGTTGTCGCCATCCACTGGGGAAACCTCATCCACATCCCCTTTCTGGCCCACGTCCTGAACCTGGTGGTGCAGAAATTCCTGCGCACCTACCAGAGGATGGACACTCTTTTGGGAGCGGCAAGGAAAACCATGGGTCATTTTTGCCACTCGGGTGGTGCCACAGCATCCCTGGAAGCCGTGCAGCTGGAGCTGAACCTCCTATGGCACCGGCTCATCATAGACGTTCCAACACGTTGGAATTCCACCCTGGCAATGTTGGAACGTCTGGCCTGGCAATTTTGGAACGTCTGTCAACCTCTACCTGGCCAAAGCCACCATGGAGGCCAACTTGTCTGGGACCGGCACCGCCCACCTCCTGGACATCATCCGCCCTTGCTGAGTGGGGAAACATGCAGCTGGTGTGCTTGGTGCTGGCCCCCTTTCTGGAGGCCACCAACATGGTCAGCTGGGACCATGCATCGCTGTGTGAGTGGGTGACCATGGTGTGCATGCTGGACAAGGCCCTCGATGCTCTGCTGGAAGTGGGAGAGGCAGCCTTGATCCAGCAGGAGCAGCAGCAGCAACCTTCACAGTCCACCTCTGTGCGGCAGGAGGAGGAGTTTGAGGACTTGGAGGTCCCTGACCTTGAAGAGGAGGGGGCAAAGCGGAGTGCAGCTGCAGTGGTGCGGGGGTGGAGAGAGCAGGAGGAGGAGCAGGAATCAGAGGAGGAGGACAGCACTGGGGGTGATGAAGACGAGTATGTGTCAGCAGAGATGGCAGCCCTCTTCCCCATGGCAGTGCACATGCTGCAGTGCCTGCGCAAAGACCCAAGGGTGAAGCAGATGCGTGCTCTGGAGGACATCTGGATCACCCTGACGCTGGACCCATGGCTGAAGGGGAAGCTGGCTCAGTTCCTGCCTGTAGGAGGAGACCCTGTGCGCCGAATGAGGGACTTGCAGCAGATTCTGGTTCGGTGCTTGGAGGAAGCCTTCCCCCAGACTCCCACCCCCCTGCAGTCACAGCCCAGCCAGCACAGCAGCAGGTGCCTGCATCCAGCAGCAGCAGGCGCCCAACAAACCTGCTGTCTCTGACAAAGGCACTCTATGCCACACCAGTACCGCTGCCGACTGAGGAGGTGCCTGCAGCAGCATCCGGCTATCAAAGCCAGAACCAGCACCTGACCCAGATGGTGGCCGACTACATGGGATCCTACAGTGGGCTTGACACCGACACCCCTGTGGACCCCTTGGATTACTGGGTCAAGCACCTGGATATCTGAAGCGAGCTGGCACAGTACGCCCTGGAAGTGCTGTCCTGGCCTCCTTCCAGCGTGCTGTCCGAAAGGTGCTTCAGTGCGGCCAGTGGCGTGGTCACCGAAAAGCGATCTTGTCTGTCCCCACAGTCTGTGGACAGACTGACTTTTTTTTAAAATTAACCAGGCTTGGGCGGTTGGTGAGTTCCTGGCCCCTGTTGTTGGCAAGAGGGGGAAATGAAGTGGCTGAGTGGGAATCACTATGCCTGCCTCACCACCCTTTACCACCACAACCTCCTGGCTCCATCTTCATTAAGCCAGGTTCAATTTTTTTTTACAGCCGTGTACCAATACCAAGTGCCATAGCGATTCTCTGAACACAATAGCTGTGTAATTTTTTTGGAGGTGTCTGTACTGTCCAAGTTGTGGGGAGGCCCCAACTGCGGCAGTACAACCGCTTCCTGAAACCTCTCCTTTTTTAATGTTTTACCTGTGCTGTGGTACTACCAACACTAGGTGCCATAGCGATTCTATGAACACAATAGCTGTGTAATTTTTTGGGAGGTGTCTGTGCTGTCCAAGTTGTGAGGAGGCCCCAACTGCAGCAGTACGACTGCTTCCTGGAACCTCTCCTTTTTAATGTTTTACCTGTGCCGTGGTACTACCAACACTAGGTGCCATAGCGATTCTCTGAACACAATAGCTGTGCAATTTTTTTGGAGGTGTCTGTGCTGTCCAAGTTGTGGGGAGGCCCCAACTGTGGCAGTACGACCGCTTCCTGGAACCTCTCCTTTTTTTAATGTTTTACCTGTGTCGTGGTACTACCAACACTAGGGGCTTGATTCACAAAGCGGTGCTAACTGTTAGCACGCCTGTGAAAACCCCCTTAGCACGTCTAAACAAGCTTTTCGCGCATAAAACTTTACGCGCGCAAAACTTTATGCGCATAAAACTTTACGCGCGTACTGCACAGAGCGCAGGGCGCTCCGCGCGAAGTGCCCATTAAAGCCTATGGGACTTAGCACGCGTAAAACTTTGCGCGCGTAAAACTTTGCGCGCACACAGTTAGCGCGCGATCTGATTGAGAAATCCGGTGCTAATCTACTTAGCACCCTGGTTAGCGCGTCTAAAGACTTTAGACGTGCTAAGTAGGTTAGCACCGCTTTGTGAATCAAGCCCTAGGTGCCATAGCGATTCTATGAACACAATAGCTGTGTAATTTTTTGGGAGGTGTCTGTGCTGTCCAAGTTGTGGGGAGGCCCCATCTGCGGCAGTACGACCGCTTCCTGGAACCTAGTCCTGATGTTAATTGACAGACATTTTTTTTTTGGGGGGGGGGGATTTTAAGTCCCCACATCATCAATTTGTGTTCCCCTTTACAAAATAATGACGCTACATGCCTCAAATACCCTAAAAAACGTTTTTAAAGCAATTTAAAGGCCGGATACTGTGGTCGGATATCCAATTCGGATTTGGATCTGAAAATTAAATTTTGAATTCAGATATCCGGGTATTAGAATCTGATCCGGATTTTGAAAAGGGGTATCCGAGCAACACTGTCCACCAGCACTACTCAAAGTAGCACATCTGCTACATTTGACACTTCACAGGAGCTATTTGGTGGGGAAATCACTGATTCACAGCCATTATTGTTACAACCAGATGAAGGCGCTAAGCAAGTTACACCACCAAAGCAGCAAGTTGTTACTGTGGGCGAACGAGCGGCGCTTGGGCTTGTGGAGGAAGTGGAGGTGCACACCATTTCAAATCTTCAGCCGAGGAACTACAGGTGCCAGCCGGGGCCCAACTATACGGGGGAGAGCCCGTACCCAAACTCTGTGCTATCATACAAAGAAGAAAATTTGTGAGTGCAATTGGTTTTATATTTTTAAATAAACTAGTATGGTTTTACACTATGTGAGGCATTTGTCTTGAGGTTTGCACGCTTGAAGACATATATGCTGTGGAAAGGAGAAGGTGGTGGCAAATCGTTATCGGTGTGGTGGGGGACGGCCTGAAGTGTCCCAAGGCGTTACTAGACCTGAGTGGAGGTCTTATTGTCCGGTGAGTGTTAGCTCACGGGGTGTTGGTGGAGGTAGTAGGAAGAACTAGGAAGATAGCGAAAATCACCGAGAAGATTGACCATTTAAAAACCAGTTGAAAGTGGATGGGGACTATGCATAGTGTATATGAATTATTGGAGCATATTTTGTGTTAAGTTGTGTAGCGCTGCCTTCTGCGAACATTTTATACGATATATATAGAAGGTGCTGCTCCAGCTGAATGAGTGCAATAAGTGCACCCTATACTGAGGTGTAGCGCGTTTCCTTGATACATATAATACACCCTCTCATATGTCTGAGTTAGGCGACACTATGGACGTAAGGTGTGAGAAGAAGGATGATGAAGTACCTGCTGTTGGTGCAGTTTTGGAGGTGTCTGATACAAGTGAAGCTTTGGAGAATGATTATGATGATGATACTGCCATGGATGCCACGTGGGATCCTAAGAGACACGATGGTCAAGGGGACAGTTCAGAGGGGGAGTCAGAGAGGAATAAGAGGCGACGAGTTGCTGAAAAAAGCAGGGGGAGCTTGTCATCAGAAACAGCTGGTGGCAGTGTCCGGCGCCATGTATCGCCACCTATGGACAGCCAGCCAACATACCCTTCAACGTCAGCTGCTGACGCCACCACATTGCCCACACCCCAGGGTGGCTCAGCGGTGTGGAAATTTTTTAGTGTGTATGCCAAAGATCAGAGCAATGCCATCTGTACTCTCTGCCTCCAAAAATTGAGCCATGGAAAGGCCAACACCCACGTAGGGACAACTGCCTTACGATGGCACATGCTGAAAAGGCACAAACTGCAATGGGAAGACCACCTGAGCAAAAGCAGCACACAAAAGCAAAGCTACCCTCCTTCTCCTCTTCCTCCTTCAGGTGCATCATCTTCTTCAGCCGCTTTATCCCTTGCACCTTCACAATCATAGCCAACCTCCTCCACTCCGCCTCTCACCTTGAGCGGTTCCTGCTCCTCTGCCCACAGCAGCAGCCAGGAGTCCGTGAGGACAATCTTTGAATGGAAGAAGCCAATGTCTGCCAGTCACCCCCTTGCCCGGCATCTCACAGCTGGCTTGGCGGAACTGTTATCCCGCCAGCTGTTACCATACCAGCTGGTGGACTCTGAGGCCTTCCGAAAATTTGTGGCCATTGGGACACCGCAGTGGAAGATACCAGGCTGCAATTATTTCTCTAAAAAGACGGTACCCAAACTGTACCATGAAGTTGAGAGGCAAGTGGTGTCATCTCTGGCACACAGCATTGGGTCAAGGGACCATCTGACCACGGATGCCTGGTCTGCCAAGCATGGTCAGGGCAGGTACATTACTTACACAGCCCATTGGGTCAACCTGGTGATCGCTGGCAAGCAGGGAGTACGTGGCTGTGCAGCGGACCTAGTGACACCTCCACAGCTTGCAGGCAGGCCTGCTGCCACCTCCTCTCCTCCTGCTACATCCTCTTCGCTGTTGTCCTCCTCCTCCTCCTTAGCTGAGTGGCAGTTCAACTCTACTGGTGCTGCGATCTCCTCTCCAGCTACACAGCCCCAGCTCCCCAGGGCCTATGCTGCATGCCAGGTACAACGGTGTTACGCCATCTTAGACATGTCTTGCCTCAAAGCGGAGAGTCACACTGGAGCAGCTCTACTGGCTGCTCTGAACAATCAGGTGGATCAGTGGCTGACCCCGCACCAACTGGAGATCGGCAACGTGGTGTGTGACAACGGCAGCAATCTCATTTAAGCTTTGAATTTGATAAAGGTGACACATGTACCCTGCATGGAACATGTGCTCACAGAGATTTGTGTCTAAGTACCCAGGCTTACAGGACATCCTAAAGCAGTCCAGGAAGGTGTGTGGGCATTTTAGGCGGTCTTACACAGCCATGGCAGGCTTAGCCGATATTCAGCAGAGAAACAACTTGCCGGTGAGACGCTTGATTTGCGATAGCCCGACTTGCTGGAATTCAACCCTCCTGATGTTCGACCGCCTGCTACAACAGGAGAAAGCCGTCAAACAGTATCTCTACAACTACAGTCAAAGGACACAGTCTAGGGAGATGGGGATGTTCTGGCCGAAGTACTGGACACTCATGAGGAGGTGACAAACCTGGTGAGTCGCAGTGAAGGCGCCAGCAGAGACTTGATCCCATATGCCTTCTTCCTGGAGCGTGCTGTGCGTGGATCAAGCTGTGGAGGAGCATGGTCAGGAACAGGAGGAAGAGTTGTGGGATCAATTCTCAGCAGAAGCAGATGATTCCTCAACACCTGCGGCAGCACAGAGGGGGGAGGAGGAGGAGGAAGAGTCGTGTGGGATAGGAGTCAGATGATGAGGAAGGTGTTGTTTTGGAGGAGGAGGATGAGGCGGAAGAACAATCGCAGTAGGTGTCGCCGGGGGCTTGTGCTACTCAACTTTCCCGTGGCATTGTTTGTGGCTGGGGGGAGGAGGAGAACTTAGCTGATATCACTGAGGAAGAGCAAGAGGAGATGGATAGTACCTCTGCATCCAACTTTGTGCAGATGGCATCTTTCATGCTGTCCAGCCTGTTGAGGGACCCCCGGATAATAAAACTCAAGGGGAATGAGCTGTACTGGGTGGCCACGCTACTAAACCCTCGGTATAGGCACAAAGTGGCGGAGATGTTTCCAAATCACCAGAAGGCAGAAAGGATGCAGCACTTGCAGAACAAGCTGGCAACTATGCTTTACAATGCGTTTAAAGGTGATGTCACAGCACAACAGAATAAAGGTACCACTGCCAGAAATCCTTCTCTCAGGTCTGCGTAGGCAAGGACAGGACGCTCCAGCGATCTCATGGTGATGTTGGACATGCGGACATAACTCTTCCGGATCCACCCTCCACCAACGCCTCGGCCAGCAGGTAGCCGACTACCTGGCCTTAATTGTGCATGTAGACACTGTGGACTACTGGGTGCGCAGGCTTGACCTGTGGCTAAAGCTGACACAATTTGCCATCCAACTTGTGTCTTGCCCTGCCGAAAGCGTCCAGTTAGAAAAGACCTTCAGCGCAGCTGGAGGCATTGTCACTGGGAAGAGAAGTCGCCTACGTCAAAAAAGTGTTCAGTACCTCACCTTTATCAAAATGAATGAGGCATGGATCCCGGAGGGCTACTGCCCGCCCAAAGAATAAGTCCGTCCTCGCACACAGCATCTCTGCCTGCATGCCGTGTGACTGCCTGCCTCATGACTAAGTCGCTCACCACACAGAATCTCTGCCTGCAGGCCGCTTGACTGCCTTCTCCGCCACCACCAACAGGGTGCAGGACTCCAGGCGGATTCCTGAATTTTTAAGGCCGTTGCTAGCAGCGGGCACTATAATAATTTTTCTGGTGCGTGTACATGCCTGCCTAATTTTTCTGGCTACACTGCGGCTGCAACAAAACAAAAGGCATGTACATGTGTCAATTCCCCTTCGTGATCGTTACTTTGCCGTGGTGAAGGGGCTTGCGTATCACAATGAAGCAATGACCGACGGCTATATGAGTGTCTCGGGGGGTGGCACACCAAAGATAATAAGGTTGTTGCTTCATTGTGGACAGACCAAATTCGATCACTTGGACAGTCACTGTTGTTCTGTCATTGAGCTACCTCAGCCTGGCGACCATATGGGCTTGAAAACCGCCACGGCCTGCACTCTGCCCATGGTGTGCACCAGTCCAGCACGGCCGTCACAACAGAAACAGCTGTCTGCGGTGCGTTACACAGTGAGTTTGGTGTGTCAGTGTGAAGCAGTACTCTAATTACACTCCCTGATTGATGAATACACATGCAAGAAGTTTTAAAGCACTTTAGGCCTCCAATGTAGCATGCAATCTGATTTCTGCCCTTAAAACGCTGCTTTGCGTCAAATCCAGATTTTTCAAAGGGACTTTTGGAGTGTATCCCACTCCCCCATGCAAAAACTCAGATGTTAGACCCCTTGAAACATATTTTCCACCATTTTTGTGGCCAGCATAAATGTTTCTAGTTTTCAAAGTTCGCCTCCCCATTGAAGTCTATTGCGGTTCGCAAAAGTTTGCATGTTAGCGAACATTTGAGGAGGTTCGCGAATGCGGTTCGTGAACCGAAAATCGGAGGTTCGGGCCATCTCTATTAATAAGCAATGCATATTACCTGTAAGGGATGCTATTAAAATGCAACTCATTTCGGAGTTGACTTAGGAGTATGCAAATTCTATAAGCAGCTGGAAAATGAACTAAACAAATTCTGCTTCAACAGGACTCCCTTGGTCTGAGGAGGGGATTTGTCTCCTAACCAGTGTTGGTTCCATGGTGTATGTAGTAAATACTCTTTTCTATGTTGTTGTGATTGTTGCTGTCACCGCCAAAAACACAAAACAATGGTCCTCCCTATCTCATTCCTTTTGGATAGGGAGGAAAAAAAAACAAACCTAAGCATAATTCCATGTATTGATGGAGACCATCTCCAGATAGTGCAAAATCCCACTGCTGACCTCAAGTGTTGCATATGGGGCAATCTAGGACGGTGTTATGTTTTGACCTGCTTATGGTTTTTCACTGTAACTGCAATGTGTTTCTGCACCACTGCTTGATGTGGGAGCCTTTAGTTTGCTCGTTTGCTTTTTAAATTATCTTTATGCTTTAAAACTATCTGGCTAGCATGTTATCGGGAACACAATTGGGTGTCAGTTAGGGCACCGGATCTGCATAAATATTCTTGTTTAGGGATTGAAAAAAAAAAAAAGCATTAGAGCGGTTTCACACTGCATGAGATGTCCTGTTTAGCAATCCGTTTCAGATTAGCTTGCGAATTGCAAAACACAAGGACACCGGATCTGTAATGTAATTGAGCAGTTGTTTTTCATTTGTTCAATTGCAATCCAATTTTGCCTGTTCGCAAGCGACGGTTCTTTTTTGAACATTTGCATTTTTTGGGAGTTTGTGCTTTAGTAGAGAGTATAGGAGCACAGAAGAATCGCATAGCAAATAGCAGTTCTATGCCATTTTCTTGCGATCAGCAATGTAAAATGTTTGACAGCAATTTTTTTCACCCATCCTCTGTTGCTCAACCCATTCAAATGTACCATGCAAATAGAGAGAATTGTAATTTCCTTCGGATTTTCAGTGTGAAACAGCACTTAAAGGAAACATCCAAGCAAATGAAAAAAAAAAAAAAAAAGATCCACTTACCTGGGGCTTCCTCCAGCCCATGGCAGCATCCTGTGCCCTCACCGCAGCTCCGGAGGCTCCCGGTCTTCTCCGCTGCAGAACCTGACCTAGTCAGGTCGGGTTCCGGGTCGGCCTCTTCTGCGTTCCACGGCGCGAACCACGTGGTCCGGCCAATGTCATCAGGCCGGTACTGCGCAGGTGCAGTACTGACATGATGACGTTGGCCGGACCACGTGACCCGCGCCGTGGAATGCAGAAGAGGCCGACCCGGAACTCGACCTGGCAAGGTCAGGATCTGCAGCGGAGAAGACCGGGAGCTTGGACTCTTGGGGTGCATACACACATCAGACCATAGTCTTTGGAAAATGAAAGATCACAGACCAATTTTACCCCCTTCCATGTAGTACGAGAGCCATACCTACACAGTCTATTCTATTGAGCTGAACTCCCCATCAGATACAAATCTTTGCAAGATGCTGCACACAATGATGCTGTACACATGCAACAGATCAGTATCTGCAAAAGATACAGGTACAGCTACCATCAAAAAAAGGTCCTAAGCTCAGATGTAACTTGATCTGTTAGGATGTTTTTGATTGAAATAGCTTTTTATGCCAGCAAATATTCCCTCCTAATGCTGCAAATTCAACAAATGACAACCTATAAAATGTTTTGAAACTCTGTTGTGCGTAATAATTTGGAACAGTGCATTTTTTTTTTTTTTTTTTTTTTTTTTTAAATATACTGTTATCATTAGGAGGCTTGTTCAGTAAAATTCAAACTATACTCTGAAGGTTGATGACTCAAAATAATGCCAACTGCCACTAGCATCAACTATTCAGGAAAACTGACATTCTTCACTTAGGCCTCGTTCACATCTGCTGCGCTGAAAAACGTGTGAAAGCGCTTGGTAAAAAAACGCATGCAATTGTGCGCGTTTCTGTGCGTTGCGCTGTGCTTCTTTAAAGCACGTTTTGCTTGTTGTACCAGCAGCAGTTGTCAATAAAACTTTGTTTTTGTATGTAAATGTATTTTTTTTCTCCAAGTTGGGCGAACACCTGGATGTTCGGGAACGTTCGCCGAACATGGCCACGATGTTCGGCATGTTCGGGCCGAACCCCGAACTCCCCGAACATCCCGCTTTTGGGGGCCCTATGGGGTTGCAGGCATAAGGGGGGAGCATGCCCCGATCGCGGGGGGGAGGGGGGGTGGGCGGAAATTCCCCCCACCCCCTCCGCTAGCGCTCCATCCTCTGCCCGCTTCACCATACAAAAGTTTAAGGAAAGTAAAATAATACCGGTGGTAGTGGCTGGCAGTGGCACTGTGAAGTGAGTCAGGAGGAGGAGTCCGGAGAGTGACGCGTTGAGGGAGGCCGGGCAGCGGGCGGTTCAGTGGTAGTACCCTTGTGGTACTTCCGCCCTTTCTCTGACCTCACGTCCTCTGCATACGAGGGTACGCGTCACGCGTACCCTCGTATGCGTCATCACGCAGAGGACGTGAGGTCAGAGAAAGGGCGGAAGTACCACAAGGGTACTACCGCTGAACCGCCCGCTGCCCGGCCTCCCTCAACGCGTCACTCTCCGGACTCCTCCTCCTGACTCACTTCACAGTGCCACTGCCGGCAGCCACTACCACCGGTATTATTTTACTTTCCTTAAACTTAGAGAATCTGTATTGCTAAAATCGCACAAAAGTAAACATACCAGTGTGTTAGGGGACATCTCCTATTACCCTCTGTCACAATTTCGCCGCTCCCCGCCGCATTAAAAGTAGTCAAAAACAGTTTTAAAAAGTTTGTTTATAAACAAACAAAATGGCCACCAAAACAGGAAGTAGATTGGTGTACAATGTGTCCACATATAGAAAATACATCCATACACAAGCAGGCTGTATACAGCTTTCCTTTTGAATCTCAAAAGATCATTTGTGTATTTACCTTCTGTCCCCTTCTTCTCTCATGCACTGAACATTACAGGCTTCCTGCAGACAGCTTTGCTTGTGCCTGTGTTTGTAATCCCTCAGTATGTGTCAGCCAGCTACTTTCACAGCCTAACAGAGGAGGATTTTTATCCAGCTCTCTACTATCACTGATAAAATAGCAGAGAAGCTGCTGGCTTATGTAAATAAAACACACACTGGAGTGTGCATAGAGGAACAGACCAGCACGGAAGAGTTGTCAGCCTTCCAGACACAGGCCGACAAGTCTGACAGGGGAAAGATACATTGATTTATTACAGAGACCTTGATAGTACAAAGTGCTGCAGTGAGCCAGAACACATTAGAATAGGTTTAGGAACTTATACGATGGTAGAAAAAACGTTGTAATTTTTGTTACAGAGTCACTTTAAACTTTTGTATGGGGAAGCGGGCAGAGGGGGGAGCGCTAGCGGAGGGGGTGGGGGGAATTTCCGACACCCCCCGCGATCGGGGCATGCTCCCCCCTTATGCCTGCGACCCCATAGGGGGGCCCTGTTCGGCCGAACAGGGGCCCTGTTCGGCCAGGCATTGAGCCGTTCGGGCGAACCCGAACAGTTTGGCCGAACACCACCAGGTGTTCGGCCGAACTCGAACATCACCCGAACAGGGTGATGTTCTGCAGAACCCGAACCGTGGCGAACACTGTTCGCCCAACACTATCTCCAATTAGGGGTAAAAAACGCATGCGCTTCTATGCGCTTGTACGCACTTCTATGCGCTAAAAAAGCGCACCCATTCACTTGCATTGATGTGCGCTTTCCAGCTCAACGCACAGAAATGCTTGCAACCCTACGTTTCTGTAACGCTGCTCAGCGCAGCGCATAGATGTGAACCAGCTACATTTAGTTACATGGGAAAGTAAATACCTTGCTGATCGCACAGGGCAGTGCGCTGTAAAAAGCGCACAGAAACGGCCCTGATGTGAACGAGGCCTTAGGGGTGTAACTTACGTTTTTGTTGCCAGCATTTTGGACAATAAAGGAATCATCAGCCAAATAAAAAAAAATCCGCTTTACTTACCTGGGGCTTTCTCCAGCGTGAGCTGTCAGCGTGGGACAGTCGACTGCAAGGGGCTGGAGAAAGCCCCAGGTAAGTAAAGCAGATTTTTTTTGGCTGATGATTCCTTTAATGGCTGTGTGTTGAGTTATTTTGATGGGACAGCAAACTTACACTGTTATACAAGGTGTACGCTGACTACTTTACATTGTATCAATGCTGTATTGGAGCTAAGAGTCCCTCAACGTGTTTTGGGCTCCAACATGTTGTGTGACTCTTAGAGGGCGTAATGGGAGAGCTATGGAAGGCACACCATCTGGATATGATCGGGTGCTTGACACTGGGACATAGGCAATGTCTCAAGTTGAAACAGTGATCAAGTGTATCAGCACACCGTTTTTCAATAATTCACGCTCCTTTATTGAGCCATGCGTTTCCACAAGAATATAGAGCAGACAATTGTTTTGGGGGCCGCGCAGGGTCCCCCTTCTTCGGCAATTTTACCACCTCCGTGCAGCATGAGGGCTTACCTACAGAATCTGTTCAAAGTATGTAATATATACAGTACTGGGCAAAAGTTTTAGGCAGGTGTGAAAAAAATCTTGTAAACAAAGAATACTTTGAAAAATGAAAGTGTTAATCATTTATTTTCATCAATCAACAAATTGCAATGAATGAACAAAAGAGAAATCTAAATCAAATCAATATCTAATGTTCTCCCCCTTTGCCTTTAAAGGGACTCCGAGCAGGGCAGAAACTATGGAAAGATGCATATCATTTTAAAGCTCTTTTTCTCCTCTTTCCAATGATATATAAATCGCCGCCCTACGCCTTTTAGTTTTCATTATTTTCGCGATTGAAATTGCCGCGGCTGTGATTTCGATCGCGAAAATAGAGAAAACTAAAAGGTGTAGGGCAACGATTTAGGGGTCGCAGAAAGAGGAGAAAGAGAGCTTTAAAATGATATCCATCTTTCCATAGTTATATTATATTACACAGGACGACTTTTTCCTAAATTCAGCAGCTGCATTCTGCTGAATAAAGCTGCTGACACTGGGGAAAGTGTCGTCCTGTGTAATACAATGTAACTATGGAAAGATGGATATCATTTTAAAGCTCTCTTTCTCCTCTTTCTGATGACACCTAAATCGTCGCCCTACGCCTTTTACTTTTCTCTATTTTCGCGATCGAAATCGCAGCCGCGGCAATTTCAATCGCGAAAATAATGAAAACTAAAAGGCGTAGGGCGGCGGTTTATATATCATTGGAAAGAGGAGAAAGAGAGCTTTAAAATGATATGCATCTTTCCATAGTTTTTGCACTGCTCGGAGTCCCTTTAAAACTGAATCAATTCTTCTAGGAACACTTGCACACAGTTTGGCCTCGATTCATAAAGCATTCCCGCATTCGGAAATGCTGAAAACGGCTCACTTTACCGACCACACAGCAAAATCTGTATTCATAAAGGCTTTTTCCGCATGAAAAGCCGACATTCGCGAGCAGAGTGATAAATCACCGCCTTGCGCGGTGATTATCATAGCAAAAGTAACAAGTAGTCAATTCATAAAGATTAGAGGTAGCGGTATGCGGACGGGTATTACCGCTACCTCTGATGTGGCGAGAAGCGTGCGGAATACAGTGCAGTGAATGGGACAGACCTCCCAAGCAGCTGCAGAGAGAACACCGCACGGAGGGATTCCGCCTGCTTCTCCTGTTTCCGCATGCATAGGACAGCCTAACGCCTGCCTACAGCGGAATATCTCCGCACGCCTGTCACATCTAGCTACATTTTTATGAATTACTACCCTGAAGGCGGAAATACCGACAGCGGTGTTTCCCCGCTCGACTTTCCCCGCTCGACAGCACTTTTATGAATCGAGGCCTTTGTGAAGGAACTCGGCTGGTAGGTTGTTCCAAACATCTCGAATTAACCACAGTCCTTCTGTGGATGTAGGCTTTCTCACATCCTTCTGTCTCTTCATGTAATCCCAGACACACTTGATGATGTTTAGATCAGGGCTCTGGTGGGGAAGGCATACCATCACTTAGAGGACTTTTTCTTTTTTTATGCTGAAGATTTCTTAAGAGTTCTTAATGACTTTGACTGTTTGTTTGGGGTCACTGTCCTCCAGCAGGATAAATTTGGGGCCAACCATACACCTCCCTGATGGTAGTTCATGAATAAGTATCTTCCTGTGTTTCTCAGCACTGAGAACACAATTAATCTTGACCAAATCTCCAACTTCATTGGCAGAAATGCAGCCCCAAACGTTCAAAGAACATCCACCATGCTTCACTGTTGCCTGCAGACACACATTATTGTACCGCTCTCCAGCCCTTCGGCAAACTGCCTTCTGCTACAGCCAAATTCAAATTTTTACTCATCTGTCCATAGCACCTGCTTCCTATTTTTCTGCACCCCAGTTCCTGTGTTTTCATGCATACTTGAGTTGTTTGGCCTTCCATGAACACTTCTGACCAGACTTCTCCGGACAGTATATAGGTGTGCCTGGGTCTCACTGATTTCTGATATTTCAGAGCTGATGGCATTGCTGGACATCTTCCGATTTCGAAGGGTAATAAGCTTAATGTGTCTTTCATCTGCTGCACTAAGTTTCCTTGGCCGACCACTGCATCTAAGATCCTCTAAGTTGCCAATTTCTTTGTGCTTGTTCAAAAGAGCTTGAATATCACATCTTGAAGCCTCAGTCTGCTTTGAAATCTTTCACGTGACCAAGCGTCCAGCAGGATCCGAAACGGCCATCGCCGATCCCACCTGAGCCTGAGGCAACCACCTCCACCCCCGCAGCTTCAGTAAGACATGTATGAGGTATCTCACTGTTAATATTACTCCTGCATTGACGATTGTATTCACCAGGGACAAATAAACCACAATGATTATGGACAGATGGTGCACGTTACTGCTTCTTTGAATGACATACTTGCATGGTTCTTTCTTCACAATCCTCAACGGAGCACATGTCCTGAGCGATCTAATTGGAGTATAGCAGAGGCGGTGAGTGTTCGTTGCATTATAACTACCTTGTGCCTTGTTGCTGTGGCCAATCTTGCCATAACATGAAACGGTTTTCACAACCTCACCTTGGTAGCAAAGTTTGGGTATACTTCACCCAGGTTTAAGCCTTCTACACAGCGGTTTCTGTTTCAGTTAATGTGTTTCAACCTACGTGTGACATTGATGATCATTAGCACCTGTTTGGTATAATTGGTTTGTCATACACCTGACTAATTCTACAAAATCCCTGACTGTGCAAGTGTACCAATAAGCGTTTATGCTGGTTTGAAGGCAAAAGTAACACCAAATATTGATTTGATTTAGATTAAACTTTTGTTTGCTCATTTTGCACTTTGTAAAGAGTGTGTGTGTGTGTGTGTGTGTGGCCAGGTCCATAAATATTGGGACATCGACACAATTCTAACATTTTTTGCCTTCATACACAACCACAATGTATTAGAAATGAAATAAACAGGATCTACTTTAACTCTAGACTGTGAGCTTTAATTTGAGGGTATTTACATCCAAATCAGGTGAACGGTGTAGGACTTACAAGGCCTCCCACTTAAAGTCAGGCATAAAATCAATTCTTTATTTTTAAGTAATATGGATGCTAACCAGGCAATTCAAAAGTTAAAATTCACTATTACTTTTCTTGTTGATAAATGATCATTCCCCAGTATAATGACTCTTATCGCACAAAGGAAGTTGCACGGCAACTTTTTTTTTTGCTTCTTTATTGTGCTCTCAGACTTAACTAATGCAGCCTGATAGGCTGAAGCCTCTTTCCCTCCTGTTTTCCCCTCCGACACCTCTGTTCCTCTCTGATTGTCCAATATTTCTCATGCTGAGACAGTGCACTTTCTATCGCAGAGCTGGGTGGGAGTGCCTGAAAACTGGGAGGAGGGTGGGTAATGCATACACAATCAGGCAGAGGAGAGTAAGGGAGGAAGTGACATCAGGTTTGTCTTCAAGATAGACAGTTAAAATGGAGAATCCTAAGAAAGATTTTCTCTTTTTACTATAGAAAAATCAAAATGCGGACAGTGCAATACATATGTTATGTAAGTAGAGCAAGTATTTATCTAATTATATATGTGTTGTTGTTTTTCTAAGATAGTATGGCTGACAGCTTCTCTTTAAGGGAGACAAAAGTAAAGGGACAGAATAATCATCATAAATCAAACTTTCACTTTTTAATACTTGGTTGCAAATCCTTTGCAGTCAATTACAGCCTGAAGTCTGGAATGCATAGAAATCACCAGACGCTGGGTTTCATCCCTGTTCTTGCTCTGCCAGGCCTCTACTGCAGCTGTCTTCTGTTCCTGCTGGTTCTTGGGGCATTTTCCCTTCAATTTTGTCCTCAGCAAATGAAATGCATGCTCAATCAGATTCAGGTTAGGTGACTGACTTGACCATTGTATAACATTCCACTTCTTTCCCTTCACAATCTCTTTGATTGCTTTTGCTGTATGCTTTGGATCATTGTCCATCTGCACTGTGAAGCGCCTTTCAATGAGTTCTGAAGCATTTGGCTGAATATGAGCAAATATTGCCCGAAACACTTCTGAATTCATCCTGGTGCTTTTGTCAGCACTCACATCATATATAAATATAAGAGAATCAGTTCCATTGGCAGCCATACATGCCCTTGTCATGACACTACCACCATGCTACACCGATGAGGTGGTGTGCTTAGAATCATGAGCAGTTCCTTTTTTTCTCCATACTCTCTTCCCATTACTCTGGACTGATGAGACCAAGATCTACTTGTACAGATCAACATAGGATGTTGTTCCAGAACTGTGAAGGCTTTTTTAGATGTCGTTTGGTAAACTCTAATCTGTTCTCCCTGTTTGAGGCTCACCAAAAGTTCACATTTTTCACAGTATTTACTCTGGTGAAGACTGTTCTTGATTGTTGTGATGGGTGTTTTTTTTCACCAGGGAAATTATTTCAGTCATCCAACACAGTTGTTTTCTATGGTCTTCCGGGTGTTTTGGTGTTGCCGAGCTGCTTTTTAAGATTGTTCCAAACAGTTGTTTTGGCCACACCTAATGTTTTTGCTATCTCTCCGATGGGTTTGTTTTTTCAGCCTAATGATAGCTTGCTTCACTGATAGTGACAGCGCTTTGGATCTCATCTTGAGAGATAACAGCAGCAGATTGCAAATGCAAATAGCAAACTTGAAATCAACTCTGGACCTTTTATTTGCTCATTGTAATTGCAATGAGGGAATAACACACACCTGTCCATGGAACTGCTGAGAAGCCAATTGTCCCATTACTTTTGTTACCTTAAAGCGGTATCGTCACCATGAAAATCAAATTTCAACAGCAACTGGTCTGAGTGTATTAAGTGATAAAGATGCTAATCCTGCATTCAAAACTTTTTCTGCTGTTATGATTTGGAGTTATCACATACTTAAGGAGCACTAGCCCTTTAGTAGTCGGTGCCAAAGAATTGCATGCTGGGGGTTCTTTTATCTATAATCTATTCCTCCTCTTCCCTTTATTCCCCTGCCAGCTGCTTATCTGAAACCTAATCCCCTACTCACTCGTGTTTACAAGCAAGGCTGAGGTGACTAAGCGATTGGAGGAAACAAGAAAAAAAGTAAAGGCAGAAATGACATCACGAGTTAGCCTTAACTGTGGGCAAAAGACATGGCCCCCACCAGGAACAGAATTCTCGTCATTTACTATATAACATTCACTGAAATCAAAACGTGGACAGTATAATACATGTGTTATGTGAGTAGATCAAGTATTCATCTACTTATATATGTGTTTTTTTCCCTGGCATAGTATGGCTGATCCTACTGTTTTAAAGCGATATTGTCACCATAAAAATCTAATTTCAACAGCAACTGGACTGCGTGCATTCAGTGATAAAGATACTAATCCTGCATTCTAAACTTGAACAACTTTTTCTGCGGTTATGGTTTGTAGTCATCACATACTTTATGAGCACTGGCTCTAGTGCCAGAGTTGAATGCTGGGAGTTCGTTTTATCTATAATATATTCCTCTTCTTCCATTTATTTCCCGGTCTAGCTTTCTTATCTGAAACACCTCTGCTCACTTGTGTTTACAAGCAAGGCTGAGGTGACTCAGCGATTGGAGGATAAGACAGTGTAGTTCCTAGTATACACCTCAGTGGGAGTGTCTGAAGACTCTGGGAGGAGGGCAGCTAATGCATACACACTGAGCAAGAAAAGGGAGGGGGGAAAACAAGAGTCAGGGAGGACATGATGTCAGCATTAGCGTTGCAAGATGGCCACTGCCTAGAATAGGATTTCTGCTTTTCCTTTATAAAAATCACAGGAATGAGTACGTGGATAGCACAATACATCTGTTATGCAAGTAGAAGTAGTATTTATCTACTTATATATGTGTTTTTTATTTCTAGGGTAGCATGGGTGTTGCTTGTTCTTTAACAAGTGGGAAGCACATACACAAACTGTTGTAAATTCCTACACCATTCACCTGATTTGGATGTAAAAACCCTCAAATGAAAACTGAGTCTGCAGTTAGACCTGGTCCACACTAGGTCTAGAAACTTATCCGTGGCTCTGTTTTTAAAACCTGATTAAAACCGGAGCCACATATAGCAAGGTTAAAAATAGCAGCTGTCTTCACCCAAACAAAAAACAGATCCGTCTGCGTTTGCGGGGACCAGTTTTTAAAACCTAAACGGAAGGTCCGGATGTGCTGCATTTTCACGCAACAGATCTGGATCCTGATACACGCAGGGGTAGTGGGCAGGCAATGGAAAAAACGGATCCCCGTCTACACAGGCAGATTTGGACACAGAAATGGATCCGCTTCTGTGTCACAGCCTGTGGGGGGGGGGGGGGGAAGGGAGCGGCCATGCTGGAGGGTGATAGCAGCCAGGACGGGGTGGCAGCGGTCGGCATGATGTCACCCCCCCTCACCTGGGTCCCCCATCCACGCTACCCCCTCCAGTTAGATTGCGCAAAAGTAATTACAATGTTTTTATGAGGCGAGCGGGGAGTTTACCTTCCTCTCTACTTCCGATCGCTGCGTCACTGCTTGCAATGCCGCCCTCTTAAGTACAGAGGGCGGCATTGCAGGCAGTGATGCGGTAAACGGAAGTAGAGAGAAGGTAAGCTCCCCGCATACAAACATTGTAATTACTTTTGCTCAAACTAGCTGGAGGGGGTAGCGGGGATGGGGGACCCAGGTGAGGGGAGGGGGGTGGATGGTGAGTCCCCCCTCCCCGACCACTGCCACCCCGGTCCTGGCTGCTATCGCCCTCCAGTATGGCAGCCCCCTCTCCCCCCACAGGCAGGGCATACATTTCCACAAAAAAGGCATTTTTAGGAAGAACAGGGGGAGTGGAGGGAAGGAGAGAGAAAAAAGTTTAGAAAAACAGATCCTGCAACGGACCTACTGCGGACCTAGCTTTAAAGCAAATTGTGTTTGTTTCATTTCAAATACATTGTGGTTATGTATAGAGCCAAAAATGTTATAATTGTGTCGATGTCCCAATATTTATGGACCTGACTGTAAATGCAGCAGCTTTTAATTGCATAACATCTGGATAAACTCAATGACTATATTGATGTTAAGGTAGTGCATGAATGCTGCCAGTCATTAACAGCTGGAGTCTTATTGTGGCATGCAAGAAGAGATCCATATCCGCATTCATAGGGCTTGCTTTGCAATGACAATGAAAACAGTTATTTAGTATGCTGCCCAAATTTTGGCTGTTTTTTAGTTAACTTGGATTATTTTTAATGCCAACCGACAATTTTGAAACCTTCAAACGAACCCAAACCACGCAAAATGCAGTTTGTAGGAAAGCAATGAAAACGCTCCCATGCTAACAGCATTCCCTTGATCCATTCAAGATTGAAATCTTGAATGGATCAAAATAATTAAAATGCTAGATTTTTGGTTAAATGTACATTGGCTCGTCATGTGTGAAAAATTAAAAACACCTTTAACTGACCCTGCACTGAACCCATACTGCTGTTTTAGATTACAGGTAGTCCCTGACTTACGAACGACCCGCAGATACGAACGGCATGAGATCAGTGTTTCCATGGGAACAAGCCAAATTGTTTTTTTTTCAAATTGGACTTGTAGTTTTTGAGAAAATCGATTTTAAAAGATTCAAAAAAAAAAATGGCTTTTAAACTTATATAAGCAGGCGCAGAGGTGACACAGAGGGGGACACTGGTCGCACAGGGGGGCACAGAGGAGGTACAGGTGATAGAGATGGCACATTGTTCCAACTTAAGAACAGATTCATGTTAAGAACGAACCTACAGTACCTATCTCGTTCGTTAACCGGGGATTACCTGTATAGCTGTATTTTCATAAGTGTTTTTGTTTCCCTGTGCTAACCAGTCAAAAGGAAAACATTCTGCAGATAACTCACATTTTTTGATAGCTCCAACGGGATCACTCTAATCTCCTCCCTTCTAATGACTCATGCTGTTTTCTCTGCACATAGACAATTTGAGGCATTAGAAGGGAGGAGTAAGGAGTGACCATACACAGTCAGTAAATTCAGCTGTGTTTAAAACTGCTGGATTTTCACCAAGTGACTAAATAATACAGAAAAAAAAAACAATGTTTAGGGCAGTAAACAACACCTTCCTCCCCCCCTTCCTTTTTGTTCCCCCTTTTCAGTAAACAGCACCTGCGCTTTTATCAAAGGGAATCTGAAGTGAAAATAAACTTGTTATAATAATTTGTATGTGTAGTACAGCTTAGAACTAGAAAAGAACATTAGTAGCACAGATATGAATCTAATAACGTTTCCTCTACAGGAAGAGTTAAGGTGACCATACATCAAGCGACTTGGTGGCCTATCGACCATCTGATTCGATTATTATAATCAAATTGGATCAAATCATTGTCGATTGTGTATGCTGCAGGATGATGGGCCAACTTGCTCGATCAGGTGCACGGCGGAAATGACAACCAGCGCAGTCCCCCGATGATAAATGTCCCCCAGTGCAAGGTATATATTACCTGTCCGCTGCCTCTGCTTGTCCCCTGTGTTTCTGCTGGTGCATTCCACTGTCCACACATGCACACCCCACGTGGTTTCCTACTAAGGGCGCGCATGTGACGTCACACACCAACGCCCTTACTAGGAAACCACGTGGGGCGCACTTGTACGCAAAGGAGGAATCCCGGAAGCAGTGGAGGGACAAGTGGAGGCCGCAGACAGGTAAATTATACCTTGCACTGGGCACCGGAGGGACATTTATCATTAGGGTAAAGCGTTGGGGTGGCGAGGCGGATGGATGCGCCGTCACAAGGCCAATTCCAGATCGATTTCAGCATGAAATTGATCGGGAATCAGCCAGTGGTGAATGGGCAGCTGACAAAGCTCTCTCTCTCATCAGATTTGATTAAAGAGAGATTAGTCTCTTGGTTAAATCTGCCCATACATTGCTGTATGGCTACCTTTAAGAAACTTCAGTTGCTATCTATGCAAAAGAGTTTCTCTGAGCTCTCTGACCAAGCTTCATCGGCTACAGTGCTGTTTTCTGAAGCACTTATCTCAACCTGTCTCTTACTGTTTTTGTTTGTTTAAGGTTTTACTGCAGAAAAGTTCAAAGAGTCCATTAGCTCTGTTCTTTTTCATAGTTTAAAATACAGTGTAGTTAACTGCAAATATTAGAGAATGGTGCTATGTTATAAAAAACGCTACGTAACTGAAAATAAAAGTATGAGGCTCTTTTCTTTGCCACAATTCTTCTATGAATTATCAGTACTACACATCTAATTCACTATATCACAAGTTTTATTTTCGCTATAGTGTAACTTCAAATACTTTTTTTTTTTTTAGAATATACTGTAACAGTGCATTCACTAGCATAGATTCATTAAAGGACCACTACAGTGAAAAGGTAGGCAGTTAAAATCTGACAGGTTTTGGACTAGTTCATCCCCTCATGTGGGATTCTCCGTTTTTTTCCCTCAAAATAATTTCCTGAGCAGTTGCTAAGTCTAACTGCCAGAATAGTAACATACTAGTCAGCCAGCCTCCCTACTCGCTTGCATACCATTTTGACACTTAGACTTAGCAACTGCAGTTCAGGGAATGATTTTGAAAAACAAAATACCATAATACTGAGAGCTCCCAATGTGAAATGGACTAGTCCAAAACCAACCAGATCTGTAAGATTTTAACTGCTTACTTGTTTTTGCTACAGCAGTCCTTGAACGGGTCACTTTAACAGTTTAGATCATTCCTAAAGCCTGGAGAGCGAGATGAAAGAAGTCAGTATGGGTTTTGATAACATCCATACTGTTTATAAATCAGGTATATCTGATAATGTAGCAGAGGTAGTCAACTCAAAGTACATCAGTTACCCACTTACATGTGTAAACACTTCCAGATATTCCTTATGCATAAGTAACCATTAGGCAGGTAAAATCAGCCAGTACTCAAAACAATCACTGTGAAATACTACTGTGTGATAAGCACTGTTTCTCACAAGACTGATTCAAACCAGTAGGTAAAAAATAATTTCTCTTTCCGTCATGTCTTGGGAAGTTAAGTAGCCACTAACACTCATCGATTATTATTAGCTCTTTTTTCCACTGTTGTCAAGTAAAACACACAAGTTATTTGGGCTCTGAGGACAAACTGGTTCCTAAATCACAACCAAGAGTTAACCAGCATTCTTTGGCTGACTCATCGCTTTAGAGTTGGTTGTGCCACCTATATAAGTGTGCCTTAAGGCCCATACACACGTCGGATTTTTCTGAACGACCCGTCGTTTGAACGTTCCGTCGTTCAGTCGTTCGCACGTCAAATCCGACGTGTGTACAGACTATCGTTCGGGTGATAAGACTGGTGGAAACCAGTCTTATCACGCGAACGATAGTCCGTACACACGTCTGATTCCGCGTGCGAACGACTGAACGACGGGACGTTCAAACGACCCGTCGTTCAGAAAAATCCGACGTGTGTATGGGCCTTTAATCGCTAGGAGAATTGTCAGCCTTGCTTACAATCAAATTATTTTCCCTGGTGTGGAAATAAACCTTCATACCTGTAAGCACTTTCCAGTTCTTGAGAATTTGCTAATGCTGAATAAACATGCATGTTGTAATTTAACATGATGAATTTATGAACAAAGAATCAACGTACACTTGAAGTTTTACTGGTAATCAGGAGCTTTATATATATATATAGTTCATCTGGAGTACACACTCTTCCACATTCCCAACATCAGTAGGTACAAATAAACTCAAGTGAGCAACAGTCTTGAAAATACTTTATTGAACTGAACTCATAGCTGTAATGTGCAGAATGTGTTTGAAAAGACTACAGCTCCAAGAAATGTTTTGCTTTTTTTTTTTTCTTGTTTTTGCTTTTTTTTGGAAACTTTCAACAAAATAAAAATGGAAAAAATGGGCTAAACTGCTACAATAGAAGACCAGAGTCACCTCTTCCTTCTAACTCTTTCAGCACCATAACCCTTGCATGGATGGGATGAAACATTCAATAGCAAGACTGTGTAGGAATACATGTCAGCAGTATTTGCCATAGGTGACAGGGACTAGCACTAATATACCCAGTGTTATTGTAGGTTACAATACGCCACTGTATATCTGATTGCACAAGAGGTGATGCTGCCAGTTGCCATGTGAAGGAAAGGTAAGAGGAATAAATGCAGACATGATCAAGTGATAATATATTGGCAGATTCATCAGAAGGCTTTGCATACTTTTTTTTTTTCCTTTTATTTTCTTTATATTCTAACTGTACATTGCAAAACAAAAAAGTAACCTGCTACCTGCTGTGTCAGGACCTTTATGAAATTCTATGCACAAAAAGAACACTGTACATATTTTATATAGGATTAATAGTATAGGCATGTAGGTGGCATGATTTTAATCAAAGGCTTTTTTTTACTTGTATGCCAAAAGAAAAATCAAAAAAAGTAACAATAAATAAAAAAAAGTGCTAACAATAGCATTAGGAATTATGACTTGTATACTGAAAAAGTCCTGAAGGGAAAATCCTCAAGCTCTCCTTTGGTGGACAAGGCTTTGCAAACTAGAAAGCAAATACATAAATAAGAGAACTCAGAAAAAAAAAATCAAGATTAAGAATGTGAATTTTTTTTTTTTAAACTACGACAACATAACCTGGGCTAACTGTTTCCAAACAGCATTTAAATGAATCACTCTACACCTCGATAAAACAAACTGAACAGTTGAAAACTTTTTTTTGTTTGTTAACCACATGAAGAAAAACAAACGTTTAAACACAAAAGAACAAAGGTTTGCTTGAAGGATCACATATACTGCAATTTCTGACAGTGGCCTGACTGTAATGTCATTATATTATTATAATTAAAGTTCAAAACAGGAATTTAAAGAAGAAGTTAATAGTCGATTTCATTGCTTTGCATATTTACTTTAACTGATGTGGGCGAGATCATCCGCATAAATTGCTCAGATCAATAAATGTACTGTATCAAAAGAAAATGCCTGTTGTCTATGGATACTGAATCCCAGCTCTCATTATTCCAGTGCAGGTTAGAAAATGAAAGGGAGGATGTCAGTAGCTGTTACAGGTACATTTCCTTCTGCACAGGCCTATCTTGCTCAGAAATAAAGACAATGCTGCCATCTAATGATCAAATTATGACTTCTCAATATACTCCGCAAAAAAGCACAACAAATCTATAAGATTTCTTTTTTTAAAACTATTCATAATTTAGTAAAACACCCTTCTTAGTGCTAACTGCCTATGATGGCATTTTAGAGATATTGTCAAGTGAATATCCAAGCAGACATACAGTTAACACCACTGTAGAACTTGCTTTGAACTCACATAAAATAAATCATACATTATTCAAAAGATCCAAGGCTGAAACGCACTAGTCCTGGTTAACCTTGCATGTCGTCAGGTGCTGTAACCTTTTGAATAATGTTTAGGAAAGCTTTGGGATTTGTGGCTTAACAGTCTAAAAATTTAAGCCTGTGTCATTTTGTCTAATTTTTTTTTCCCTTAATGACAATGTCACTAAAAATTCATGCACGCTGCAAAAAACCTCATGCAGTAGTTATGGTAAACCATCCAAGCAGTTTTTATTAATTAATATTCATAAATACACACAGCAGCTTCATTAGAGATTTTTTTTATCCATATAGTTTTTTTTTCCTCTTCAGTTTGAATGTGGGAGATAAGGAGAGCTTTATTTTTTGCTTACGTCAAGGTACAGGAAGCAGACGGCTGCCTCTGGAACTGCTACCTATGTATATCTGCTAGAAGTAAAAATTAGTTAAGTGATTTTGTCATATATATTTGCCTCTGTCTCTTTTTGACTTTTTTTTTTTTTTACATTTTTTTTTTAAACTTTTTTTTTGAATGTACACAATGTAACAAGAGTGACAGACTGGAAATTACAATCACCAAAACAAACCCAAAGATAGTTGTTTGTCCACTTTCATTGGCAGTTACAGCACAGAGGACATTGTCTGCAAAGGGGGATGTCATCAAAGAGGAGGTGGCGGAGGCTCGCTTCCTTTATTACTCTCTTTGAGATTTAAGTTTTCTAAAGCAACATCTAAAGGCATTATATCTACACAACCCATAGCCCCAAAATCGGCTATTTCCCCCCGCTCGTCCTCATCTGAGGAGGAGCTTTCTTCCCGCATTAATGTAGAAAGCAACAGCTCCTGGACAAAGAGGCTGCGATCTGCCCGTTCACTTTCTATTGACTGTCGCTCAGCTTCTGTCATCTTCGGGTCATTTAGTCTGCAATGAGGTAAGAACAAAAAATATTAACAGAAATAACTGACTGGCATATGCTGCAAAATAATGTTTTCCATATATTATATACTATCTCACATCAGTTTTCTATATTCTATATACTAAAAATGATGGTGTGCTAGCTGTAATTCTAACTGCTTAGGTAGAGAACACTTTGTCCAATCTCTTACCTGGAACAAGTACCGTATTTTTCGGACCATAAGACGCTCCGGACCATAAGACGCAGCTAGATTTAGAGGGCAAAAACCAGGGGAAAAAAATATTTTTAACCTGGTGCGTCTATGGTCCAGGGGCATCTTGTGGATGTTCTCACCCCAATTATTATGGACTTCTTGTACTTCTTGTGCCCCCCCCTTGTACCTCTCTTTGTCCTCTTCTTATCACCCTTGTGACTTCTGAGTCCCCATCTGTCCCCCTTGACCTCCTCAGTTTGTCCCCCTGTTTGCTCTGCTTGTCCCCCTGTGTGCTCTGCTTGTCCCCCTGTGTGCTCTGCTTGTCCCCCTGTGTCCTCTGCTGGTCCCCCTGTGTCCTCTGCTGGTCCCCCTGTGTCCTCTGCTGGTCCCCCTGTGTCCTCTGCTGGTCCCCCTGTGTCCTCTGCTGGTCCCCCTGTGTCCTCTGCTGGTCCCCCTGTGTCCTCTGCTGGTCCCCCTGTGTCCTTTGCTGGTCCCCCTGTGTCCTCTGCTGGTCCCCCCTGTGTCCTCTGCTGGTCCCCCCTGTGTCCTCTGCTGGTCCCCCCTGTGTCCTCTGCTGGCCTCTGCATGTCCCCCTGTGTCCTCTGCTGGCCCCCCCTGTGTCCTCTGCTGCCCCCCCCTGTGTCCTCTGCTGGCCCCCCCGTGTCCTCTGCTGGTCCCCCTGTGCTGCTGGCCCCCCCTGTGTCCTCTGCTGCCCCCCCCCCTGTGTCCTCTGCTGGTCCCCCTGTGTCTTCTGCTGGTCCCCCTGTGTCCTCTGCTTGTCCCCTTGTGCTGCTGGTCCCCCCTGTGTCCTCTGCTGGCCCCCGTGTCCTCTGCTGGCCCCCCTGTGCTGCTGGTCCCCCTTGTGACCTCTGCTGGTCCCCCCTGTGTCCTCTGCTGGCCCCCCCTGTGTCCTCTGCTGGCCTCCCCTGTGTCCTCTGCTGCCCCCCCCCCCCGTGTCCTCTGCTGGCCCCCCGTGTCTTCTGCTGGTCCCCCTGTGTCCTCTGCATGTCTCCGCCCCCCCCCCCCGCAGTGTAATTAGCGGCCCCCGCTGTGTAGTTAACGTCAGCAGTGTATAACCCGATAATCCCAGCGTCAGTACAATGACATTGCCCCCCCCCCCCCCGGCAGTGTAATTAGCGGTATCAATATAATCCAATTAGGCGCCCGCTAGTTAGTGGCAGCCATGTATTACCTGATAGTCCCGCAGTGTATTCGCTGCATTAGCATATTTCATTGTCTCCCGCTGGCGCTGTGTAATTAGCAGCCATCCGATCCTAGAAGTCCGCGCTGCTCAGAGACTTCTCCTATGCGTCATTCTTCCCTCTAGTGCCGGCCGCCTGTAATGACGCAACATGAAAAGCCGGCACTAGAGGCGAATGACGCATAGGAAAAGTCTCCGAGCAGCGCGGACTTCTAGGATCGGATGGCTGCTAATTACACAGCGCCAGCGGGAGACAATGAAATATGCTAATGCGGACTATCAGGAATATGCTAATGCAGACTATCAGGAATATGCTAATGCGGACTATCAGGTAATACATGGCTGCCACTAACTACAAAGCGGGCGCCTAATTGGATTATATTGATACCGCTAATTACACTACGGGGGGGGGGGGGGGGGGGGGGCAATGTCATTGTACTGATGCGGGGATTATCGGGTTATACACTGCTGACATTAACTACACAGCGGGGGCCGCTAATTACACTGCGGGGGGGCAGGGACAAGAAGAGGACACAGGAGGACAAAGAGTGGACTGCACAGGGAGTCCCCGACATTGCGGCGCAGCGGCAGTTCGTATCGGCGGGTGTTTGTAAGTCGGGGACTCCCTGTATTCGGACCATAAGACGCAGTGACTTTTTCCCCCCACTTTTGGGGGAGAAAAAGTGCGTCTTATAGTCCGAAAAATACGGTACATGGAGTAGACAGTCTCACATTCTTGTTCTCCATAAAAGAGTGACTAAAGCCTTGTTGTCAGATAAGATTACAGGCTGGAAGACTAGCATTTTTCAGGAGAAGGGCAAACTGGCAGCCACCATATCTCCAAAATGACAGAAATATCCTTGGACCATTGAAGACAAAGGGCACATTTCCACGTTGATGCAAATGCACATCCATATTCCTTTACCACGCCATGCACGGGCTATGGGGATTTGAGTGTGTGCTGTGGAAAACTGCATTTTTTTTTTGCCCGCAATAGGCTGCAATTTTGCCTCAGAAATTTGTGTAAATAGGCCCAAAAGCATAATGGGCAGAGAATAAGCATTTCTCATCACTGTTTACTAAAGGGTAGGTCTTAAAGTAAACCTGAGATGGGGGCTTAATAAAATTATAGACATACCTGGGGCTTCCTCTAGCCCCCTTCCAGGCTCATCGCTCCCACGCTGTCCTCCTCCACATCCTCGTTCGTCCGCAATTGGTACCGGAATGTCCTCCGGTCTGGGACCAACTGCACATGTGCACGTTCCCGGCGATGGGAGTGAGACAGGGGAGCACGCGCAGCTGGACTGCGCCGACTGGCCCTGACTAAAGAACTTACCGGAGCCAGCTGCAGACAAAACGAGGAGGCGGAGGAGGACAGCGCAGGAGCGATAAGCCTGGAGGGGGCTGGAGGTCTCCCAAGGCAGGGCTGTGGAGTCGGTACAAAAATCCACCGACTCAGACTCCTCAGTTTAGGATTCCACCGACTCTGACTCCTCTAATTTGCATATTACAATCTTGTTGATTGAAAGTATGTAACATGAAATTCGTCTCTTAACTGCCAACGCTTAGGAATTTTAAAAGGCAACTGAAGTGAGAAGGATATGGAGACTGCCATATTTATTCCCTTTAGTCATAGACTAAAACTAGTCCTTTGTAAACAAAGAACATCTATCAGGACCTAGGCAATGTAACTGTGGGTACATGCAAGAGTGATGTGCAGGTACTCTACAGGGGAATAAGGAGATTCTTCCTCTATTACACATTCTTCATGCACAATCTGAACCAGGTTTATGGGTGATAGACAATACCTCTGTGTTCAATGTGCACAACATTCTCAGTGGATTCCCTGCAGCTCTGTGGAGAGTGCATATGTAGAGTATAGTACTACTGGGTAACAAAGTAAACCTGAGACAGATGAAATTAAAGTTTTATACATACCTGGGGCTTCCTCCAGCCCCCTTCAGTCTAATCAGTCCCTCGCTGTCCTCCTCCACCACCTGGATCTTCTGCTATGAGTCCAGATACTTGAGCCAGTCTGGCGTAGTGCGCATGCACACACTCTGCCGCCGGGAGTGTACTACACCTGCGCAGCACTGTTGCGCCGGTGCAGAACGCTCCTGGGTGTGGAAGCGGCATGCAGCCGGACTGCGCTGACTGGCTGAATTACCAGGACTCATAGCAGAAGATCCAGGTGGTGGAGGTGGACAGCGAGGGACTGATTGGCCTGAAGGGGGCTGGAGTAAGCCCCAGGTATGTATAAAACTTCTTTTCATCCTTCTCAGGAACCATTTAATTCGTAGTCACCAAACCAAATTTTAACAACATATCAAATTATTTGATTTCATGAGCAAAGGGAGTGCATACATTTGCATAAATCAGAATCCACGCAGAATTATTTCCATCTCATTGACCATCTCTATTAGTGACACGGCTACACATCAGGCTTTATATTTACAGCATAGATGTTATTTAGTATATATGAGATTCCTGTGTACACATCATATATATACAGTCACAATCAGATATATATATCTGACTTTAAAAATACTGGGACTGCTTTATTGAAGCAGCACAAGTAACTAATTTTGATTGGTTTATTTCATTTTTGTGGACTAAGCACAGCTATTACTGTATGTATAAATTATTTATGATGACTATTATCTGAGAAATAGAACATTTTCTCATATTTTCTATTTTAATTACGGTTTAAATTCATTAGGAGTCGGAGTCTGAGTCGGTGCATTTTTTCCCGACTCCGACTCCAGGCACCCAAAATTGCCCTGACTCCATGACGCCACAGCCCTGTCCCAAGGTATGTATATTTTTTTTATTGAGTCCCCATCGCAGAGCGGTTCCCCTGGTAACGGCGATACACATCGCCTTTACAGGAAGCCGCGCTCTTTCCTGCCCCCTGCATCGTCACAGCAGCAGCGCCGGGTGCGCTGCTGTGATACACTTATACGGAACATGAGAGGGGAACCCGGATTAGAGGAAGCCGCTGCCTTAAGCAGGTAATAGCAGCGGCGGCCGCGGGGGGGAGCGAGGACCACCGACCACCACGGAAGCCACTACCTACCTATACTGGGCACTATACTAGCTATACTGGGGAACTACCTGCCAATACTGGGCACTTTACTAGCTATACTGGGCACTATACCGGCTATACTGGGCACTATACTAGCAATACTGGGCACTATACTAGCTATACTGGGCGCTATACTGGGCACTATACTAGCTATACTGGGGCACTACCTACCAATACTGGGCACTTTACTAGCTATACTGAGCACTATACTAACTATACTGGGCACTATACTGGCTGAACTTGGCACTATACTAGCTATACTGAGGCACTACCTACCAATACTGGGCACCATACTAGCTATACTGGGACACACGGGGGGGGGGGGGGGGGGGGGGGGGGGGGAATCACGCGACCTGCACCAATCCAGCATTTCCTACCCCCGGCTTAAATGGGGGTCAATCATTTTTCCCTGGTTTTTCAGGGAAAAGTTGGGGGGTCGGCTTACATGCGGGTCGGCTTATATGCGAGTATATACGGTACATCCGTACAAACCACGAGATCTATCTGCCATTAAAGTTCTTTAGGCATTAGTACTAAATGTATAACTTGGCACTGACACAAGCATGTTCCACAGTGTGCTAAGAAATAATACAACAATGCACGTAGGAAGTTTATTTCTATAAAGAAAGGTGGGAAGAAAAGGAAATCGTGAATCGAAATTGCAATTTTAGACAGAAATCGCTCAATTCAATTTTTTCCTAAAATCGTTCAGGCCTACACTGTTACATTAAAAATTAAAGCGTTTTCTTTCTTGTAGCGAATGGTTAACCTCTACCTAATTAACCTCTTCTGTAACCTATACTTGGCCTTTAGATTTGTGGACACCTTTAATGGCGATCGGATGTGATCACTAGGGCAACAGTTTGGAGACCAAACACTGTATAGATGGATCTTTGCAAGCATCGATGCATGCAAGTTTTATGAGCGACCGTTCTTAGTACCATGCTCAGGCAGCAGGTATGACAGTTTTCTACCCCGACACTAATCCCAATACACTCTACTGAGCCAGGAAAAGTAAACAGCTTCACTATTACAGCATTATAAAATTGGGGATCTGTAATATTTAAACTGCCTCCCTCATTTTTTATGTAGTACATGCATATATTTCAGAAGTGAGGCTTAGTTCCACACACAGCTTTGCAAAGCGCAGAATCATGGGCACAGGAGAGATGTGTCTATCCATGTTCTTTTATTATTTGAACAATTAATGCTTGAACCACTACAAAAAATAAAAAATGGGAGAGGCAGTTGAAATATTACAAATGTTCTATTTTATATTGCTGTAATAGTAAAGCAGTTTACTTTTCTTGGCTCAGTAGAGTGTATTGGGAACAGTGTCAGGCTGGATAACTGCCATAACTGCAGCCTGAGCATATTTTTGATAACTGTCCCTCAGTATTATTAAACGTGCTATCAGGAATACACAATTTGTACACTATGTTGACTGATCATTTTAGCATAGTTGGTAACCTGTTAGAAGCACTGAGCTGAGACAATGCCTGGATAGTGAGAGGATCCTTCCAGGCTAACGCTGGGAGTATACCATGCAATTTCTCGTCAGATAGATGGGTCGATAGATCATTTCCAACAGATCCAATCTGATTTTGATCGTTTTTCTGATCACTTCTATACAAATCGTTCAGGAAAATGATCAGAAATCAGATCCGACCAGTCACACATTATCCATCAATCCATCTGTCTGACAGAAAATTGCATGTGTATTCAGAGCATAATTCTCAGACATAAAGCATGAGATGTAAATTTTTCAAACCTGATACAGATTTGATTGCAATTTGCAGGTAGACTGGAAATGGCCTATCCAAAACAGCAGCAATTGTATTTGATTGATCCAATTCCCATAAAGGGGTGAAACCAATGTATGGGGTAAAATCTCGTTATGGGTTAAGAATTAGTGATCATATTTAAAGAGACACTGAAGCGGGAAAAAAATTATATCATCATGAATTGGTTGTGTAGTAGGGGTAATTAATAGAACATTGGTAGCAAAAAAAAATATTCTCATTTTTATTTTCAGTTATACAGTTTTTTTTTTATAACATTGCATAACTCTAATATGTGCAATTTACACATTATGCTGGATCCACACGGTGCGTTCGCGCACTCGATTTCCCGCTCGATTCCCGTCGATTTGTTTATTTCCAACATGTCCGATTTGGATTTCGATGGCTCGTTAGGTCGATTCGACATACTTTGCATGCGAATTGACCTAACGATCCATCGAAATCCAAATCGGACAAGTTGGAAATAAATGAATCGACGGGAATTGAGCGGGAAATAGAGAGCGCGAACGCACCGTATGGATCCAGCATTACTCAGTATTCTAAAAGTTTTTGCAGAACAGGCAGTGAACGTTTGACCTGTCCCGAACTGTTCTCTGCAAAAGAAAAACACAATACAGTGGGGATAACCTAATCAGAAATCAGAGCTCTCCAGGACTTTCACAGTCGCACAGCTCAATGGCTATTTGCATAGATAACAACTGGAGTTTCTTAACTCTTCCTGTACTGGAAACAAATATTATGCTGGGCATACACTTAATTTATGCGCGTGGATCCATTCCCGCTCGTCCCCACGGGCATGCCTTATCAGCCGCTCGGTTCCCCGCTATTGTCCCCCCGCGGGGATCGAGCGGGCAATCTATCTGGCGGGTCACCGGACCTGTCGGATATTATCAATCGAGCCATCAGCGGCTCGATTGATAAGGGAGAATCTATCCATGTATGCCCAGCATTAGACTTATGTCTCTGCTCATTTGCTGTAAATACACCGAGCGATCCGGCGGCTCAATTAGCCGCTGGATCGACTCCCGCCGCCTCCGGGATCGATTCCCGCTCGTCCCCGCGGGCACCTCCTTATCTTCTGCTCGATTCCCCGCTATTGTCCGCCCGCAGGGATCGAGCGTGGAATCGATCCGTGCGGGTATCGGACAGGTTGGAAATTATCAGCTGGGAGCATCAGCGGCTCGATACACGGTACAGAAACGTACCGTGTATCCCCAAGCATTATGCTTTTTTCCTTAGCTGTACTACACAACCACTTCATTATATCATAATTTTTTTTTCGCTTCAGTGTCTCTTTAAGAGGTGACAGGTGGTAGATATGGTATTTAGATTGGTGTTAACTATAAGTCTGAGGATTTGTGTTTATCAAGCGCTTATGTGGGTTTTCATTAGCAGTTATTTTAGCACATCACAGCACCATTATCTCTGCATGAAGAGCAATGTACACTGAGATAGGAGTACCAAGAATAATTATAGGAGGTCCCCTACTTACAAGCAAGTTCCGTTCCAAGAAAATGTTTGTAAGTTGAGTCCTGTGTTATACATGGTGAAATGTGGACAAATGATTACTTTCGGACAACTCTGGATTTGGACATCTAGCATAAATTATGTTTTCATGTTCTTAATGCCCTCTTAAAGTGTTTTAAACTAATACCATTTTATACATTACTGTAACATTAAACAACATAAGTAATAAAAAACAATATTGTATAATTTTGCACATGAAAACGACTTTTTCGTCTCTCTGAAACATTGTAACTCGAGTTGATTGTAAGTAGGGGACTGCTTGTACTACCACAACCCTGTTAAAGTCCACAACCAATGCAATAACCATTTCCTGAAACACTGCAATTGACTGCTAATTTCAGGGCTGAGGTCTAGTTCCAGACACAGCATTGCAAAGTACAGAATGTGTCCATCCCTGTTCTAGGAGAGTACTAAGAGGCAACTTAAAACTCTGCACAGTTCTTGTAGCACATTACAATTTGACAGTTCAAACAGTAGCAAGTCCCTTCCATAGTGAACCAGGATAAAAAAAAATCTACAACACTTGCATACCTTGTGAGAAGAAACTGTGAATTCTGTACAGTTTGCTGATTGTTGTCCGTATTGGATGTGTTGGTTGCTGCTGTTGATTGAGTAATGGTGGTGGTGACACTACTTGCATTGTTGCGTCTAGTTGCGTTCCGTGCCGTTTCTAGTTGTTGTCTTGCTGCCTGTGCCTGCTGCCTCTCTAATTGTAGCTGCATTTGTAGCTGTTGGAGCTGAGAGGCAGAAGGCCCTGAAGAATTGAGCTGTCCACCCGTTGAACGTCTAACGCCTGATAATTGAGATAATAACTCTGTAAGGAAGAAAAAAAAATAAAACACAACATGCATTAGTTTTCAATTGCAGCAACATAGAAACTGCAAAATGAGTTTCTGTATTTTACATAGACAATTCTTGGAACGGTCCCATTAACTATTTACTGCACCGAGTGCAGTATATCTACGTCCCACGGGACTTCATCTAAAGTCCCAGGGACGTAGATATTTGTCTACCACTGCTACACGCACGTTCTCATCGCCACCCAAACACAGTTCCCATTCATCGATCTAAGTGCCTGTGATCAATGACAACCAGCATCAATGAGATTAAACAAAGTAACACAGCCATACACGCATTACTTCCTGTTATCGTACTAACAGTACGCACAGGAAGAAAAAGTGCAGTACATCTAGTAGCCAAATAGTAAAATTACACTTACATACATTTCCCATTAAAATTAATTCCTTACATTCACCACTCTCCCATAGTTACCAAAATAAAACATTTGCATATAAAAAAAAAATCTTAAATACAGTTACCTTAGGGACTCAACTTTTTTTTTTTTATCATGTATGTCACAAGGGTATATTACTGTTATTTTTGCAAATGAGGTGTAATTAGTGAAAAAAAATTACACCTTATTTCCAAATACAGTAAAATATTGTCGTCATACATTGTGATAGGGACATAATTTAAACAGTGTAATAACCGGGACAATAATAACTGGGGTTAACTTACAGTAGAATGTATTCTTTAAAACCATAGTTGCTGAACACTAAGAAAATGAATTTTTGCCATTTTGTTCTTATTATTCTCGCTAAAATGCATTTAGAATAAAATAATTTTTAGCAAAATGTACCACCCAAAGAAAGCCTAAATGGTGGCAAAAAAACAAGATATAGATCATTTAGTTGTGATTAGTGGAAGTTATTGGCAAATGAAAGGGTGGAGCGCATTGTGAAAATTGCTCTGGTCCATAAAGGACATCCGAGCTGAAAATAAACTGATGAGAAAAAATTGCATCTATCCTCATTCTCCTAAAATGACTTTTTTTAGATATTCAACATTTTATATTTAAATCTAGTTTTTAAGTTTGTACTGTTTCATAGTGTCTGCTCAATGGCACCTTCAGCAAAGTATGACAGAGCTCAAATCTATGCATTATTGCCCATTTTTTTTCTGTTTCCTGCTCTCAGAAGCCATTTTCTGCAAGGAAAGTGTTTTATGGCTGCAATTACTTATCAGTGAGGGTTATGCTATCGTCTGACCCAGTTCCATCACTTGCATACCCAAACTTTTTTCAGGCAGCGAAAGAAAAAAAGGAACACATCCTAGTTATTTATGTGCTTGGCACTGTACATACACGTCTATTTTAAGTCACATGTCACCTCTGTTGTCCTCTAAGGGGAAAAAAAACACTTAGTGGTTAACTAATTAAAGGGTAATTCTATACAAAATAAAGTTAATATAAAAAAACTCACATGGATTTAAAATACCCCAGCACCACTGCAACTTTGTTAAACTGGTGACAGGACTCCTTGATGAAAGAAGGTGATTCGAATGTGCCCTTATTTAGCCTATTTGATAACTATAATCATCTATTTTATGAGACTCAAATTATAGATCTAGATGCATTAAAGGATATACAAACTTAAAAACAGTTTTTGTTGGTAAAGCTTTGCTTATCACACGGATTTCTCCAATTGGCGCTAACAGGTGAGCACCAGGGTAATTTCTGCAGCGTTTTGGGATACCCGACAATCGCTGTCGATTCCCAAAAACACTTTGCCAATGAAAGTGTGTGTGTGTGTGTGTGTGTGTGTGTGTGTGTGTGTGTGTGTGTGTGTGTGTGTGTGTGTGTGTGTGTGTGTGTGTGTGTGTGTGTGTGTGTGTGTGTGTGTGTGTGTGTGTGTGTGTGTAAGTGATTACAATTTAAATAAGCTTCATAACAGTCACCAGGTGTCCGGATTCCCTGTTTCCGTCTGCAGTCCCGTCCACCCAAAGGAAGAGGTCACAGGTGCGTCTGATTTATCCTAGAGAAGCACCTATGGCCTCTTCCTTTAGGGTTCAAGGCTATGGATGAAAGCCGGACATCAGACACCTGGTAAGTATAATGAAGTTTGTTTAAATAAAAAAAAAAAACACGAAAAACGCTAAATGGAAGCGACGTACAGTTTACTGTACAGCGCTTCCAAGTGTTGAGAAACGCAATTGCACTAGGAATCGCAGAACACTGCGCTGCAGCAATTTTAAAGCGCTTCAGCAATTCCTAGTGGGTTCCAGGCATCACTTTCACTCACTTAAACTCAATTTACATAATCACAATTAAAATACATACCAGCTATAGGATCCATGGCTTCCCTATTGCTTGGTGAATATGAGCTCTGTGAGGATGAAAGCCCTCCAGTGGAACTGCTAGTAAAGTGCATGTTTGATCTGCGAGCTCGTGGCCCTCCCAACCCTCGGCCAGGGTGAAACATCCTTCGTACGTGCCGAACTCCACTGGATTCATCATAAGACGTAGTTAAGGAAAATAGCCAACATATTCCAAAGTAAAAACATGGTTGAACCATTAGAGTTACAGCTATATGAATACAAGATACAACAGCAAATTTAGAAAGCTCAATAGAAAATGTATGCATTGCAGGTGGAACTGGAGGGCATAAATCACCCACTATTTATAAATGCAGCTTTGTTTGCATCAGGCCCGGATTTACATCACAGGAGCCTATAGGCACAGATGTTCTGGCACCCCAGACCTCACCCTCCATGAACCTACTACCCTCGCTAAACCGCACCACAAGTGTGTTGGCTGGCCAAGCTGTCACTTCTTCCTTACTTCCTTTGCCCATCATAGCTACAGGTGTCCCTTTAGCATTAGATAGCCAGAGGTAGCCTCAGTATTAAGTAGCTAATGGTGCCCCTGACTAAAGGGAGATCTCATCAGTGGAATGTCAAGAGCTGGGTGAGTTGACTCATTTATGCTCTGCTCAGGATTCTGCATAGGGAAGGAGGGAGGGATGCACTAGAGGAGTGAGCCCCCTTTACATTAGCAGATGCCTGTAGGCACGTGTCTACAGTACCTTATGGTAAATCTGACCCTGGTTTGCATAGTACATCTGCCATTGATCATCTCAACATTATTAGCACTATCATGTTCCAACAAAATCCCTTTGATGCTGTGCAATCAAAATAACCTACATTAGGGTCCGCATGAGGGCTCCCCAGACTTGCGCCAGCAAGCCAGTCATGAACAGGGATATCCGAATTGCAGATGTGCTGCGCCTGTGCAGCAGCATGGACCTGCTTGGGCTTCAACAGAAAAAGCAGATCCTGATCAAGTGTGTGCTACAGCTCAGGTGGCTCATGCATGTGCAATAGCTCAGACCCAATCAGGCTCAGTTTTTTTTCCGCAGGAGTCCAAGTGGGTCTGTGCTAGTGGGAAAGCTTTTGACAAGTGGCTTTTCAAGGGTCCCAGCGCTGGAACAGGCTGTTGGAGGAGGACATGAGAAGCCTCTCCTGGATCCAGAGGCCTCACCTTTCCAAGGTGAGTAACCGGTAGGGGCACATTTTTTTCCCAACAGGTACACTTTAAATGTACTGGTAAGAAGTCCCATTTGTTTACAAGGCACCCATTAAGATCAACACAGTCAAAAAAGCCAAAGGCTGTTGGATGTGAAAAGTGGTAGCAATAAATCAAGAAAACATAAAACACACAGCTAACATGATAAAAGCAGAAGATAAAGGATATTAGATCCCTTGGAGCTCTGTGTTCAAGTGTTAGATGGGCAGCAAAATCATCTGTGACATGATTTGGATCTCCCCCTGGTAATGCTGCACATATTGGACATATCTGCAAAGAAATGTGCAACATATTGTTTAACCACAAAAACATTGTCTGATAAAGAAATTAAACATAAGAAAACATAAAAGATTACTTAGCAATGTCAACATTAAGCTATATTTATTATACATTAAAAATAATGTATTGTAAACGCCTTTGTTGACAGATACCATAGAAATTTAAGCATACCTTAACTACTAAAGAAGTTTGTCATAGCAAATTTCTAGATAATTAAGTTACCCCAAGCATGATAAAGAATATTGCACATAATATACAGTGGAGGAAATAATTATTTGACCCCTCACTGATTTTGTAAGTTTGTCCAATGACAAAGAAATGAAAAGTCTCAGTACAGTATCATTTCAATGGTAGGTTTATTTTAACAGTGGCAGATAGCACATCAAAAGGAAAATCGAAAAAATAACCTTAAATAAAAGATAGCAACTGATTTGCATTTCATTGAGTGAAATAAGTTTTTGAACCCCTACCAACCATTAAGAGTTCTGGCTCCCACAGAGTGGTTAGACAGTTCTACTCAATTAGTCACCCTCATTAAGGACACCTGTCTTAACTAGTCACCTGTATAAAAGACACCTGTCCACAGAATCAATCAATCAAGCAGACTCCAAACTCTCCAACATGGGAAAGACCAAAGAGCTGTCCAAGGATGTCAGAGACAAAATTGTAGGCCTGCACAAGGCTGGAATGGGCTACAAAACCATTAGCAAGAAGCTGGGAGAGAAGGTGACAACTGTTGGTGCGATTGTTCGAAAATGGAAGGAGCACAAAATGACCATCAATCGACCTCGCTCTGGGGCTCCACGCAAGATCTCACCTCGTGGGGTGTCAATGGTTCTGAGAAAGGTGAAAAAAGCATCCTAGAACTACACGGGAGGAGTTAGTGAATGACCTCAAATTAGCAGGGACCACAGTCACCAAGAAAACCATTGGAAACACATTACACCGCAATGGATTAAAATCCTGCAGTGCTCGCAAGGTCCCCCTGCTCAAGAAGGCACATGTGCAGGCCCGTCTGAAGTTTGCCAATGAACACCTGAATGATTCTGTGAGTGACTGGGAGAAGGTGCTGTGGTCTGATGAGACCAAAATAGAGCTCTTTGGCATTAACTCAACTCGCTGTGTTTGGAGGAAGAAAAATGCTGCCTATGACCGCCAAAACACCGTCCCCACCGTCAAGCATGGGGGTGGAAACATTTTGCTTTGGGGGTGTTTTTCTGCTAAGGGCACAGGACAACTTAATCGCATTAACGGGAAAATGGACGGAGCCATGTATCGTGAAATCCTGAACGACAACCTCCTTCCCTCTGCCAGGAAACTGAAAATGGGTCGTGGATGGGTGTTCCAGCACGACAATGACCCAAAACATACAGCAAAGGCAACAAAGGAGTGGCTCAAGAAGAAGCACATTAAGGTCATGGAGTGGCCTAGTCAGTCTCCGGACCTTAATCCAATAGAAAACCTATGGAGGGAGCTCAAGCTCAGAGTTGCACAGAGACAGCCTCGAAACCTTAGGGATTTAGAGATGATCTGCAAAGAGGAGTGGACCAACATTCCTCCTAAAATGTGTGCAAACTTGGTCATCAATTACAAGAAACGTTTGACCTCTGTGCTTGCAAACAAGAGTTTTTCCACTAAGTATTAAGTCTTTTATTGTTAGAGGGTTCAAAAACTTATTTCACTCAATGAAATGCAAATCAGTTGCTATCTTTTATTTAAGGTTATTTTTTCGATTTTCCTTTTGATGTGCTATCTGCCACTGTTAAAATAAACCTACCATTGAAAAGATACTGTTCTGAGACATTTCATTTCTTTGTCATTGGACAAACTTACAAAATCAGTAAGGGGTCAAATAATTATTTCCTCCACTGTACATGTGTAAATATGGCAACCACTACTTTAATATTGCCTTAGGGCTCACTCACACTATGTGCGGATCTGAAGCACTGCACCATGGTGTGCAATCTGAGCACTTGTTTTGTAAAGATCACTGCAATACACAACACATAATATGCTAAGATACCGGGAACATACACATCTTTTACAGGCAAGCGGTTATGCTAGTGTCTATAAGCTAAAAGGACATGCCAGCACAGCATCTCAACAGACTGGAAAAGCAAAGTCATCAGCGTGTGATGTAGGGCTGCACGATTTTAGGAAAAAATTGAAATTGCAATTTTTTTTCTCAAATTGCGATTTCGATTTTCTTCACGATTTTCTTCAAATCGAGCTTTAGCACTAAATTCATAATGCCCTCAGTATAGTTTAGCCAGGTAAGCGCCTCCAGTATAGTTGTTCCAGTATAAGACCCTGCTATAAATAAAGAACATTTTGGTGACAATTGAGGCAGACTGTGTACGAGAAAACTTGTTAATCTGGCCACAGAGCTTCCAGCAGGGTAATAGTTAAAGTGCAGAGTATCATAAATAACAGTGCGAGAAGGCTGAGGAATGTGAGAAGGGCAATGAGGGGTAGGAGTGGGTGATCTATTACCTGCAGACCATCACCCGCAGCATCGAGACAGAACACCAGCGCTGCGGCATTAAGGAAGTGTAGGGAGAGGGACAGAAAACCATCACTGCTTCTATAAGCAAGTGTGCAGAGAGGGAGACATCTGTGTACGGAGTACAGAAGCGGGGCTCAGAGGTGCCAGGACAGGAAAGAGTTCGGAACCCCTCCTAATAGTGTAACCTTACAGCGCTGCCTTTCCTCCTGGCTAGCTCTCGTCACTTTCAGCAGCTGCTGTTAACTAGCTGGCTCAGCTGATGAAAATATAATCATGCATCACTGCGCCCCCCATGTTGTTGGAAGGGGGAGGCGTGGAAGAAGCTAGGACTAGCAGTGAATATTTATGAGTGTTAATGAGCCGGGCAGCGAGGGGCGTGTCCAGTCCAGAGCAGCACACAGCACCACCAATCACTCTGTACCACCCTCTGTACAGTTCCGCCACCTATTGGTGGCGCGCTGTGCTGCTCTGGACTGACTCGCCCTCCCCCTGCTGCCCGGCTCATTAACAATCATAAATATTCACTGCTAGTCACGGCTTCTGCCAATCAGTGGCTCCCAAAACCGAAGCTACTGACGATCCTGAAATAGGCTGCACGTGAATCGCAGTTTCGGTTTAAAACCGCAAAACCGTGCAGCCCTAGTGTGATGTCTGAGTATAGGCCATGTCTACGAACGAAAACAGCCATTGGAATTTTGCTATTGAAAACAAGTAGTTAGAAATGGTCAGCGAGAATTGGGGTCTAAGACTGTATATTTCATGTAAAGTGCTGGATGAGGCAGTGAGCCTTTGCCTCTGATTACATTGTGAACAGATATGTAAATAAGAGCTATAAAATGTTATAAGCTTGTCTGAACCGGTGTGTTTTAAAAGTGCGTTTGAAGATGTCCAGGTGTGGAGCATGACGTACAGGCTGTGGAAGAGAGTTCCAGATGAGGGGGTGGTGCTCGAGTAAAGTGCTGGATGCGAGCACGAGAGGATGTGATAAGCTTAGCAGCCAGGAGAATTTCTTGGGAGGAGAGAAGGTTGCGGGAGGGACAGTATCTAGAAATTAGCAAGGAGATGTATGGAGGGGACAACTCGTGAAGGGCTTTTTTTATGTTAGAGTCAGGAGTTTGAACTGGATCCTCTGGGTAATAGGCAGCCAGTGGAGGGATCGGCACAGTGGGGCTGCATCAGAGGAGTGGGTGGAGAGGTGAATGAGGTGGGCCGCTAAGTTTAGAAGAGATTGAAGAGGTGCCAGCCTGTTCTTTGGTAGACCATTAAGCAGGGTGTTGCAGTAGTCTAGGCAGGCGATTATAAGGCCTCGTTTCCACTATGTGCGCTTCTATCCGCTTTTTATCAGCACATCAATGTTACAGATTGATACATGTTGCTGAAAAGCGGACAGAAGCGCAAAGATGGAAACGAGGCCTAAGGCGTGAACAAGCATTTTGGTGGCCTCTTATGTAAGGAAGGGAGGAATACGGAATATATTTTTGAGCTGGAAATAGCAGGCAATAGTTAATGAGGCAATGTGAGGTTTAAAGGAGAGCTCTGAGTCAAGTATAACTCCAAGCAGCGGGCTTTAGAGGTCCAGGTTATTGGGGTGTTACATTTATGGTTGCAATTGGATGGTGGAAAAATCACAATTTCTGCTTTACTCATGTTGAGTTTGAGGGAGCAGGACATGAATGCAAAACCGGCACACAGACAGTCGAGGACTCTAGATAGTAGCGTGGACAGGTCAGGGGCTGAGAGATGGATTTGGGTGTCATCCGCATAGAGGTGATACTGGAAACCAAAAGAGCAAATTAGTTGTCCTCTTGCAACAACCTATCACTGATTATACTTTTATTTTGGTTACTGTATCAGTCACCTCTGTTCTGTAACAATTAAGCCTTCTTATATACGTACCACTTCTGTCGATGTTTCTGCATGCTCTGAAGTTACATGCTCCTGTAGCGAGGTTTCTGTATAACCCATTTTACCGCAATAAGGACAAGTAAAAGATTGTGGCTGTTCTACAGAGAATGCTTCTCCACCGTAGTATAAATCTGAAGGAAACAGAATGACATTTCTTATAGGTATGAAACACAGAAAAGCACAGAATGCAATAATGCAAACCTCACTCCCCATTTAAGATCAGCATTGTATTTTTATATTACTGATTTACTAACAACCCTGAAGGCTATGTTATCTCTATGCCTACTGACAATTAACATTTAACAAATAACATGATCAGTAAAACAGCATGATTTTAACATTTCAACTAATGCAAATATAACACTGAGCATCTCGGTGGCACCATTCACTGGTTACGCTGTAAAGTTGATAAACTGATCTATGTGCTTGGGAACACGGTTACCAAGCTGCTCACTAAACTGGGTGAAAAAAAAGGCAAAAGGATAGAAGCACTTACAAAGCAAAACTTACTTCTCCATCCAACTACTAGTCTAGAACCCAAATAATGCCCATAGCACCCCCTGTCAAGAGTATGCCATTAAGAAGATGGCAACTGTCTCCAGGTTCCACTGTAATGCCCACACTTAAAAAAAAAAAAAAAAAAACAGCTACTGTACTGCAAATGTGTGGGCAAAATAGTCACGTTCCACATCCCTACATCTACCATACTGTGAATTCATGGCAAACATTAAGAGTTATCACTTGCATTGTTTACAATAAGGGGGTGTAGGGTGAAGTCAGAAGCTGCTGACATTTGATCTTTTAGAAGGCATATCCCAAGTAGACATGCGAAAGGTATTTCTTTAGAACTGTGAGTTGGCAAAATGGATTACTGCATTTTTCTTTATGACTACACTTGCCCTTAAAAGAAAAAAAAAAAAAAAAAAAAAAAAGAAGATCAAGCCCAATTTCAGTAACTACATTATCTCAGTTCTTCAGTTCTGGACAGCATAGCCAAGTGAAAGGGAAAAAAACCCTTTTGGATTTGTATTTCTGACTTGGGAGCACCAGTCTCCATATTAAATCTGCAAAGGTCCATGGAGACCCAAGAGGGAAAAAAAATGACTGGAAAATGTTTGCAATGGTAATGCATGATGGCAAAACGTTCTAGCCCCTTTCCCGACACTATTGAAATCTACAATAAATACAAATTCTGGGTCTGGGTTTTGAGTATGCTAAAACAGGTAATTCTTTTTTTTTTTTAATAGTCAGCGGGGGGCAACTTTGAAGTGGGCATACTCCTTTACTCAACATATCCCAGAACGGAGCTTTCAAGTATTAACCATTGTTATTGCTACAAGAGCACTAGAACAGCTACCATCATGTCACTTGGCATATGCTAGTGGGAGGTTACTGTCATGACATAAAACCCTATGTTTTGTTTTTAAGAAAAGCCAGTCAGCTAATGGAAATTCCCACCAGCTGACTGTAATGTCTGGCTCCTTTGTAAGGCCCATTCTCCATGGAAGGATAAACTGCGTGTTTGTCAGGCAGTTCAACCACCCATCTGCTGGCCAAGAGCGCCTTTTGACTGCAGTTACATGCAACCATATAGCAGCCTTTGAAATACCACATGTGTCATAATTAGAAGTGAGACAGGTTTTACCACCTGCAAAAAAAACAAAAAAAAACCACGCAACTTCACGTCTGAGGATGGCAACTACCGCCTTCAGATGTAATTCCTTAGGGTGAGCCACCTTTTCGGCGCATGTGCCGAGTGCTATTAAGTGCCTGGCTGGTAGCTAATCAGGGGAAAATTTAATAAAATAAGTGCTGCTTACCGGGGGCTTCCTCCAGCCTTAAGCTCCCAGCATGTCCCTCGCTGCAGAACTACTGTGCCTATGCAATCCGCTCCGGCCCACATGGTGGTGATTGACAGCGCCGCTCACGCAGGCGCAGTACAGGCCGATCTGGAGGTCGCCCTGATGTCATCGCCGGGAAGCAGGACGGAGCTGCGGGGAGAGCTGCGGTGAGGGACATGCTGGAAGCTTGGGGCTGGAGGAAGCCCCTGGTAAGTAGCACTTATTTTATTAAATTTTCCCTGATAACTCCTTTAAAGGACAACTGTGGAGAGAAGAATATGGAGGCTGGCATATTTATTTTCTCTTACACAATACCAGTTGCCTGGCAGCCCTGCTGAACAACTTGACTGCAGTAGTGTCTGCATAACACCAGAAACAAGCATGCAGCTAATATTGTCAGACCTCACAATAATGTCAGGAACACCGGATCTGCTGCATGTATGTTCAGGGTCCATGGCTAAAAGTATTAGAGGCAGAGGATCAGAAGGCTGCCAGGAAACGGTTATTGGCAACTGTTATAATTTATAAGGAAATAAATATGGCAGCCTCTATACCCCCCTCGCTTCAATTGTTCTTTAAGCCTCCTGTGGAAAAGGTGCCTAACAAAGATTTGATTTGGTGTATAAGGAGAAGGTGCTAATCCTCTAGTTTGTAAAAACAAAGAGAGAGCGCTCTGAAACTTCCGGCAGTTAACAGCTGGTATACCATATAGGACAGCTCTCACCTCGTAATGATGCGGCTGGCAGAACCTACACAGCCGGTCAGCGTTTGCGTCCCGCGTGTGGAAGTCGGGGACAGGGCTATCTGTGATATCCTGGAACTCCCCAGAGTGCAGGTGACGTCACTTCCTGATATTCACTATAGCAGCCCGGCATGCCGCTCGTATGCAGACATAAGCGGTGGATTGCCTGTGTCCGCTATTGGTGTCTGTGGTTAAATTGGTTAAATGTGCCCAAATTGGTGCAGCAGTAAAAAAGGGGCATGTAGGAACTAAAAACGTTATAAAGGGTTACCGTATTTTTCGCCGTATAAGACGCACTTTTTCTTCCCCAAAATGTTGGGGGAAAAGTGGGTGCGTCTTATGCGGCGAAGGTACGGATTTCGGGATGCAGAGGTGCGCAGGGAAGCACTATATACATTACCTGCTCCTGCCGCCGCGCTCCTGGCTCCAATCCTGGCTCCCCGACCCTCTTCTTCCATCTACCGCTGCCCGCTGCTGCCCCCGCCGAACATCGCTGGCCGGTCTTAATTAGCCGCAGGGATACGCTATCAGCACACCACCTGCCGGGGTCACGCATACCGCCGAACGCTGGCCGGTCCTAATTAGCCGCGCAGGGATACACTATCAGCACACTACGTGCGCCGGGGTCACGCATACGCATGTGTGACCCGGCACACGCTGATAGCGTATCCCTGCGCGGATAATTAGAACCGGCCAGCGTTGTTCGGCGGCATGCGTGACCCCGGCACGTGGTGTGCTGATAGCGTATCCATGCGGCTAAGACCTGCCAGCGATGTTCGGCGGGGGCAGCAGCGGGCAGCGGTAGATGGAAGAAGAGGATCGGGGAGCCAGGAGCGCGGCGGCAGGAGCAGGTAATGTATGTGTACTCACACTACCTGCACAGGGGGACACCGGCACTGGAGGACACTGCTACAACAGGGGGACACTGGCACAACAGGGGGACACTGGCACAACAGGGGGACACTGGCACAACAGGGGGACACTGGCACAACAGGGGGACACTGGCACAACAGGGGGACACTGCCACAACAGGGGGACACTGCCACAGGGGACACTGGCACAACAGGGGGACACTGGCACAACAGGGGGACACTGCCACAACAGGGGGACACTGCCACAACAGGGGGACGGGGGACACTGGCACAGGGGGCTGCAGGCAGAACAGGGGGACACAGCAGGCACAGGGGGACACAGCAGGCACAGGGAGACAGCACAGGGGGACACAGCAGGCACAGGGGGACACAGCACATAACACTGTCCCCATATGTGGTGTAATAGTATGTAATGTAACTGGAAAGGGGGAGGTAAAAAGTCCTTAAGACACCCCTGCATCATAGACACACCTAGGTTTAGTTTTTTCTTTTTTTCCTGATTTTTGCCCTCTAAATCTGGGTGCGTCTTATATGCCGGAGCGTCTTATACGGCGAAAAATACGGTACTTAAAAAGGAGACAATGCGTTTCATGGAGGTACATCCTTCGTTTTTACAAGTCAAAATACAATATCCAATATAACAGTATTAGTTTTTATAGACTAGGAAATGACATCATTCTAAACCTGGCCAATTGGCAGGGAAGGAACTATCGTAATAACCAAATATAGGGACATGAGTGGTGTTATTTAAAAAATAGCAACCAAATGAATGAAATACGCATAGATTTGTGAATAAAAAAAATGAGAAATGAAAATAAAAATAAAAAGCAGCATCTCAGGGAATTAAAGACACCTGTATGGGCAGCAGGGTGGCGTAGTGGTTAGCTCTCTCGCCTTGCAGCGCTGGGTCCCTGGTTCGAATCCCAGCCAGGGCATATATACATATATATATATATATATATATATATATATATATATATATATATATATATATATATATATATACACACGCACACGCACACACGCACACACACACATACATACACACACATTGTACAGTGCTGCGTAATATGTCGGCGCTATACAAATACTAAATAATAATAATAATATGTGGTGATATTACTCCGCATGGTAAAGTAAGCTCTAGACAAAAAGATGGCATACAACCGTGCTTATATAATGCCATTAGAGTAATTCACAGACATTAATGTTGATTCCTCTAGCTTATAATACAAGCAAAAGGAAAATGAATGAAATTAAAGATTGATGACTTGCCTAGATAAGTCAAATTGCATAATTTTGGTTGCATATAAAATAATTTAATTTATGAAAAAACTTTTTTTTTTCTTGCTATAGATCACAATGCCGATCAGCCTTCACATTAACAAGTACAATAGGATTAAACTGCAATTTCAGTTGTATAGCATATCAATCTACATATCGATATTTCAAACCATATTTCAACTGCGACCATCATAGTGAGCCCTTCCAGATAGAAAAATATTATGCACTGGGAGTCATATGTAGGGTTACGGGGTAAACAATTAAGGCAGGGGAAAAAAAGGGTGATAGGGAAGAAGGGGATAAAGGAGAGGGAGGGGGGGGGGGGGGGAGGGGACAAGAGGAGGGGGAAGAAGGGAAAACAGGAGATTTTTGGGTGCTAAGGAAGGGGGTGGGAGGTTGTGGGTTAGCACTCCCACCTACATAGCAGGCTGGAGGTGACTCATTTTTTCCAGGCAACTATTACCACCAGGCTCCAGGGTCCCCAATTTTAAGATCCAAAAGGATTCGCGTCTAAATAAGACACAATATCTTTCGTGTTTATTTTTATGATGCACTTGCTCAGACCCTCAAACTTCCTGTTATGAGCATAATGGAAATGACTGGACACCCCATGCTTCAGTTCACCTTTATTTATGTTAGATCTATGTTTATTTAATCTATTATGACATTTTTGGGTCGTACGGACAACATATGAGAGATTACAGGGGCAAGTAAATAAATAACATATGTACTCTGACATGTTACATGACTCTTAATGGGAAACTCCAATGAGGTGTTGGTTTTAATTTACTTACTACATTATTAATAGATCTACAGCAGAGGCATCTTTTTAATTTGCATGAAAAACAACCCAATCTTTCACCAGTATTGTAATTACTGCGACTCATCTCTGTTATACTATCCTTCCCACCAAGTTTACTTGGGGCAATATAGCCCCTAATACTCTTATCACGCCTAAAAGTTATACTTAGGTTTAGTCGGTAGTGTCGGTTTTAAAATAGGGTCACTAAGAAGTATAGGCCAATACTTCTCAAAAATGGTCTTACATTCAGAGGTCTGTCCCAAATAGTCAATAATGGGCATTTGCTTATTAATCAAAAATGTGTTTGTACCTATATCACTACTATTATTGGTATTTTTGTTTTTATCTGAAACCGTAGGTGTCTTCTGAAGACAATCCTGCTGTGAGAGAGCAGCAGCTCTCACAGGCTGCCTTGATAAGGGGCAATGGATAGTGTCTTCCTGAAATCGTGTCTGTAAGATCTTACTTTGTTTACGGTAATCCTCAATTTGAGCACAATTTCTACGGAGCCTTTTAAATTGGCCAAACGGAACATTCCTAAGCCACGGCTTGTGATGTGAGCTTGAATAATCCAAGTACCCGTTTCGATTAGTTGGCTTAAAATAATCAGTCATATTAATAATGGCAGTACTTGATTCAACCTAAATTTCTAAATCCAGGAAATGGATATTAAGCGGATGTGTATCCATTGTGAAGGTTAGGCCCAGTCCATTATTATTCAAATACTCTGCTAGATTTTTTCCGCCGGGCCATTCCAAACACACAAGATGTCGTCTATAAAACGGCGATGGAGGACGAGGTTCACACGGAATGGGTTGTGTCGGGCCAGACCAACTGTTCCTCCAACCAACCCATATATAAATTTGCAAAGGACGGAGCGAACTACGCCCCCATCGCCATCCCCCGCAACTGTAAGTAAAACGTGTCTAAAAAAGTAAAATAATTGGTCTTCAAAATTAATTCAATTGAATCTACAATAAACTGCTTCTGTGCCCGTGGCATAAGAGGATCTCCCTCCAAGTAATGTTTTATAGCTCTCAATCCAGAGTCGTGAGGAATATTAGTATAGAGGGCTGTCACATCCAGTGTAGCCCATCTATATCCCTGAATATCCCAATATAGCTCTCCAAGAACCTGTAAAGTACGTATCGTATCTTTTAACTCGGAAGGAAGTGGGCTTACATATTTCTGTAAATGTAGATCTATATAGTGTGACAAAGAGCTAGTAATAGACTCGATCCCTGATATAATCGATCTCCCCGGCGGGTTGACAGCATTTTGGTGCACTTTGGGGAGGTGATAAAGAATGGAGTTCTTGGAGCTTGGATGTTAAGATAATTATATTCATCTTTATTTAAATAATACCACTCACGTCCCTATATTTGGTTATTTACGACAGTTCCTTCCCTGCCAAAACAGTGCCTATTGGCCAGGTTTAGAATGATGTCATTTCCTAGTCTATAAAAACGAATACTGTTACATTGGGTATTGTATTTTGACTTGTAAAAACGGAGGATGTACCTCCGTGAACCGCGTCGTCTCCTTTTTAAATAAACCTTTTATAACGTTTTTAGTTCCTCCATGCCCCTTTTTTTAGTGCTGCACCAATTTGGACAGTTTAACCACAGACACCAATAGCGGACGCAGGCAATCCACCGCTTATGTCTGCATACGAGCGGCATGCCGGGCTGCTATAGTGAATATCAGGAAGTGACGTCACCTGCACTCCGTGGAGTTCCAGGATATCACAGATAGCCCTGTCCCCGACTTCCACACGCTGACGCTGACCGGCTGTGTAGGTTCTCCCAGCCGCATCATTACGAGGGGAGAGCTGTCCTATATGGTATACCAGCTTTTAACTGCTGGAAGTTTCAGAGCACTCCTTTGTTTTTACATGTTGTTGCAAGTGGATCTCGGAGCTGCCTGAATATATTGGAGCTACAAAGGCCAGATCGCACCCTAAAGAAAAATACTCTAGTTTGACATCCTGGAGAAGAACCCACAGAGAAAAAAAAATCTTTTCTGTCTTTAGTGTCATATCATTATAGAAAAAACAAGTACCGTCCACCTCTATCTTACTACAGTTACCCCAGAAGGAATAAGTGGTGTGCCATACTAAAAGGAATAGGGAAAGGGTTTCACTGCTATAATTTATTTATAAAAAGCAGCAACATTGTGTTCAGCAATGTACACTTTAAAATAAGAGATGTATGGTAGATTACAAATTTGAGACAATCGAAAAAACTCAACATAGGTGAATGGTACAGCGCTTAAAAGAGCTTATGGTTTAGACTTTGGATTCTTGCAGAACTTGCTTTTGCATCATAGCCAGAAATGGGAAATGAATAGTTCTAAGAAATAACTGCCAGACTTAAAATGAAACTTCCTTTTCACATGAAACCAAAACTTATATGAACATGGTAAGCACCACTGTGGAATCCCTTTTAAAAATGCTACTTGAATATCAGCTGAACCGATCATCTACCTTCAGTACTTTACGAGGTACTGATCAAAAAATTCCTTGGCGATGGATTGAAGCAAACAGCAAACTGTTATTGATCCAAAAATCCTGTGTCATGTGACAAAAGCTAGAGGTCCAGTGTGTAGACAGGCCTGTAGTGTTTGGTCTAGCATTAATCACATGACACAGGAGCCCCAGGAGAGAGAAAACAGGGATGAGGAGCGAAGCCACATGGAGAAAAGACAACAGACATGGGAGAAGGAGCGCTGGTGGGACAGGTGAGAGATAACTCAGCTGCAAATACTGCATCAGTTGGCCCCAAATCGAACGCCACTAGGAATGCGTTCCCTCTTGCTCCCGATCAAGTGAAATTTTCCGTTCTGCACGATCAACCGTATCAATTTCAGATGAAAACCAACCCATAGTGTATCATCTGCTGTATCAGTTACTAGCAGATTTGATAACTATGATCGAATATGATCAAAATTGGTGGCTAAAACAGACAAGTGTATTGCCACTTTAACCCATACTACAGAAGAAAAAAAATCTGCACCGATTAAAAAAAAAAAAAAAAAAAAAGTATTTAAATGAAACACTTACCGAAGTCTACCCTTGTCAATATGCACTGCATTGGATGGTCAGTTGTGTGCCTTGTCGTTGTTGCACCACTTTCATAGCAAGAGGCACACAGATCGTAATCGTAGCAAATTAAACACTTATATCGTCGGCCTCTGAAGTTTCCTTTTAAACATGCATCGCAGCTGACACCTGCAGGAAAAAGAATAAACCTTTCAGTACATTCAGGGAATTAAGGCATCGCAATTAAATTGTGCTGTTACATCAATTCCAATCCTCAACACGTATAAAAAGCAGTTAAACACAAAACCAAAACACCCAAGCTTCTGAAATCTAGTAAAGCTGCACAATGGCAAAGTTTAAGAACTGCACTGGTTAAAAAAAAAATACAAATTCAAGTTTCTAATGGCAGATCTACTTGAAGTGGGCCTACATGCAGATAAGGAAAAGGAATACTAATAGAAATAAGAAAATAATAAAGAGAGGAACAAACACATGCAGCACTGAGTGGTTACAGAGAATATGAGCATAATCATAATTGATGAGCTTCAGTTCTGTCTTTCCATAAACAAATTCTATTGACATGGTGAGTATGGAGCCTGGTTAAGGCCTCTTTTCCATGGGTGGCTGAACTACTAATTTGTCAGACAGTTCTGCTTCCCAGCTGCTGGCCACAAGCATCATTCGACTGCAATTACATGCAGCTAAATAAGGGAGTTTGGTAACATAGCATGTGTCACATGTAACACGCTGTGGCGTTACCTGCCAGTAAAACAATAAATAAATAAATAAAAGTCCCATGCTGCGTCGAAGCACGGCAACCACCGTGCTCAGATGCAACTCCATGAGGGAGTTTTACTGCTTGCATGCATGTCCACTGCCCGTGCCGATCGCTAGCAACTGCCAGGCCAGAGGACAGGTGTAGCGCACAGGCAGTAAAAAAAGACAGGGTCACGGAAAAAAAGATGGCTGTCACTTTCAAGTCAGTTTAAATTTGGATGAGTGAGAGTGGAAATGCATCTCTATTCAGAACCACTAACTAGCTAGAACTGGCCTTGAATTTGCCGACTGATATACCACACAGCTCAGCTCCTTCTAAAATTGGCCAGCCATTGGCCACAGCCATTGGCCAGCCAAAACTGAAAATGTGTACCAGGCTTTTCAGTTGCAATGGACAAAATCATTTTAAAGGAGGTAGAAACCTCTTAAAACCTAATTTTAAAGGAGGTAGAGAAATGTAGATTGATGGCATTACCAGAGTCTCTTGTACGTTTAAAGGGGTTCCGTAGGGTATTTTAAAAACAAAAATTGACACTTACCTGGGGCTTCCACCGGCCCCCTGCAGCTGTCCTATCCCGCACTGTCCTCTACAATCCTCCGTTCCCCTACCGCCGGTCTCCGTCCCATTAATTAACTAAACTCGACGAATGCAACTGTGCCTGTGCAGCCATGGCAGCACATGTCCTAGCTCCCACTCGCGTCTCCAGGAGCTTCCTGAGCAGTACAAGAAAACTTCGTACTGCGCCTGCACAGGAAGGTCTTGGAGATGTAAGTGGGAGTGAGGACACGTGCCGCTGCGCAGTTGCATTAGTCTAGTTAGAAGAATAATTGGACTGTGACCGGCAGTAGGGAACGGAGGATCGTAGAGGGCGGCGTGGGACAGTCACAGAACAGCTGCAGGGGGCCAGAGGAAACCCCAGGTAAGTGTTAGTTTTAGTTTTTAAAATACCCTACAGAATGCCTCTAATGCCAAACTAAGCACAAAAGTTGTTAAATTTTGAAAAGCACAAATGTTGACTAGGGTTAATTAAATATTATTTTTGCAGTGCATTTTCCAATGAAAAAATGTGTTATATATCTGGGATTGGTTGCAGCTGTACACCTATCAATATGGATGAAAGACCCCAGAGGTCTGCATAGTGTACTTGGTCAAGGACACCACCTCTGACATAGGAGATCAGGGTTCAAATCTCAGCTCTTCCTATTCAGTAAGCCAGTACCTATTCAGGAAAGAGTCCTTGGGCAAGACTTCCTAACACTGCTACTGCCTGAGTGTGCCCTAGTGGCTGCAGCTCTCAAGCGCTTTGAATCCAACAGGAGAAAGGCCTGGAACCCACTACAAAACGTTATCGCTAATTGCAATCGCTAGCATTTTGTATGAGCGTTTTGTAAGCGATTTCATGAGCGTTTTTGGTAGCAATTTTAAAAAGTGTAAGGTTTTTGCCAGCGATTGTGTAGCGATTAGCATTTTTAATTCTGATTGTTGCTTTCAATTTTAATTTTTTTACAGTGTGCAGTAACTTCAAAACTCTAGCAAAATAGCTCTGTGTAGGTTTTGATGAGCGATTAGGTCAGCATTTATACACTTTACATTGCAGAAACGCTAAACGATACCGCTAAAAATGCTGCATGTCCTGTGTTTTGCGATTTGGTAATCGCAATCGCTCCAGTGGAATTTGGCCCATCCATTAACATTAGCTGAGCGATTAGGAAGGGAGTCAAACTGCTAGCGATTTCCTTAAACGCTCAGAAAAGCGCTCTAGTGGGTTCCAGCCCAAAAGCGCTACACAAATGTTGGAATTATTATTCCCTGCAATTTGTCATGTTCAACTAGGGGTCTTAAAAATTCATCTTCCTGTGAACTACAGGTCTACGAGAGGTTGTGCTGCCAAAGTGACTGACGCAAGTTCCAGTCCTTTTTTTGTGCACAACATTGCAGTGATCTGCGCAGCGAAAGAAATGAAAGTTCAAACCATTCCTGTCTGGTTCTATTATTCTTCCAACTTTTTTTTTGGGGGGGGGGGGGGGGGGGTGTTAATGGTTCCTTCTGAGTCACAGCTACATTTACAGATTGCAATCAGTGAGGTGTACTACAGCTTGACAAGCTTTATAGCACTACTTTGCTTCTATACACTGTTAATATTTTCTTACTCCGATTGCTGTTAGGATTTACCTTGTTCAATTCTGGGTTTAGATGAGTTTAACCATTTTGGGCCGCGGGCGTGAGCTTCACATCCGCAGCGGCAGAGGCTAGAGCCGCAGGGACGCGCTAGTCACGTCCCTGCAGTTTGGGCGGTCCTGCGGGCCCACGAACGCGCTGCTGCTGCTAGCATAGGGGATTGGCTGCAGGGGACGAAAGTCCCCTGTGCCAATCCGAGCATGTCCGTCGAGAATAAACACTGTTTTTGTTCAAAAACAGTGTTTATTCTGAAAATGTAAATCTCCCACCGTGATCTCCACTTGTTTCCGCCGCCTGATCGTTGAATTTATGAGTTCCCATTCATGAATCTCCCGCAGCCACTGTGATCGGAGGCTTCCCCATGGAAGCTTAAGTCACTTCCGCTAGTTACAATGTAACACATTGTATCCTATTTAGCATACATTGTACGCTAATAGGATTTTTGCTCAGCAGGGACATCTTGTGGCCAAATAGTAAAATACACCTACTGAATTTGGGGAATAAAAAAAAAAAATATTATCTATGTCAAGAGGGCATATAATTAATAAATAATGGGCTAAAAATGAGTGATGGATGTAAAACTGAAAAAAATGCACCTTTTTTTCCAAATAAAATATTGTCCCCATACATTACACTAGGGGTATAATTTTAACGTTGCAATAACCGGGAAAAGTAGCCAAATAAAATGTGCGATTTTAATTATGATAGCATGAATTATTTTAAAACTGTAATGGCTGAAAACTGAAAAATATTTTTTTTCCCATTTTTTTCTTATTATTCCCATTATAATGCATTTAGAATAAAATAATTCTTGGCATAATGTACCACCCAAAGAAGGCCTAATTGGTGGCGGAAAAAACAAGGTATAGATCATTTTGTTGTGATAAGTACTGATAAGGTTATTGGGGAATGAAAGGGAGAAGCTCTGACAGGTCAGGTGAAAATGCCGCTTGTCCATAAGGTGAAAAATACCTGCGAGCTGTAACTGTCCGGCATAAAATCAAAAATCAATTCTTTATTTTTATCTGGCACACAAGTACCGTAATAAGGATGCTAACCAGGCAATCCAAAAGTTAAAATCACTATTACTTTTCTTGTTGATAAATGACATCCCCCAGTTTACCTGACTCTTATTTGGTACACACAACATTTGGTACACATAAATTAAGTTGCAGGGCATGCTGGGTTGTCCTTCTCTATTTCCCCTTAGACTTAACTAATGCAGCCTGATTGGCTGAAGCCTCTTTCCCTCCTGTTTTCCCCTCCCATACCTCTGTTCCTCGCTGATTGGTCAATATTTCTCATGCTGAGACAATGCACTTTCTATAGTGAAGGGTGGGCAAATCAGGCAGAGGAGAGTAAGGAAGGAAATGACATCAGGATTGGCTTCAAAATAGCCACACTTAAAATGGGAAATGCTACAAAGTATTTTCTCTTTTTACTGTAGAAAAATCACAAAAATCAAAACGTGGACATTGCAGTACATATGTAATATAGAGCAAGTATTTATCTACTTATATATATGTTGTTTCTCTGAGATAGTATGGCTGACAGGTCCCCTTTAACAATCAGAGATGTACTACCTTTTCAGTATCTTCGATAAGATTCGATACGAGTATCACGATTTCGATTAGATTCACGATTTCCTTCAAATTAAGCTTTGTTCCCCCTCTGTGCCTCTCTGTCCCCCTGTCTCTCTTTGTGCACTCTCTGTGTCTTTGTGCCCGCTTTGTCTCTCTCTCTCTGTGTTCCCTTTGTCTTTGTGCTCCCCTTTTTCTGTGTCCCCTCTGTCTTTTTTGTCCCCAGTGTCTTTTTTTGCCCCCTTTGTGTCTCTCTGTGCCTCCTCTGGGCCTCTCTCTGTCTTGCTACCTTTGTCTCTCTTTGTGCCCTTTTTGTCTCTCTGTGCCCGCTCTGTCCCCTAAGCTGCGGCAGTGCTGGACATACCTTCCAGCTTGAGCCTAGCGATGCCAGTCTATCCACTTCGCGTCCTGCAGGCCCTAATGCACGGCATACTTCCTGTATGTCATGTGACATACAAGAACCAGGAAGTATGCCGTGCACAAGAGCCGGCAGATGGCAAGAGAGGATGGACAGCGTTGGACTCATGCGGAAGGTATGACTGACACTGCGGGCCACATACGCTGGGACTTGGAAGTTTGAAGCAGTGTCTTCAAACTTCCCCCTTGTGGAAATGTCGTCATCGCGATACTTTCCACTTTGACGATTCCGAAATTATGAACTTGTTGATCGCAATTTCGGTTTAAATTCGATTTATCTTTCAGGCCTAATGGGTAGGCTAAAAAACATGACATCATAGCAGGAAATCTGAAGTTTTTTGTTATCTACTATACAATATATATTATTATATTAAAGTGGATCCAAGATGAACTTTTACTTTGCATAATTGTGTTCCTTTCCTATTGTTTATAGGGCATTCCTCAAGCCAAATACTTTTTTGTTTTTTGTTTTAATACTCTAATTTCCTATAAACTAAACAAGCCACGCCCACAGGTTTTCAGAGAGCAAAGGTACTTTCAGACAGTAGCAAGGGCTCATGGGAGCTCAGTCTGGGCAGGAGAAGGGGGAGGTATTACTAGCCAGAGATTTCAGAGGCAGAGGGGAGGAGGGGATTAGGTTTTTTTCTCAAAATGCAGACAGATAAGCCTGCCTCTGTGTAATGTTTACAAACAACATGGCTGCTGTCATTGTATCACAGAAAGAAATAATCATGTTCTATTAAAGCTGTTTGCAGCTACATTTGCTGTGTAAACTATCTAAACTTTAGATAAGATATATAGACAAGTTACTTGTTATAGTTAGTTTTTCATCTTGGATCCGCTTTAATATATATGATTATATTTTAGGGAACTTGCTGGAACCTGTGACTATGTCATACAGCTTGGCAATAAACATACCCACTATTCATCTCTATCTGCCTCACTGGATCATAGAACAAAGCAGGAAGTAAAATTGTACAGCTGTCTACACACCCAGGGTGCTTTGCTGGGTTTACTGCAGTGACATTCATTCCATAGACAGAAGAGATGATCACATCCATTGAGATGCTTGCTCTCTATAACTGCCATCTTAGTAAGACCTAACAGCCCTACAAGGCAGCCTTCCGAGTAAACCATAAGGAGAGATGTATAACCATATGGAGCAAGCAACACAGAAATAATTGATATGTCAGTGTAATTATTACTACTATTATCTATTTATAAAGCATTACCATCTTCTGAACTGTTACAAAGCCCATAGTTGTATCTTCATAGCTGTAGCCCATAATTGTCTCATGCTGGGTACACACTGAGATTTTATGGTCTATTTACTGTCAGATCGATTATTTCCAACATGTCCGAACTATTTCCGTTAACTTTAATAGAAAATCGATCGGAAAATGCTCGGAAATCGATTGGAAAGCAAATCGGACATGTTGGAAATAATCGATCTGACAGCAAATCGACCATAAAATCTCATAGTGTGTACCCAGCATTAGATAACCTCACAATCTAATCCCTACCATAGTTATCACTGGAGTCCCTGCCATTATCAGTCCTTACTAAACCATCTCTATAACTTTTTAGTAGTTTAAGAAATTGTGTTGGTTTGCATGGAGTTTGTATATTCTCACTGTGTTTGTGGGAATTTCCTGCTAATGGTGCAAACACATCTTATTTTGATTGGCCAATTACTAGTCAATTTTACCAATGAGAGCTTACCTGCACAATCTGTTCATAGTATTCAAAATCTGTTGGCCTTCATACTACATGGAAGTGGTAAAATTGGCCAATCACTGACCAATAAAAATTAGATGCGTTTATTAAATCCACCTAAATATTGCTGAGGTAATTGGTGCTACCCCTTCCAAAAATCTGCAGACATTTTTGTCTAGCATCAATATATGCAACAAATACAGTTTCTTAAAACACTTGAAAGATATAGAGATGGTTTGATAGCGATTTTTTTTTCTTAAAAACAAGGAGATAGTCATTAATATACAATTGCAGTGTTATAAAGGACACTTGATGGGAGAGGAACAAGTACGTTTGCAATGCTATCTCTTATGACAAACTAGTACATAACTACTTGTTGCACACCTTGCATATATTCACGGCCCTGCAAAATTCACAGGATGCACCACGGCCGTGAAATACCAGTCTGCAGCCGACGCTCGCTCCCGTTCTCCTGCGCACCGCCGTTACCGGCGCTTAGAGGCGAGGTTAATGAATGGGAACGTAGCTTCCATTCATAAATCTAAGTCCTCGATTCAATGAATACCGGCGTCTACAAGACGCCGGCATTCATTGCATCTTCCTGTTGTTACACTGCCACGCATTACTTCCGATTCACGTGCTTCCGTACACGAATTGGAAATAATGACTGAGGACATCTTATGGCCAAATAGTAAATTACACCAAAATTCATTTTTATTGAATAAAAATCCCCACACTGACTTATAACTATTTCCCTCCCACAGTACCCAAACTAACTAGCTAACTATATATATATATATATATATATATATATATATATATATATATATATATATATATATATATATAGAACTATTTTAAAATTTATGTCAAGGAGGTCCTGGTGGCTGGATGGTGTAATGGTTGAGGGTTCTGCCTCTGACACAGGAGACCTGGGTTCGAATCTTGGCTGCCTCGCAAGCGCTTTGAGTCCGACAGGAGAAAAGCGCTATACAAAAAAAGGATTTATTATTATATTACTGTTAATTTTTAATTTATGGGCTTGTAATTAGTGATGGACTCAAAACAAAACATGCACCTTTATTTCCAAATAAAATATTGACGCCATACATTGTACTAGGGGCATTTTTTAAACGTTGCAATATCCAGGACAAATGGGCAAATAAAATGTGTGGCTTTTATCTACAGTAGAACGTTTTATTATACTATAATGGCCAAAAACTGAGAAATAATGCATTTTTTCAATTTGTCTTATTCATGTTAAAATGCATTTAGGATAAATTCTTCGCATATTGTACCTCCCAAAGAAAGCCTAATTGGTGGCGAGGAAAAAAAAAAAGATATAGATCATTACGCTGTGATTAGTAGTAATTAAGTTATCGGTGAAAGAAAGGGAGGAGCGCCGACAGGTGAAAATTGCTCTGGTCCACAAGGGAAAAAAACCCTCAGTCCTCAAGTGATTACACTATACCTCTGTTTTAGCCATGTCATAATTCATGCTCAGCGTTTGCGTAAAGCATGTCAGAGCAGTTCTGGGAAGTGAGTTACTTCATGGAGAACAATGACTGCTTGGAATACAGTACAGAGAAGGTATCAACAGCGGGCTAAGCTCACTCAAACATTTGTAGAATGCCAACAACAATCTCTAAAGTGGAAGGCCACTACAGAACTAGAGACTCATACACTATACTGTTCCATTAGGCCTTATAGAACCTGGACGTTGGCCAATGGCATCAGCGCTGAGCTACACAGAAGTTGAAAGTAGCTCTTAAAGCAGTCATGTGACCACTTTAACAATTTTAACCACTTCACCACTGAGGGGTTTTACCCCCTGACCACCAGAGCAATTTTCACCTTTCAGCGCTCCTTCCATTCATTCGTCTATAACTTTATCATTACTTATCACAATGAAATGAACTATATCTTGTTTTTTCCGCCACCAATTAGGCTTTCTTTAGGTGGGACATTATGCCAAGAATTATATTATTCTAAATTTGTTTTAATGGGAAAATAGGAAAAATGTGGGAAAAATTTTTTTTCAGTTTTCGGCCATTATAGTTTCTAAATAATGCATGCTACTGTAATTAAAACCCATGAAATTTATTTGCCCTTTTGTCCCGGTTATAAAACCGTTTAAATTATGTCCCTATCACAATGTTTGGCGCCAATATTTTATTTGGAAATAAAGGTGCATTTTTTTCAGTTTTGCGTCCATCCCTAATTACAAGCCCATAGTTTATAAAGTAACAGTGTTGTACCCTCCTGACATAAATATTTAAAAAATTCAGTCCCTAAGGTAACTATGTATTTTTTTTTAATTGTACATTTTTTAATTTTTTTTTAATTACAAAAAAAAATAAAATTGGGGAGTGTGGGAGGTAATGAGTTAATTTTTTGTGTATAAGTAATTCATTTGTATGTGAAAAATGTTTAGGGTGTAGTTTTACTATTTGGCCACAAGATGGCAACAGTAACTTTTTGTTTAACCTCCTTGCCGGTCTAAAAAATCCGGCAAGGAGGCAGCGCCGCACTTTTTTAATTTTTTTTTTTAATCATGTAGCGAGCCCAGGGCTCGCTACATGATAGCCGCTAAGCGGCGGCATCCCCCCACCCACTCCGATCGCCTTCGGCGATCAGAGTATGCAGGGAATCCCGTTGAGAACGGGATTTCCTGCAGGGCTTCCCCGGTCGCCATGGCGACCGGGCGGGATGACGTCACCGACGTCATAGACGTCGTGACGTCAGAGGGAACCCCGATCCGCCCCTTAGCGCTGCCTGGCACTGATTGGCCAGGCTGCGCAGGGGTCTGGGGCGGGGGGGGGGGCGGCTCGGCGCGGCGGGTAGCGGCGGCGATCGCGTACTACACGCAGCTAGCAAAGTGCTAGCTGCGTGTAGGGAAAAAAAATTATGCAGATCGGCCCAGCGGGGCCTGAGAAATCCTCCTGCGCAGGTTACCCCGAGCTGAGCTCGGGATAACCGGCAAGGAGGTTAATGCGACCTCCAAGCGTCCTTCCGGAGGCTTGGAGGAAGTACAAGGAGGCTGGTAATGTGTTTTTTTTTCACAATGATCGCGCTGCTCATCGGAGAGCAGCGGATCATTGCGGGGCTTAGATCAACGAACGGGAATGGATTTTCCCGTTCATTGATCTCCGGGCGGCGGCGTGTTTACGAGCGGCCGGCGGCGTGTTTAGGAGCGGGAGCGCGGACAGCGGCGGGAGCGTGGAAAGTACGGATTTCTCCGTCCCTGGGGGTTAAAGGATGGAAAAAGGGATGGAGAAATTCGTACGGGCGGGGGTAAAGTGGTTAAAGGACAACTCTTGACATTTCTTTAGTCATTTGTATAGTAGCAGCAAAGCCCAAAAAAAAAAAAAAAAAGAATGAAATGGAAGAGTTGGCATTTGGGACCAGGCCCCCTTAAATTGGGCTAATCTAACTAACTGCCATTACTTTTCTATACACTTCTGCTGACGGTTACTGCAATGGTAATGACAAGTGGAAAAGACTAAAGCTGGCCACTAACGGTCCAATTTCTAGCGAAAAATCGTTCGAGCGATCAGAAATTCTGATCGGAAGTGAACTATTGTAGTACATCGTTCACTACACCATCAACGAAACAATCTTTGCTTCCTATCTATCACAACCAACAAGAAAATCCAAATTTTGGTTCGACGAATATTCATTCGGAGGACATTTTTTTCACTCGTTCATAATTGATTGTGTCCACCAATGGAGATTATTTACAACCAATCCGATCAGAATTTCTGATCGCTCGAACGATTTTTCGCTAGAAATTGGACAGTTAGTGGCCACCTTAAAGAGACTCTGTAACAAAATTTTCAGCCTTAGTTCTTCTATCCTATAAGTTCCTTTGCCTGTTCTAATGTGCTCTGGCTTACTGCAGCCTTTCCTAATTGCACAGTGGCTGTGTTATCTCTGTTATATGATCTAATCTGTTTTCTTCTGTCGGCTATGTCGGCTAAGGCTGGAATGTGTGGAATGTGCAGGGCTGCTTGTGATTGGATAGAAGCGATACACACCCTCTGCAGGCCCCCTGCAGGCTCTGTATGACTCACACACTCTGCTTATGTGAGCCTATCACAAGCTGGTTAGTTTGTTTGTAAGCACTGCCTAAAACTGTCAATTACAAGCCAGGATTGCAGCAGAGTGGCAGAAACAGCACAGAGGGGCCCAGGAGAACATAATGCATAGAATGGTATGCTTTTTGCTGTAAAAATTTTAGAGTACAGATTCTCTTTAAGTGAAAAAGTGGGGCCCATTTAATCAGCAACCATGCTGACACAGAAGAAGCCGACAGCTATTGATGAGCTTCTTTTGCCAGAGTATATGGAGGAATTTATGATGCTGTTATTACATAAATGACTTTAGAAGTAGTACAATGTCAACATATTTACTATGATGGTATGTTGAAGACTTTATGCCTATTCAGTTTTAAGCATCAATGGGCCACATACAATTCACCTTTTCACCTGAGTTTTCTCTTAGGTGATATTCTCACAAGTTGTCATAAAATGCCTTTTAAGCCACCAGCAAGCAGGAAAATACCCCCCAAAAAACGTTTGATAGTACTTTTTTACCAACTTTTGGGCACTGTTTCAATTGTAAAATGCTGAAAATTTAGTTTAAAGAGAAGATGAAAATGTATCTCCTGGGAGATAACTCAGGTGAAAAAAATAATTGCATATGGGCCAATATGCAGTCTGCAGACAGTGTTGGGCAAGAGGAGTAGATAACATTCTATGGAATTCAGAGGCCAATTCTTTCCAGTCCAGGATCCAGATAACTGGAGTAGACCTCAAAAAAGTTAGGAGCCAGCTGTCATTTGAGGGAGCCCTAGCTCCTGGGACTTGTCTAGCCTTGATATCAGGCGATAAACTCTCTAGGATCTTAAAGCGGTATTGTCACCATAAAAATCAAATTTCAACACTAACTGGTCTGAGTGTATTAAATGATAAAGATGCTAATCCTATATTCAAAACTTTTTCTGCTGTTATGGTTTGGAGTTATCACATACTTTAGGAGCTCTGGCCCTAGTGCCAAACCGTGCCAAAAAGTTGAATGCTGGGTGTTCTTTTTATCTATAATATATTCCTCCTCTTCCATATATTTCCCTGCCTAGCTGATCACTTGTGTTTACAAGCAAGGCTGAGGTGACTCAGTGATTGGATGTGTAAATAATAATTAAAAAAAAAGACTCTGGGAGGAGGGCAGCTAATGAATAAACAATGAGCAAGAGAAGGGAGGGGGGAAAACAAGAGTCAGGGAGGATATGATGTCAGCATTAGCTTAGCAAGATGGCCACTGCCTTGAATAGGATTTTCTGCTTTTCTTTTATAAAATTCACAGGAATCATTACGCGGATAGCACAATACATCTGTTATGTAAGTAGTAGTAGTAATTATCTACTTATTTATGTGTTTTTTATTTCTAGGTTAGCATGGGTGTCGCTTGTTCTTTAAGCCTCCTACGCATGCTAGACAGAACTTGGCCAAGAATGTAGCATGTGTACAGGTATCACCAAGGTTGCTTAACCTTGATGACCAGCTCACGCCGATCGGCGTAAACTGGTTGTCTGCGGGTTTCCATGGAAACGGTTGCTCGTTTGAGCGCCGTTCCATGTCAGTTCACGGAGGGTGTCTCCGTGAACTGCCTGCGAGCCTCCGATCGCGGCTCGCAGGTGAAATGTAAACACGCGGGGAAAAAATACCCGGTGTTTACACTGTACGGCACTGCAGCAGCGCCGTAAAGGAGATCGGCGATCCCCGGCCTCTGATGGGCCGGGGATCGCCGTCGCCTGATAGGCTGAATCCTATCAGAGGCGGTACAGGACGTATCGCCGTCCTGTACCGCCCACAGAGCCAGGGAGAGGGAGGGAAGGAGAGGGAGGGGGAATAGTGTTGCAGAGGGGGGCTTTGAGGAGCCCCCCCTCCGCAAGGCACAGCAGAGTGGCGGCGATCAGAACCCCCCCCAGCAGGACATCCCCTAGTGGGTAAAAAAGGGCGCCCAGCCTGCAATACGATCTGTGCTGGGGGCTGAAGAGCCCACCCAGCACAGATCAATGGGAAATCACTTGGTCGGCAAGTGGTTAAAGTAAGCCTGAGACATTCGTAGCAAAAGGATTTATACTTACTTGGGGCTTCCTCCAGCCCCCTGTAATCCCTTAGCTTACTCGGTCTGTCTGACCCCCTTTGCCACTATGGAGCTATGCGATTAAGCCAGGTTGGGTGCCACTGCACATGGCTGTACTGGCAGCACACACGCCACACATCATGCTCCTGTAGCCATGAGTGTTCTCCACAAGTGCAGTTACTGCCTTAAACTGTGCATAAGGAAAAAATATTGCCATCAACGGGATTGCGATCAGGAGGTATGTGTGGCCATGATCTGTGTATGCGCAGTAGCTGCCAACTGGCTCAGTGGGGGACTTTATTGGGGCTTAAAGCAGCCCAACGAAGCGGATCGGGAGGATGTTGAGGAAGCTAACTGACCCTACAGGGGGGCTAGAGGAAGCCCCAGGTAAGTATAAATCCTTTTGTAAAGAATGTCTCAGGTACACTTTAAAGATCCAGCAAGCCGGGTTTTTAAGCCTCAGCAATGTCTAAACGTATTTGTTCCCTTCATTACTCCGCCAGCTGGAAGCTACTCCATTGAGCACCACGCCATTGCCCCTCCTCTCCTCCCTATAGAAACAGTCAGTTTTGCTTAGCATTTCAGGGCTGTTTCACACTACAAGCTCATTTCAGCGATTCTCTGATCGATGTAAACTTAAAAAGCGTTTTGACTACGTAATCCTATAACTAGAGATATTTTATTCTTTAATCGCAGAAGTGCCGAAAGTAGCATTTTTACAGTGATCGTATTAAAAGTATAGAAACGCTGTAAGAAAAGTCACTGTAAAACTGCTTGTTACAGGGAAAAAAAAAACCATGCTAAGGCTCCGTCCTGTTCAGACTATATGCGTTCCTAGCCGTTTTCAGGGAACGCGTACTGGTACCAAAAACGCATAGAAACGGCTCGTAATGCTTTTTAATGGGGTAGTTCACATGTATGCGTATGAGACGCATACGTTTCTCATCCGCATTGCTGCACGCAGTTCTGTGCGATACGCATAGAAACGGACGCAATGAAAGTCTATGGACGCGTATCAAAAACGCGTACTATTGCGTTTTTAGCGTCCGTTTTCCTCTGCGGTTCCCATAATTCTTTTTTTCCCCTGGGTCACGTGTTTGTGCAAAACGCAATAGAAAACGCATTCAAACGCAAGAAAAACGCATGCGTTTTTTCAACTTGCGTTTCTTTGAATTTATACGCGTTCTACAAACGCAGCAAGTCTGAACAGGCCCAGGGCCTGTTTCCACTACACGCAGATTGGATGCAGAAAAACTGACTCCAATGAATGCCTATGGGAAAATCTGCATCAGAAAATCCGCATTTAGTGGAAACAGGCCCATAGGCTTTCATTGGAGTCAGTTTTTCTGCGTTTTTCTGCATCCTTCTGCATCCAATCTGCGTGTAGTGGAAACAGGCCAATCAGTTGCTCTCAGTTATAACTGAAAGGTCAACTGATTTTCAAAGTAAGTCCCATGTTTTCCTATGGCACCTTTCACACTTAACGCGTTTTAACTGAAACCTTTTTCACAATGTACTGCTATAGAGAAGAAAAAAAACGCGTATCAACTGATTAAGTGTAAACGGGGCCTAAGCAATTCCATTTGGTTATTTTCATTGTGAAACGGGCCTTACAGCTTTTTATTAATGATTTTATTCCTAGCGTGCTTTGCACATTAAGCAAAAAAACTGGTAACAATAACATCAATACATTGTTCAACTGTTTATCTATTAACATGTACCTAAATATGCAAATATACTAAATAAGCTAACTACTGTGTAGGTACACAAGTGGAAACGTAAATTTGGACAGAGTTGTACTTCATAGACTGAGATTACCTAATTTTACCTTCAGTCACAGATATCTAATGAAATGCTGACCAGCAGGTAAAGAAGATAAAGAAAAGTCTATTCACTATGGCCATGGAAACTGCCAGTCCGGGGAAAGCAAGGCAGACAAAAGATCTTCCTGTATTAATGATGCATCTGACAATTTCTATAGCAGAGAAAGCAAGCTGAGACCAATTCCCAAGAAGCAAATATAGAGAAGCTCACCAGCCACAAGTCTCAGTTACTGAACTACTTTTACTTATTTATTATTCGCTCACAATTGGTGAAGGCGAGTAGACTACTGTAACTCAGCAATAAAAACAAACCGTCATCACAGAGAAAGTGCAAAACCCTGAATGGTTCAAGGATCATCAAATTATAAGGGCATTTCTTTCAGCATTGCAAGATTTATTTTTTACTGACAAAACTGGTCATGGCAAGAGATCCTCCTAGCTTCACCACAGTCAAAATATTGTAGGGAATTTTACCAATCATTTTGGCCAATTACCCAAAACACAAAGGTCAGGGAGCAGAGACTGTAAAGGTGGCCACACACCTTGCAATAAAATGATCAGATTTTACGGCAATTCGATAAAAACGATCGGATCGCTCGAAAAAAAAATCGAAAGCTTTTTATCATTCGACTGAAAAATCTGATCGGAATTCCCGTTCCCCCCCCCCCCCCCCCCCCCCCGATTTTTATCGATCCAGAATGCCAGATATTTTTCTTCAATCTTTCTAAAGATTGTATGGGGTGTGTTAGGCCACATACACACATCAGACCATAGTCTTTTGAAAATGAAAGATCACAGACCAATCTTACCACCCTTCTTGTAGTATGAGAGCCATACTCTACACAGTCTTTTCTATGGAGCTGAACTCCACATCAGAAAAAAATCTTTGCAAGATGCTGCACACACAGATGCTGTACAGACACAAAAGATCAGTATCTGCAAAAGATCTGTTCCTGCCAAAAATCTATTTCTGCAAATTGCAATGATAGTCTATGAGATCTGCAGATCATCATACACACATGATTTAACTGACATTCATCTGCAGATCCGCAGATCTGAAAATCCATCCTGGTGGATCTGATCTGCAGATGAATGTCAGTTAAATCATGTGTGTATGATGATCTGCAGATCTCATAGACTATCATTGCAATTTGCAGGAATGGATTTTTGGCAGGAACAGATCTTTTGCAGATACTGATCTTTTGTGTCTGTACAGCATCTGTGTGTGCAGCATCTTGCAAAGATTTTTTTCTGATGTGGAGTTCAGCTCCATAGAAAAGACTTTGTAGAGTATGGCTCTCATACTACAAGAAGGGTGGTAAGATTGGTCTGTGATCTTTCATTTTCAAAAGACTATGGTCTGATGTGTGTATGAGGCCTTAGATTGTCAATTTATTAATATACACACACTAGCAATTTTCTCAGTTTCCAATCATGTTTATCATAATTGGGGAAAAATTGAACATACGTGTGTGGTACATTGGTCAGATTTTTTAAATGTTTCAGTCAGAAAAATGTATTGCAATTCTTAAATTGAAGATATTTAAAAAATTGTATGGTGTGTGGCCACCTTAAATCCGCATCTACACGCGTAGATGCGGCCGCGATGTTCCTTATCAGCTCGATTGATAATATCCGACAGGACGGATCTTGCTTCCGCCGATTCCCTGCTCGCTCCCCGCGAGGGGACAATGGCAGGGAATCGAGCGGAAGATAAGCGGCGCAGGTGGGGACAAGCGGGGAATCGAATGCGGTGCACGCGCGGCGAGCGGGGACACGGAAGAGGCGATCCGGCGTCTAATCGAGCCGCCGGATCGCAGCCTCATCTACCCGTGTAAATGAGACTTAAAGGGGTTCTTTCGCGAAAAAAGTAGGCAGTTAAAAAATGTGACAGATGACAGGTTTTGGGCCAGTCCATCTTTTTAAGGGGGATTCTCAGGGCTTTCTTTGTTTTCAACAGAATTTCCTGAACAGCAGTTTAACTGCCAAAATAGCAAGATACCAGCCGGCCTCCCTAATCATTTGCACACTATTATGTCAGTTAGATTTTGCAACTGTTGTTCAGATTTTTCCTGCACACAAAACCGCACAGGATTTCTGACAAGTGGAAGCAGGCCCATCCACTTGTATTGATTATGCGGATCTGCATGCAGAAAACGCGTGCAGATTCGCACAAGTGAAAACAGGCCCCAAAGGGGATTTTGCAATGTGATTTTGCAGGGATTTTCTGAGCCATTTAGTTAGAGGAAGGCAATGCTGAGCCCTGCTTTCCTCTATTAACTCACTCCAAAAATGCTGCAGGATCCGCAATTGCAGCAAATCGCAATCAGTCCTGTAGGCTCACCTCCATTCACTTTCATTAGCCTAGTGTTTCAGAATCACTGGCAATTCCTAACATGCCTAAAAATTCTCTAGTGGGCCACAGCCCTAATGAGTATAGAATGACATACACATACATCCATGGACCATAATCGCACAATGGACATAAGTATACTGAACTGCAGACGAAAAATGGTTTAAGAGGGACCATAACAACACATAGTAAAATGCAGTTAATAATTCAGGACACCCACTTTTAAGTTACGGTAAATATCCTGGATTCAGCATCAGAAACACTTCCTATATCTAAATATTGCTGTAAATTGGTATGACACAGACACACACACACACACAGAGGCTTAGCAGGGGCTGTTTACTGTGTGGAATTCTTCCCTTCCGGAATTTAGAAGTCTCAAGCTAGGTTTACAGTGGTCCATTGCGGTGCGTCACAAGGGCCGTATTGTAACACAGAACGTCACACTGAAATGCAAAGCAATGCAGCCACTGCGGTGCAGTCTGACTGATTGCAGTAGTGCATTAATTGCATAATGCACGTTAACAGTACAGCGAAGTATACTTTTCAGTAACTGTATGCTCACAACGCCATGTATGCTTCCCACTGTTACAGGCAATGCAACTCCCACTGTGAACCTAGCCTCAGTGTAACAACATTCCACTGCGAACACCTACCAGCACTAAAGATGTTGCCACCTGTGATACATTGCAGAATGTAAATCAGGAAGAGAGCCAGTTTCCACTTAGCCGGAATGCGCCTTGCAGGACGCATGCAGGCACTAGTAGTGATCAGAGTACGTACCTGCACTGCTTAAAAATAGTCTGAGATGAACTAATCAACGTTTAGATAACATGCAGCAAATAAAAGAATCACCCAACTTGTTAGACAATCTACAACGATTCTCATGTGTTTCAAAGGACCATCATGATGGATCACATTGGCAGATAATAATTCATAGTCAGCAGTGTATACAGAGCCATGCGGAGACATTAAGGCTGCTTACACACCAAGACGTTACAGGCGCACGTTAGTGCGCCTGTAACGCTCCCCCAACGCACAGCAATGTAACACAAGTGGGCTGTTCACACAGCCCACGGTGCGTTACATGTAACGCTGCACGTTCTGTGCAAAGTGCAGCATGCTACGGCGTTGGAGCGGCTATAGCCACGTTAGACTGTTTACACATGCGCAGCAGGGGGCGGAGAGGAGGCGGGGAGAGCCAGCTACAGTAGCCGCGCACATGGCTACTTAATATTCACTGCACTGGCGGGCGCTGATTGGCCGGCGGGACCACGTGATGCGGAGTGTCTCGCTCCGCATCACGTGGTCCCGCTGGCCAATCAGCGCCACTCTGGGAGACATTATAGGACTCGAGCCGCCTAACGCGGCTCACTCTACTGTCGGCTCTTGCAGCACCATACGTTGTGTTAGATGCACGTTGTGCGACCTTACCGTGCCACCTAATGCAACGTCTTGGTGTGCAAGAAGCCTAAATGATGTCTCCACAAAGTCTATGGTACCTCACCATCGTTTCATTTAACCTATCGTCTGTCAGTCTTTTAAAAACGCATCATGTCATTAACACCCCATCATGTGAATATCTTGAAGGATGAACTGTGAACGATTGGTCGTTTTTACGCAAACCATCTGAGTGTGCATGTAGAATTTGGCTACAACCCACAAATGATAAGATGCTAGCAGATAAGAGACATTCGACCATCAGCTTTTATCTTGCCTACCTAAGAAACTAAAAATCGATACATGAACTTGAATAGCAACATTCATGAAATACATTTTTCTTTTGGGTGTGAAATACATATACATATATATATATATATATATATATATTTATATATATATATATCTATATATATATATATATATATATCTCTATATATATATCTCTATATATATATCTCTATATATATATATATATATATATCTCTATATATATATCTCTATATATATATCTATATATATATATATATATATATATATATATCTATATATATATATATATATATATATATATATATATATATATATATATATAGTTTGACGTGTACAAAATAAAAAATAAAAAAAATTTACGCAGGTTTGCTTGTGAATTAAGTTTCCCAGAGTGTGAACAGGAATCTATGAAACCTGTCTGTAAGATGTGAACAGGAAAATACAGAAAACTAAAAGACTCCTATTAGACCTACCGGTAAAGGCGTTTCTGATTGTCATCCAGGACAACCTGAGATCCGGTCCCGCCCAGGATCTGTGGAAACACAAATCCAAGAAGATTAAAAGCACCCACCCACCCTCCATCCTCAGTGCGTCTGAAAGTATCTAAGACTCGAAACACCAAGATGAAGGAAAAACATTAAACACCTAAAGGTGAATGTACTAGATCCCAGTGATCTCAACTGAAAAAAAGAAAGGTGCGTAGTCGAGATAGGGAAAGGGTTATAGCCGTTGTCCCGGATGACAATCAGAAACTCCATTACCGGTAGGTCTAATAGGAGTCTTTCTCTAATTGTCACCCGGGACAACCTGAGAGATAAACAAGAAAGTCTTTATAACAAAAAAAGACTAACCTAGGGAGGGACCACCGCCTGGAGCACCTTCCAAACGACTGATCTTGCTGAGACAGTACATCCACTCTGTAGTGCTTGATAAAAGTTGATGCACTTGCCCATGCTGCCGCTTGACAAATTTGTTGAATGGTGGCTCCTGCTCTTTCAGCCCAGGATGTTGACAGAGAATGGGTTGACTGAGCCTTAATAATAGGTGGTAAGGGACAATTACTACCTTCATATGATATAGATATGGTCTGTCTAATCCATCTGGCAATGGTTTGTCTGGATGCCTGCTGCCCCCTATTTTTACCCGAAAATAAGACAAATTGGCTACTTGACTTCCTAAATTCTCTTGATCTTGAGAGATATACTAGCAGAGATCTTTTTACGTCCAAACAGTGGAATTCTTCCTCCTTAGGTCCAGAAGGGTTGACGCACAAAGAAGGAAGAATAATTTCCTGAGACCTATGAAACTCAGAGACTACCTTAGGAAGATAAGCTGGATCTATTCTGAGCCTGACACTATCAGGACAAATGATTAGAAAAGGATCTTTGATAGATAATGCATGTAAATCACTTAAACGTCTAGCCGACGTAATTGAGATCAGAAATGCTAATTTCAAGGTAAGAAATTTCATCTCAATCTCCTCAATGGGTTCAAAGGGAGCCTTTGTTAGACCTTTGAGGACCAAGGACAAATCCCACTGCGGAAATACTTTCTGCTTTACTGGTGTAGCCCTCTGTAATGCTTTGAAGACATTTTTTACCAACTCCTCCTGCGCTAGATGCCTATCCAATAATATAGAAAGTGCTGAACATTGAACCTTGAAGGGAAACTTAAGTCAAACAAAAAAAATGAGTTTTACTCACCTGGGGCTTTCAATAGCCCCCTGCAGCTGTCCGGTACCCTCGCCGTCTCCCTCCGATCCTCCTGGCCCCGCCGGCAGCCACTTCCTGTTTCGGTGACAGGAGCTGACAGGCTGGGGACGCGAGTGATTCTTCACGTTCCCAGACACATTAGCACCCTCTATGCTGCTATATGGTATATGATATATGCTATAGCCGCATAGATGGCGCTATTGTGGCCAGGAACGCGAAGAATCACTCGCGTCCCCAGCCTGTCAGCTCCTGTCACCCAAACAGGAAGTGGGTGCCGGCGGGGCCAGGAGGATCGGAGGGAGATGGCGAGGGCACCGGACAGCTGCAGGGGGCTATTGGAAGCCCCAGGTGAGTAAAACTCATTTTTTTTGTTTGACTTAAGTGTCCCTTTAAGGGTACTAAGTGCCAACCTCATGTCTGACCCCTCCTGAAGAAACTCTAAAACTGAACTAGTCAGATTCTTATCCCTAGTTCTAGTTCCACACCAGGCTAGATAAACTTTCCAAACCTTTCGGTATATCTTCTGAGTTACCGGCTTTCTACACTTCATGACAGTGTCAATTACCTTCTCAGAAAGACCCTTATTCCTCAGAATTACTCTTTCAGGATCCAGGCGGCCAGTTTGAATAACTGTGGCCTGGGGTGGATGAGAGGGCCCTGGATTAGCAGATCTGGACGAGCCAGCAGAAGAAAAGGTGGACCTACTGACCACCTCAGTAGAGTCGCATATCATGGTCTTTTTGGCCATATTGGAGCTATCTGGTTCATGCTCCCTCCCTCTCTTTGAAACTTCCCCAACACCTGTGGCAGAAGCACTGTTGGTGGAAATGCATAGAAAAGATTGAAGTCCCAAGGGAAGCTGAGGGCGTCCAACCCCAGTGACCTCTGGCACTTGTGCAGGGAGAAAAATTGTTTCACCTTTGCGTTCCTTGGAGATGCAAAGAGATCTACATCTGGGATACCGAATCTGTCTGTCACCATCTGGAAAACCTCCGGATGAAGTTCCCATTCTGAATGATTCACCTGATGACGACTTAAAAAATCCGCCTCCACATTGAGACTCCCCCTTATGTGGATTGCAGACAAAGATAGAACCCGAGGCTCTATCCAGTCTAGAGTCTCCGAGCATAGGCGCATGAGCTCGATTGATCTCGTGCCTCCCTGTTTCGAAAGATAGGCCACCGTCGTGATGTTGTCGGAAAAAACTAACACGTGCCTTCCTTCTATCAGGGATTGAAAAGATAGAAGTGCTTCCTGCACTGCCAGTAGCTCTCTGAAGTTGGACGACTTCCTTGCAATTGCCTGCGTCCAATGCCCGAGCATGATGGCCCAACATCATTGCGCCCCATCCCCAAGAGCTTGCGTCTGTAAAGATTTTTATTAGTTCCTCCTGTCTCCAAAGACGTCCTCTGGTTAGATTCTGAGAGTCCAACCACCAGACCAGACTGGACTTCACCTCCTCTGGGATAGATATCTGTAAGTCCAGGGAATGTTTGGACTTGTCCCAATTCTCCAAAAGCAGAGACTGGAGATCTCTGCCATGGTGTTGGGCCCAGGTGACTGCCGGAATGGATGCTGAGAATAACCCTAGTACTCGCATGATCTGGCGGAGGGAACTCCTCTCCTGGCTGCATAACAAATTTACTTCCCTTAAAATCTTTGCAATTTTTTCGGGTGGTAAATACATTTTCCTCTTTATTGAATTTATCCTGTACCCCAAAAATATAATCTCCTGTACTGGATCTAGGGCTGATTTCTCGTAATTTATTATCCATCCAACCTGGGATAAAAGAGTGATCACCGTATTTCTGTGAGATCTGGTCAGAGCCTCCGTTTCTGCAAAAATGAGGAGATCGTCCAGGTACGGGACTATCGCTATTCCCTGCAATCTCAAAATCTTCATTACCTCTGCTAACACCTTTGTAAAGATTCGGGGTGCCGAAGCTATCCCGAAGGGCAGGGCTTGAAATTGGAAATGTCGAATTTGGCAATGAGACTTGATCGCGAACCTTAAAAACATTTGATGGCTGGAAAAAATGGGAATGTGCAGATAGGCGTCGCGAAGGTCTATTGACCCAAAATATTCCTTGCCCTGTAATAGAGCTCTCACTGAATAAATGCTTTCCATCCTGAACTTCTTGTATGTAAAGAATGGATTAAGAGATTTCAGATTCAGAATGAATCTGAACTCTCCATTTGCTTTTTTCACTAGGAAAACATGGGAATAATAACCCTGGAATACTTCTTCCTGGGGTACTGGTAGTATAACTTTCTTCTCTAAAAGTTTCAGAATCTCTATCTCCAGACCTATGGCCTTCTCTGGGTCCTTCGGAATTGGATTCACAAATTTCCTTTGCGGAGGGGGGCTTGAAAACTGACGTCGATAACCCATTTTTATAATCTGAAAAACAAAAGGATCGGGATCTAACTTCTCCCATTCTGTCCGAAAATAAATTAGCCTCCCCCCTACTGTTAAACCGTCATTTACTAGGCTTGGGGGGCTCAGTCTTCCCGAGAGTGAACCCCCCTTTACCTTTTCCTCTGGGAAAGGACCACTTCCTCTGCACATTCCTATTTTTTGGAAGATTGGTGTCCTGTTTCTTGGAGACAAAGGGTCTTTTCCCCTTAAATTTTTTTTTTTTGTTTGGGAATTGTTTCCCTTTTTCTGCCGAACGGGATAACACTTCCTCTAGACCAGACCCAAACAAGAGATTACCCTCAAAAGGGATAGAACATAATCTGTTCTTTGAGGTCTGGTCCCCTTCCCAGGTCTTCAGCCACACTGCCCTCCTGGCCGAGTTAACGAGAGCCGTAGTACGCGCAGAAACACGAATCAGTTCCGTAACTGCATCCGCTAAAAAAGCGACGGCTTTAAGAATCACCGGCAAGGAAGCCGCATAATCCTTAATCGGAGCGCCCTTAGAAATCTGATCGATAAGATTATACATCCAAATTCTAAGATTTCAGGAAATGCAGGTGGCTGAAATACCAGGAATGAAACCAAAGGCAGCCGCTTCCCAAGCTTTCTTGAGAAGCACATCAATTTTCTTATCCATAACATCCTTGAGGACACCTGCGTCCTCAAAGGATAGATCCGAGTCTTTCGAATATTGAGACAGGGATGCGTCTAGCTTAGGACATTTAGTCCATTTGTCAATTTCTGACTGAGAAAAGGGAAATTTCCTCTTTGCTGATTTGGGAATAAACAGCGGCCTCTCAGGAGTAATAATATCCTGCAAAGTTTTATGGATAGGGAAAACTCTGCCCGAAGATTGACCCAATCCAAGATACACTTGATCCTAAGGAGTAATTTCCGGAACGGATTCCTTGATCTGTTCCGTGGTGTACACTGCCTTAAGTACCTCAGAAGATTCATCGGAGGAAAATAAAAATCTAGGAGTTTTTGCCCTATCATCCCCTTCTGAACCCCCTGACTGAGGCTGCTCCCCCTCCTCCTGGGATATTGACACTTCCTCCCCTTCCTCCTCAGCTCCTAAAATATCAGAAAAGGAGTGATGGAATAGAGCACCGGAAGAGGGTCCCGGCAGAGATTCATTAACTGGCTGCACAAAGGACTCCTTAAACTTATCTAACGTTTCTTGCATATTCTTGTTAACTGTATCCATGACTTCCTTCAGAATATTGGAAGTCTGGGAGGCCACAATAGCATCTATACAAGCTTGACATAAATTTCTCGGGGCTTCTAAGGTTATTTTACTATTACATAAGCTACATCTCTTATATTTAGGCTGGTTGGATGTAGTAGTAGTAGTAGTAGTAGTAGTAGTAGTAGTAGTAGATTTAGGCTCAGATCTTGTCTGTAAGTAAAAACAAAAAAGGACAAGGTACTGAGATGCCATCCTATACAATCAATGCAATTGCGGTAGTAGGAAAATATATCCTCCAACTGGAGGCTTACCCCACTGGACCCTGATGGCAGGACCTGCGAAGAGGATCTGGGAGCAGAGCCAGCTGCCTCCGATTCACGCTGCTGCTGAGGCTGCTCTCCCCTCAGACTGCGACATCTCACCACTGTGCCGCTTGCAGGTCTGATCGGAGACGCCAGGAGCACGCCGTTTCACTTCCTGGCTCTCCCAAGCTCCTCCTCCACGCCCCCAACGTCAGACGCTCACGCGACGTCTGACCTCACTTCCGGCATTAATCAGCTGCTCGGATGCGCCTTGCAGAGCCAGCGTCTGATGGAGGAGGCGCGGTGTAACGGCTATACACCACACAGAAGCCGTACACCGCTCAAGGAAAAAGAGGTCTGCAGTCCACGTTGCCTCCTACTATCCGCCCAAAACTGCCTGAGCCTCCTGCATACATCAAACTCACCCTCTGGTGAGTACGACAAAAAAACAAACGGGAGCTTTGCTTCTTAGGTGTTTCCGTGGCGGAAACACAGATGAACTGAGGATGGAGGGTGGGCGGAGGCTTTTAATCTTCTTGGATTTGTGTTTCCACAGATCCTGGGCGGGACCGGATCTCAGGTTGTCCCGGATGACAATTAGAGAAATAACCCTTAAGCATTTTCTTCCCTTTAGCACAGTGGTCCTCAAACTAAGGCGCGCTCGGGGCCAAATGTGGCACACTGCGGTGCATGTTTTGCAGGCAAACTCACCTATGCACAGGTGGGGTAATTAATGTCTCGGGTAGGTGGATTCAATGCAGCTGAGACACCAATTACCCCACCTGTTCACAGGTGAGGTTGCCTGCAAAATATGCACCATTGGGGAGTCACAAGGACAGGATTGAGAAACACTGCACTGAAACAAAGCAGGTTTTAAATTATGCCAGGGCATTCAGATTTTGAATAACGTAAACAATACATTTCCACATACTGTAGGCTTAATTGAACCTTTGCATTCTACATGCGTTTTAGTTACCAACTTTGCAGAAGTGAATAATAAGACCTGCCATGTCTGCCAGCAGAGGTCAAACTACAGAACAGATTGTATTTTAAGTCTTGTAATATTTTGCCAGCACAGGTCTAAACCCTGTAGACTACAAAATATCCGAAGCTGAGAAGCATCTTATTGTATCTCTATAACGTTCCAAATTTTAGTTTGTTTTGTTTTTTTCTAAAGAAAATTCAGTACTATAGTTTCATGAAAGACGAGACCTTTATGTCTTCTTATTTAATTTACCTTCTCACATTACAGCTTTCTCAGTACCTGTGTTACTTTAGGCCTCTTTCACAGTGCGACGTTAAAGTCGCACGTTAGAAAATGTTTTTACGTGGACTAACGCACAGCAATATTAAGTCTGTTCAACATTCACAGTGCACACGTTGCGTTGTGTGTAACGTGTAGCAATATTTAGAAAGTGCTGCATGCTGTGCATTTAGCAATACATTTGCTGCGTTGTGTTGCACATGCTCAATAAGGTTTTTTTTTTAAAATGTAACGCATGCGCCATTTTCGTTCTATCAGTATGCGACAAAAACGGCACACCAAGAGACAACGCAGTGCAAAATAACGTTCAATTTCATAACCTACATGCGCTGCGTTAGGGGAACGTTGTGCGACCTTAACGTCGCATCAAACGCAACGTCTTAGTGTGTAAGAAGCCTTAAACAGTGAATTAACCACTTCAGATTCCTGTCTTACATCCTAATTAGGTAACCCAGATTCCTGGACATTAAATGTGTAATTTTTGCATTTATGCTTAATTTTCCAATATAAAATGCCTGTAAAATGAAAAAATTCTTGGAAAAAAATATCACCCAAAGAAAGCCTAGAATGTCCTGAAAATAACAATATATGCATCACTTTGGTAGCATAAGTAATAAAAAGTTGTTACTGTCGTATCACTATTGACGCAGCCGTAATGCCAAAATTGTCAGCAATATTAAGGCGTAAAAACCAAGGAATGCGAAGTGGTTTAATGGTACCTAAAGTGATACTGTATGTGACATGAGATAGACATGTGAATATACAGTCATAACTCTTCTCAGAACTAGCATGTGTTCCTTTTTGCTTACTTTAAGGGTTAAGAATTCAGTGTACTAAATCATGTTTCACAGCAGTCAAAATTGGTTTCAAGACATGCACACACATCCATTCTTGAGTGGCCAATTTTATCAGTTCTACATGGTATGAAAGCTTACCTACAAATATTGTTAAAAGTATTTAAATTCTATTCTGTATTTTGTATTTTACAAAGCAGATTACTGTGTATATTGTATGTTGCAACAAAAATGTTACAATAAAAAGTAAATAAATAAATAAATTAAATTCTGTTGGCCCCCAAACTACATGGAAGTGGTAAAATTAGCCAATTAAGACTGGATGTGTGTACGGGCCTTAACTGATGGCTAGCACTTAAAAAAATGTGTGTCTAAGAAACACTTTGTGAATGCAACAACAACAAAAAATTTAAATAGTTCAGGATTTGTCTGTATGGGGGCTGAAAACATTAAAAGCTATTGTCATTCACCGGAAACAGTCAAAAGTTTAAAGATAGATTATAACCTTTAAACACAAAATAAAACTATGAGATTCCAGGTAAGTCATATTTAGATGAAGGACTATAAATACAATTTTATAATTGTATTGTAATTTTAGCTTTGTTTTAAACAGATTTAAAATATAAACCTTTTGTATGTACTTAAAATTACCGCTCATGAACAGATATACAAATAAGGTGTAGCTGAATGTTCGTCCCTTGCAGAATACTGAAGCTAGGAAAAGGCAGGCAGGCATGCAAAAAAAAAAAAAAACAGACATTATTCAAAGTTTTGATGCTTAACCCTTTTAGCTACACAGATGCGAGTCTCACGTCCACGGATGCTACTGCTACAGCTGCAGGGACGCGAGACTCATGTCTGTGCACTTTGCTGGGGTGCGTGCACAATCGCCCTGAGCCAATCCGCGCTTGGGCAGCAAGAATGATTACTGTTCTTGTGATCATTCTCAGATGTAGGCGACATGCGCATGATAGTGCAGAGGGGAGATGAATGAATGATCGCCAGCATCAATGAGATGCCACAATCATTTGTAACTTCCGACGCATTACGTACACACATTACTTCCCATTTGCGTATTTAAAATACGCTAATTGGAAACAATGTGCAAGGACATCTTGTGGCCAAATAGTAAATTACACCTACATACATATTCCTTTTAATAAAAAGACCCACACAATTCAATTACCGTATGGGCTTGTAGTTAGTGATGGACGTAAAACTGAAAAAATTGTACTAGGGATATAATTTAAACGTTGCTATAACTGGGACAAATGGGCAAAAAAAAAATCTGTGGGTTGTATCCACACTAGAATTATTATTTTTTTATTATTTAGTCTTTATATAGCGCCGACATCTTCTGCAGCGCTGTACAGAGAATTTAGTCTTGTCACTAATGGTCCCTCAGAGGAGCTAACAATCTAATCCCTACCATAGTCGTATGTTTATGTATGTATCGTGCATTTATACACGGGCCAATATAGGGGGAAGCCAATTAACTTATCTGTATGTTTTTGGGATGTGGGAGGAAACTGGAGTACCCGGAGCAAACCCACAAAGACACGGGGAGAACATACAAACTCCTTGCAGATGTTGACCTGGCTGGTATTCGAACCAGCGACCCAGCGCTGCAATGCGAGAGCGCTAACCACTACGCCACTGTGCTGCCCATACAATGTTTTATTTCAAAACTATGACGGGCAAAAACTGACAATGATTTTTTTCCCCATGTTTTTCTTATTCCCGTTAAAATGCATTTAGAATAAAATCCAAGTCTTCCAAAACGATCCGGCACAGCTCTTTTACCAAAAGATTTGCTTTATTGGATCTTACAAAACATACACGTAAAAAGCTGTATAGTGGCTATGGTCCACCGTTTCGGACCACCATAGTCCCTGTTCACGCCACACAGCCAACTGTGCAAATGCAGAATCACAGCTTATACAGTTTCAATCTAAAACATGGCAACCAACCAAAAACAACATGTAAATGACCGGACCTGATGGGGAACTGCAAGGACTAAACTCACAGAGTCAACCCCCCCCCCCATCACTATTGGTCAATAGATCATGATGTCACAACGTCATTGTATAAATACAAAAAAAACCAGCAATAAATATGATCAGAAAGGAGCACTATGATCCATACTCTTACCCCTAATGGTAGTTTTATGGGTAGATACACTTTGCGGTGGCGACAGCGGGCATCGCAAATTTTGAGTTACAGTGCTGTTTAGCGCTGATCTTAGTCTTGATCAAGACATTTTGAATATACCCTGGGACTCTGTGTGTTCCGGCCCTCACCTTGGGATCTTTTAGATAATTAGTGCTCCTTTCTGAGGGCTCGTTTCCGCATGCGGATTCGCATAGGCAATACAAGTGGATGGGATTGTTTCCACTTGTGCGTTGTGCGGGTGCGTTTTGGTGTGCGGGGGCGTGCGGCTGGAATGCGGGGAATCGCCCGCAATGCTTTTAATAGGGAAATCACATGCGGCTTTGTCATGCGGTTTTCCCCGCGATTTTGTATGTAATGGTATGGAAAATTTACACAGGCAGTGACATGGTTAAATTCGCCTGGTTCTTAGCCATGCGAAACCGCGGGGAAAACCGCATGCAGAAATGCATCCGCATGCGATTTCGTCCGCGGTGGAATCCAGGCGATTCCGCACCGCAACAGTGGAAACGAGCCCTGAAAGAGTTAACATTCAGGTATACAAGTAATTGTTTCTCTTAAGTCGTGGCTTAACATTTGGGGGGGGGACACCAGTCAGGGGTCTGTCGCTCGGTGCAATTTTAAATTTGTGGTCTGGAGAGAATTTCAAAACAGGAGTCCCCAAAAGATACAAGCAGCTTAACAGCCTACAACTGAAAACATTTTTAAGCATAGAAGCCCTTTAAAGAGGAGCTGTCAGCCATACAATGCCAGATAAAAAAACGACATATCAGTAGATAAATACTAGCTCTACTTACATAACATGTGTATTGCACGGTCCAAGTATTGATTTCAGTAAACTTTATAAAATAAAAAAAAGGTAAATGGAGAGAATTCCGTTTGCTGACAGGGGCCATCTTTACCCCCTCCAGCTGAAGCCAATGGTGAGGTCATTTCCTCCCTTTCCCCCCCCCCCCCCCTCCTCCCCACACCAATAGCGAGTTTTGATTGTAAATGCAGAGAATCCCTAAGGAAATTGTAGCAGGGACGGAGGTCCCCATGGATGCGATGCGGTGATGGCAGCCACTGCCCACATGAATCAGCAGAGATGCCTGTCGGGCTGGAGTGTGGAGAGGGGGGCAGACACGGACAGTCATGGGAGGCAGCCAATGAGAGAAAAAGGAGTGAGAGTGACACAGGCTGCAGCCAATCAGGCTGAACTAGCTGTGTCTGTGCAGAAACTCCCCCCGCCCCAGCCTGCACTGCAACTTCTCTTTTGCGGTTGATTACTGGCTGCGTACTAAGGAGCTGGGGACATGAGGATTAATCTCTGCAATAAAAAAGTAAGATTGATTTTAAAGTTATGCATTGCCTTTTTAGCATTCCTTTTATATGATCAACAGATCATAGAATTGATTTTGTTTTTCATGCCTAACGGTTACTCTTTAAGTAAATTCAAGAAGCTAATTTGTACATACCTTGAAGTATGGCTGAAAGCGAACAGAAATATATCACTGTTATGCTGTCAATGCATGATTTGGCAATTTGAGGAATAAGCTGATTCCTGTAGATGATGAATAATGCAGAGGATGGAAAATATAAGAGAATATGAAGCTATCTAAAGTCCATTAGTACTATACCTTGTGCAGCCACAGTTCATACCAATTACCAGGGCTGTGGAGTCGGTCCAAAAATCCACCGACTCAGACTCCTCAGTTTAGGATTCCACCGACTCCAACTCCTCTAATTTGCATATTACAATCTTGTTGATTGAAAGTATGTAACATGAAATTGGTCTCTTCACTGCCAACGCTTAGGAATTTTAAAAGACAACTGAAGTGAGAAGGATATGTAGACATATTTATTCCCTTTAGTCATACATAGACTAAAACTAGTCCTTGGTAAGAGTACTTGTAAAAGGTACAGACCGGAACAAAGAACATCTATCAGGCCCTAGGCAATGTAAGTGTGGGTACATGTAAGAATGATGTGCAGGTACTCTGCAGGGGAATGAGGGGGTTCTTCCTCTATTACACATTCTTCATGCACAATCTGAACCAGGTTTATGGGTGATAGACAACACCTCTGTGTTCAATGCAGGGCTCTGGAGTCGGAGTTGGAGTCAGAGTAATTTTGGACACCCGGAGTTGGAGTCGTGGTTACAGAAACTGAGGAGTCGGAGTCGCATGATTTTTGTACAAAATCCACAGCCCTGTTAAGTATTAGACGAAGGAGTCGGAGTCGGAGTCTGAGCAATTTTGGGTACCCAGAGTCTGAGTTGGAGTCGTGGTTTCAGAAACTGAGGAGTCGGAAGATTTTTGTACCGACTCCCCAGCCCTGGTTCAATGTGCACAATATTCTCAGGCTGCATTTCCACTTGTGCGGTGTGAATCGCCGCGGTAAAAATTTGCATGCGGATGCAAATTTCGCATGCGGGTCAATGCGAATTTTCAACGAATTCGCATGGATGTCGATGTATGCGAATTTAACCATGGCAGTGCTGGTGTGCTTTTCCATGCGAATTCGCATGAAAATTCGCATACCCAAACCTCATGCGAATTTCCTATTAAATACATTGTATGCGATTCGCATAGCGGTATGCGAATTCTGATGGCTCTGCCATGCGAATTTTTCCCACACAAAGGAATCCTGACAAGTGGAAACAGCCCCATTCACTTGTATTGCTATGCGAATTTGCATGCGAAAAACGCATGCAAATTCGCGATAGTGGAAATGGGCCCTTAGTGGAATCCCTGCAGCTCTGTGGGGAGTGCATATGTAGAGTATAGTACTACTATGTAACTTAAAGAAAACCTGAACTGAAAATTAAAAGTCAAAATAAGCATACACAAGTCATACTTCCCTTCCATGTAATCTACTCCTCAGTGTCTTTCTCCTGTCCCGCGTCCTGTTTGTTAACTGTGATCAAAGGAATTTTCCGTCCTCCATTTTGAAAATGGCCATTACCCATAACAGCTCTCTGGTCAGCACACAGTTAAACTGTAACATCGCCCACTTGAGCCATAGGGAAACATAGGCCATAGCCATAGGGTACATTTACCTGGTACATCAGTTTTCCTCTCAGCTATAACTGACAGCAACCGATATTTTACTGACAGCAACTGATATATTTCAGATCTGACAAAATGTTGTCAGAACTGGAAGGGTTCACTGTAAGAAGAAAATGGTGAGCTTCTGAGAGGAACTGAGGGCAAGGTAACTATGTAATGTTCATTTGAAGTTACCTCATGTGTTTATTTTGAATATTTTTACTCAGTACAGGTTCTCTTTAAAGAGAACCTGTACTGAGTAAAATTATTTAAAATAAACACATGAGGTAACTTCAAATGAAAATTACATAGTTACCTTGCCCTCAGTTCCTCTCAGAAGCTCACCATTTTCTTCTTACAGTGATCCCTTCCAGTTCTGACAACATTTTGTCAGAACTGAAATACATCAGTTGCTGTCAGTTATGTATCAGTTGCTGTCAGTTACAGCTGAGAGGAGAACTGATGTGTGCATGTTTTCCTATGGCTCAAGTGGGCGATGTTACAGTTTAACAGTGTGCTGACCAGGAAGCTGTTATAGGGTAGTAGCGATTTTCAAAATGGAGGACGGAGAATTCCCTTGATCACAGTGGACAAACAGGAGGCAGGAGAGGAAAAATAGATTGAGGAGTAGACTACACAGGAGGTAAGTATGACTTGTGTATGTTTATTTTGACTTTTATTTTCAGTTCAGGTTTTCTTTAAAGTAAGCCTGAGACAAAGGAAATTAAAGTGTTGTACATACCTGGGGCTTCCTCCACCCTCCGTCAGGCTAATCAGTCCCTCACTGTCCACCTCCACCACCTGGATCTTCTGCTATGAGTCCAGGTACTTGAGCCAGTGTGGCGTAGTGCGCATGCACAGACTCCGCCACCGGGAGCGTACTACACCTGCGCAGCACTATCGCAGCACACAGCTGGACTGCGCTGACTGGCTGAATTACCGGGACCCAAAGCAGAAGATCCAGGTAGCGGAGGAAGACAGTGAGGGACTGATTAGCCTGAAGGGGGCTGGAGGAAGCCCCAGGTATGTATAAACCTTTTTTTTCCATCCATCTCAGGTGCTCTTAATTCGTAGTCACTAAACCAAATTTTAACAACATATTAAATGATTTGATTTCATGAGCAAAGAGTGCACACATTTGCATAAACCAGCATCAACGCAGAAAGATTTCCATCTCATTGACCATCTATTATGGTGGCCATACACGGTACAATAAAAACGTTCGATTTTCCCGTTTATTCGATCTAAATGATCGAATTGAATGAAAGTTGAAAAAAAAAAAATTTCAATCAAGAAATTCGAACGATTATCCTGTTTTTTCAGGAAAAATGATCGGACATGCTGGAAAAATCTTTATATTCGATCTAACGGAATAATCGAACTAAATTATCTAATTGAAAAATTGTACCATGTATGGCCACCTTTAGTGACATAGCTACACATTAAGCTTTATGCTTACAGCATAGATGTTATTTAGTATATATATATAAGAGATTCCTGTGTACACATCATATATACAGTCACAATCAGATGTGTATATCTGACTTTAAAAATACAGGGACTGCTTTATTGAAGCAGCACAAGTACCGTATTTTTCGGACCATAAGACGCTCCGGACCATAAGACGCAGCTAGATTTAGAGGGCAAAAACCAGGGGAAAAAAATATTTTTAACCTGGTGCGTCTATGGTCCAGGGGCATCTTGTGGATGTTCTCACCCCAATTATTATGGACTTCTTGTACTTCTTGTGCCCCCCCCTTGTACCTCTCTTTGTCCTCTTCTTATCCCCCTTGTGACTTCTGAGTCCCCATCTGTCCCCCTTGACCTCCTCAGTTTGTCCCCCCGTGTCCTCTGCTGGTCCCCCCGTGTCCTCTGCTGGTCCCCCCGTGTCCTCTGCTGGTCCCCCCGTGTCCTCTGCTGGTCCCCCCGTGTCCTCTGCTGGTCCCCCCGTGTCCTCTGCTGGTCCCCCCGTGTCCTCTGCTGGTCCCCCCGTGTCCTCTGCTGGTCCCCCCGTGTCCTCTGCTGGTCCCCCCTGTGTCCTCTGCTGGTCCCCCCTGTGTCCTCTGCTGGTCCCCCCTGTGTCCTCTGCTGGTCCCCCCTGTGTCCTCTGCTGGTCCCCCCTGTGTCCTCTGCTGGTCCCCCCTGTGTCCTCTGCTGGTCCCCCCTGTGTCCTCTGCTGGTCCCCCCTGTGTCCTCTGCTGGTCCCCCCTGTGTCCTCTGCTGGTCCCCCCTGTGTCCTCTGCTGGTCCCCCCTGTGTCCTCTGCTGGTCCCCCCTGTGTCCTCTGCTGGTCCCCCCTGTGTCCTCTGCTGGTCCCCCCTGTGTCCTCTGCTGGTCCCCCCTGTGTCCTCTGCTGGTCCCCCCTGTGTCCTCTGCTGGTCCCCCCTGTGTCCTCTGCTGGTCCCCCCTGTGTCCTCTGCTGGTCCCCCCTGTGTCCTCTGCTGGTCCCCCCTGTGTCCTCTGCTGGTCCCCCCTGTGTCCTCTGCTGGTCCCCCCTGTGTCCTCTGCTGGTCCCCCCTGTGTCCTCTGCTGGTCCCCCCTGTGTCCTCTGCTGGTCCCCCCTGTGTCCTCTGCTGGTCCCCCCTGTGTCCTCTGCTGGTCCCCCCTGTGTCCTCTGCTGGTCCCCCCTGTGTCCTCTGCTGGTCCCCCCTGTGTCCTCTGCTGGTCCCCCCTGTGTCCTCTGCTGGTCCCCCCTGTGTCCTCTGCTGGTCCCCCCTGTGTCCTCTGCTGGTCCCCCCTGTGTCCTCTGCTGGTCCCCCCTGTGTCCTCTGCTGGTCCCCCCTGTGTCCTCTGCTGGTCCCCCCTGTGTCCTCTGCTGGTCCCCCCTGTGTCCTCTGCTGGTCCCCCCTGTGTCCTCTGCTGGTCCCCCCTGTGTCCTCTGCTGGTCCCCCCTGTGTCCTCTGCTGGTCCCCCCTGTGTCCTCTGCTGGTCCCCCCTGTGTCCTCTGCTGGTCCCCCCTGTGTCCTCTGCTGGTCCCCCCTGTGTCCTCTGCTGGTCCCCCCTGTGTCCTCTGCTGGCCCCCCCTGTGTCCTCTGCTGGTCCCCCTGTGTCCTCTGCTGGCCCCCCCTGTGTCCTCTGCTGGCCCCCCCTGTGTCCTCTGCTGGCCCCCCCTGTGTCCTCTGCTGGCCCCCCCTGTGTCCTCTGCTGGCCCCCCCTGTGTCCTCTGCTGGCCCCCCCTGTGTCCTCTGCTGGCCCCCCCTGTGTCCTCTGCTGGTCCCCCCTGTGTCCTCTGCTGGTCCCCCCTGTGTCCTCTGCTGGTCCCCCCTGTGTCCTCTGCTGGTCCCCCCTGTGTCCTCTGCTGGTCCCCCCTGTGTCCTCTGCTGGTCCCCCCTGTGTCCTCTGCTGGTCCCCCCTGTGTCCTCTGCTGGTCCCCCCTGTGTCCTCTGCTGGTCCCCCCTGTGTCCTCTGCTGGTCCCCCTGTGTCCTCTGCTGGTCCCCCTGTGTCCTCTGCTGGTCCCCCCTGTGTCCTCTGCTGGTCCCCCCTGTGTCCTCTGCTGGTCCCCCCTGTGTCCTCTGCTGGTCCCCCCTGTGTCCTCTGCTGGTCCCCCCTGTGTCCTCTGCTGGTCCCCCCTGTGTCCTCTGCTGGTCCCCCCTGTGTCCTCTGCTGGTCCCCCCTGTGTCCTCTGCTGGTCCCCCCTGTGTCCTCTGCTGGTCCCCCCTGTGTCCTCTGCTGGTCCCCCCTGTGTCCTCTGCTGGTCCCCCCTGTGTCCTCTGCTGGTCCCCCCTGTGTCCTCTGCTGGTCCCCCCTGTGTCCTCTGCTGGTCCCCCCTGTGTCCTCTGCTGGTCCCCCCTGTGTCCTCTGCTGGTCCCCCCTGTGTCCTCTGCTGGTCCCCCTGTGTCCTCTGCTGGTCCCCCTGTGTCCTCTGCTGGTCCCCCCTGTGTCCTCTGCTGGTCCCCCCTGTGTCCTCTGCTGGTCCCCCCTGTGTCCTCTGCTGGTCCCCCCTGTGTCCTCTGCTGGTCCCCCCTGTGTCCTCTGCTGGCCTCTGCATGTCCCCCTGTGTCCTCTGCTGGCCCCCCCTGTGTCCTCTGCTGGCCCCCCCTGTGTCCTCTGCTGGTCCCCCCTGTGTCCTCTGCTGGTCCCCCCTGTGTCCTCTGCTGGTCCCCGTGTCCTCTGCTGGTCCCCCCTGTGTCCTCTGCTGGTCCCCCCTGTGTCCTCTGCTGGTCCCCCTGTGTCCTCTGCTGGTCCCCCTGTGTCCTCTGCTGGTCCCCCCTGTGTCCTCTGCTGGCCCCCCCTGTGTCCTCTGCTGGCCCCCCCTGTGTCCTCTGCTGGCCCCCCCTGTGTCCTCTGCTGGCCCCCCCTGTGTCCTCTGTTGGCCCCCCCTGTGTCCTCTGCTGGCCCCCCCTGTGTCCTCTGCTGGTCCCCCTGTGTCCTCTGCTGGTCCCCCTGTGTCCTCTGCTGGTCCCCCTGTGTCCTCTGCTGGTCCCCCTGTGTCCTTTGCTGGTCCCCCTGTGTCCTCTGCTGGTCCCCCTGTGTCCTCTGCTTGTCCCCCTGTGTCCTCTGCTGGTCCCCTTGTGCTGCTGGTCCCCCCTGTGTCCTCTGCTGGCCCCCCGTGTCCTCTGCTGGCCCCCCGTGTCCTCTGCTGGCCCCCCGTGTCCTCTGCTGGCCCCCCGTGTCCTCTGCTGGCCCCCCGTGCTGCTGGTCCCCCTTGTGACCTCTGCTGGTCCCCCCTGTGTCCTCTGCTGGCCCCCCCTGTGTCCTCTGCTGGCCTCCCCTGTGTCCTCTGCTGGCCTCCCCTGTGTCCTCTGCTGCCCCACCCCCCGTGTCTTCTGCTGGTCCCCGTGTCCTCTGCATGTCTCTGCCCCCCCCCCCCCCAGTGTAATTAGCGGCCCCCGCTGTGTAGTTAACGTCAGCAGTGTATAACCCGATAATCCCAGCGTCAGTACAATGACATTGCCCCCCCCCCCCCGGCAGTGTAATTAGCGGTATCAATATAATCCAATTAGGCGCCCGCTAGTTAGTGGCAGCCATGTATTACCTGATAGTCCCGCAGTGTATTCGCTGCATTAGCATATTTCATTGTCTCCCGCTGGCGCTGTGTAATTAGCAGCCATCCGATCCTAGAAGTCCGCGCTGCTCAGAGACTTCTCCTATGCTTCATTCTTCCCTCTAGTGCCGGCCGCCTGTAATGACGCAACATGAAAAGCCGGCACTAGAGGCGAATGACGCATAGGAAAAGTCTCTGAGCAGCGCGGACTTCTAGGATCGGATGGCTGCTAATTACACAGCGCCAGCGGGAGACAATGAAATATGCTAATGCGGACTATCAGGAATATGCTAATGCAGACTATCAGGAATATGCTAATGCGGACTATCAGGTAATACATGGCTGCCACTAACTACAAAGCGGGCGCCTAATTGGATTATATTGATACCGCTAATTACACTACGGGGGGGGGGGGGGGGGCAATGTCATTGTACTGATGCGGGGATTATCGGGTTATACACTGCTGACATTAACTACACAGCGGGGGGCGCTAATTACACTGCGGGGGGGCAGGGACAAGAAGAGGACACAGGAGGACAAAGAGTGGACTGCACAGGGAGTCCCCGACATTGCGGCGCAGCGGCAGTTCGTATCGGCGGGTGTTTGTAAGTCGGGGACTCCCTGTATTCGGACCATAAGACGCAGTGACTTTTTCCCCCCACTTTTGGGGAAGAAAAAGTGCGTCTTATAGTCCGAAAAATACGGTAAATCATTTTGATTGGTTTATTTTGTTTTTGTGGACTAAGCACAGCTATTACTGTATATATAAATTATTTATGATGACTATTATCTGAGAAATAAAACATTTTATCTTATTTTCTATTTTAATTACTGTTTAAATTCATTAGGAGTCGGAGTCGGTGCATTTTTTCCAACTCCAGGCACCCAAAATTGCTCCGACTCCACAGCCCTGCCAATTACACCAGATTAATCTGTTTTTTTATTTATCTGATTTTACCCCATATCCTTCAATTTTTCAAACAGACCAGCAGTGTAGCAGAACCACAGATGCCCGCTGACTGTGGGCTATACAGGAATTGATAGCAGAAATCATATGCAATCTATCCTACCATTCAACATTGCCCTTTACTGACTGACAGTACTACACTGCCTACTACTAAATTTATTTTATTGCTTCAGTCCAGTTGGGCCTAACATTTTTTTTTTTTTAAATACCACCAAAGATATTGAGTTTGTTTGGGTTTTCTATGAAGGATTTTAAAATTGCACCCAACTACAATAGAATTAGCAACGCACACAGTATGCAGGGAGAAAAACAGAAAGGTGTCCAATTTAAAGAGAACCCAAGCAGGCATTAACCTGATACAGGGGTAAGCTGGATCAGGTACAGCCCCTTACTGCCACTCCTGCAGCCTTTAATGGCTTGGTTTTGTTCTCCATTTAGAAATATGATGCTGCATACAGAGCTCTGTGCTCTTATCCAAAAGCATAGAGCTCTGAGAAAGGTTGAAGAAAGACAGTCAAGTGCCACAGAGAGGAAGGGAAGGGGTGTTCCCAATGACAAAGGGGGCATTTTGCAGGAGTGCCTCCCCTGTTAGTCTACTGGCAAGCTAGTCAGTAGATTGGCAGGGGTCGCAGTGCATTGCAGAAGGGGTGGAGAGCGGCGCAGAGAGGACACAGAGGCATGTCACAGGGCAGAGAACATGCATCTGTGTCCCACCTGCCCCCCGAATCCGCCTCGGGTATATTTTAACACAGAGTAAATGCAAAAACAGGAAGACAAACAAGCCACAAATAGGAAATTACAAAAGGCAAGCAGACCATTGGCATTCGTTATATGTGAGGCAGTGTGTGTGCGTTTCACAGTATGTTACAGAACGCACTATTTTTAAGTGTGCCCCATACCTAGGTGTGCTACTTTGTTGCAAGTAACTATCACAAAAGAAATAAAATTACATTTTGTAAAAAAAATAAATTGTCCAGAAGTACATGCAAGCCACTAGTTAACCCTTTCCTATCCACTGCTACTCCCTCCAAGCTCAGACTGATGTCAGACTATGTGACTATGTCAAGAAGAAATATGGCTGCCGCTGGAGGAATGCAAGATCCAGCCCAGCACGGCGTTGGCCCCTTTAAATCAAATTGTTGGACTAAAGCCTCATCTACATGGTACAATTTTCTGTCAGATTGGATCTAATTAAACGGATCTATTAGATCATTTCCGACCGGTCCAATCGGATTGTGTTAGATTTTGCAAAAGATTTTGGGTACTTATCAAAGCAAAACCTAGCAAAATTGATCTGAAACAATTTAAACGTCCACACACATTGCAATTTCTTATTAGATCTATCTAATAGATGTCTATCTGATGGAAAATTGTACCGTGTAGATGACGCTTTGGTCAAATACTTTTTCACTGTTAGCCTCACGCTACGCCACATAAATATTATGTGGGCACATTTGGTCTCTCCACTGCCTGCACCACCGCTGGATCTAGCCTGACTACTCGAATCCAACACTACATTATAGGGTACTGGGAAAAAACACAAAGACAACGGGAGCCCAAATTGTGCAGTATATCACAGGTAGATGGAAAAATAAAGTGTTTGAAAAGGGAATACTCACAATGAAGCAGGTGTAGTGTCTTATACCTGACTCCACTCAGGTAAGCCAGTGATCCTGGAGGCGGTCGCTCTCTTGGTAAAGAACCTCATGCACTCTAAAACCATGAGGTGGTGTGGATTTCACCTCAAGTTTGGTGCATGGGACTCCCCTCACTGGAACGTGGAGGGGAGTATGACACAGAAGGGAGTAAAGAGGCGCCCAATGGAGTATAAAAGAGTTAAAAACACTAAAAACTAAAAGGTTGAGGTGGCTTACCTCAGACGACAACTCACTTTGAGTAGAAATGTTTATTAATGAGCACAGGCAACGCGTTTCGTGGGATCTAGCCCACTTCCTCAGGCCAAATAAAGTGCCACTGCAGTCTAATAGCCGCATTCGGGGCGCCTCTAGGCGGCTATTAGACTGCAGTTGCTAGAGGTGCCCCGAATGCGGCTATTAGACTGCAGTGGCACTTTATTTGGCCTGAGGAAGTGGGCTAGATCCCACGAAACACGTTGCCTGTGCTTATTATGCCCCACAATGCATAAGTCAGCTGCACAGACAGACATGCGTAGACTTCTTTGCTGATTACAAGAGACACTTTGCACAACAAGAGATGTGCTGTAGCACTGACATTTTCCACGGTATGAAGGTGCCAATACACTAATATGTTTAGGCTTTTTTTTCCCTGGCTAGTTCAATCACTGTGATCAAATCTACTGGAGATCTATGCTACATCGTCGCCCGTTATTCATTTTGGACTATTTCCGTCCAAAACCAGGATTAACATTAACGATCAGTCTGTACAAAAGACATCACTTGAAAGGTCTGGGGCATGGTGGTAGCAGCGGTACATGTACATGTGGAGACACCTGTGGGGAGGGCGTCGGACAGTTCCGGGGACTCAAGGAACACCAACATGTGGCAATAGCAGCAATTTGCAGAATAGATTTTTTTTTTAATAGATTTCATATTAAAAGCTCTTGAAATTCTATTTGCAATGTGATGCAAATCACTCTCTGATGAGAGAGGGGTCTAAGGCCACATACAGACATCAGACCATAGTCTTTGGAAAATGAAAGATCACAGACCAATCTTACCACCCTTCCTGTAGTATAAGAGCCATACTCTACACAGTCTTTTCTATGGAGCTGAACTCCACATCAGAAACACACACAGATGCTGTACAGACACAAAAGATCAGTATCTGCAAAAGATCTGTTCCTGCCAAAAATCCATTCCTACAAATTGCAATGGTAGTCTATGAGATCTGCAGATCATCATACACACATGATTTAACTGACATTCATCTGCAGATCTGAAAATCCATCCTGGTGGATCTGATCTGCAGATGAATGTCAGTTAAATCATGTGTGTATGATGATCTGCAGATCTCATAGACTATCATTGCAATTTGTAGGAATGGATTTTTGGCAGGAACAGATCTTTTGCAGATACTGATCTTTTGTGTCTGTACAGCATCTGTGTGTGCAGCATCTTGCAATGATTTTTTTCTGATGTGGAGTTCAGCTCCATAGAAAAGACTGTGTAGAGTATGGCTCTTATACTACAGGAAGGGTGGTAAGATTGGTCTGTGATCTTTCATTTTCCAAAGAATATGGTCTGATGTCTGTATGTGGCCTAACTTTTGAACATGTCATGTAGCCATCTGCTAATGTATGGCTGCCTTGACTATCTAATCAAAAGAACCGCACACCTGCAACGGAGTTAGGCTGGTGCAGGGATTCCCTAGCAACAAAGTCAAATAAATCAAAATAGGGATCCACACAGACTTCGTTTTATTGTTCCAATGCACACAGAAACGATATCTGATTGTAAGTCGACGATAGTTTCTGGGCCTATTCTGTTCCCTTATCAAGGCATAAGCAGACAAACATATGTTAATCACACATGAATTAAATTCACAACTACAGTTGTGCAGTGCTCCTCTATAATGCCTAGCTGCTGTGCCTCCACATAGTATCCCATGTCCCCTATAAGTTCCCTTTTCTTCCTTATAGCCTCCTCCTTTTTAATAGATTTCCTTGGAGGTTGATTGGTCCCACCTCCCCTTACAGATTTCTGAGTTGGTTCAGTAGTCCCCTTTCCTACCAATGCAGAGATCAGCAACCAGAATCATGAAGGTAAGTAGTATGTCACCTCTCCCTACTCCACAAATGATCAAAGTGATTAGCTGCCTGCATTACAGCAAGCCTCCTCTGCTGTGGCTTGATAAAGGCTCATACACACGCCCAACGAGTGCACAACATGCACACAACCACACGCACGACTTGATGACTTCCACAACCTTTATGTCCACACGTCTAAACAGTCAAACGACCAACTCATTTACATAATGCGGACGACGGACTACGCATTCAAAACTAGTACAAGTCGTTCAAACTACTTGTACACACGGACCAACTGCACAATATCAGACGACCGTTGGCCAACATAGTTCATCAATTCGTTTGCAATATGCCTGATTATCATCCAACACACTAAAGTCAGACGATAAATAGGCAGTTTAGTTGGACATGTGTATGTAGCTCCTCTGAGAGGAGCAAAGCTGACACTCTATACCACTGAAAGGTTTTCTGTGGACCCTGGTAATCTTAACCTCGGCAGGTCTCTTCTCTCTCAGTGCTAGTGGGTAAACACTGACGATCCTGCAACCATGTTTTCCAAAATACACCAAGTCACTACACTATTAATTGGTAGAACATAGCTCTACTAATTGATAGTGGTGTAAAGTAAATTGATTGACAGGGCTGTTACTCATTTACTATTGCTGTAACCAGGAGTTGCTGAATAGATACTTGCCAAACAATTCAATGTCATGCTAGTGAGATGAGACCTGGAAACTAAGTAAGCAATGATTAGGGAGCAGAGCGAACCTTACTGGGGAGTTTAGTACTGTATTAGGTTTTCTTTCTTCACCAAAATGCCCAAAGATTGTGAGCAGACAGGTACAACAGAAATGATGTAACATTTTCTTCCCAATATCTGCAGCATTGATAAAACTTGATATAATCAAACATTCACTGGTGCTATTAAGTAGCTTTTGGTACATTTTGTAATATAAAATATATTTTTAGGCTTGCTTTATATCAAATATAGTAAAAATGGGGAGGTCAAAAATATTAGCCCTATGTGAATGTTTGCTTTAAAACACACTAACAGTAATTAACCATTCTAACAGTAATTAACCAATCAGCTTTGAAACCACACCTGTGCACTCAATTGGCTTCCTAAAAACATTCAATCAGCATAAAAAAGGAAGGAACTGGGCGCCTGAACACATGAGAAGGACTACTGTGAAGGTGGCCATACATCAGGCGACTTGGCGGCCGATCAACCATCCAATTTGATTATTATAATCGAATTCGATGAAAATCGGGACCGCCAAGTGCATGCCCGACAGACAAAGCGACCAACTTCGTGACGAAAATTGGACGCATTGTCGATCGTGCATGCTGCAAGATGTCGGACCAAAGTTGGTTGTGCAGTGGTACGGCAGCGGATTCCAGAACATGCGACGAAACCTCCACCGCTGTCACCATAATGTATAAATGTGTGCATTATACATTACCTCTCCTGTAGCAGCCTTCCCGCGGTGTCCGTCCATCTCTCTGGGCTCTAACAGCCACATACACCCATACATGCTAGTGGCACATAGCGTCTGCTGTCAGACGCTATGCGTCGCCAGCATGTATGCAGCTGTTAGAATCCAGAGAGATGGACGGACCCCGCCCGGAGGCTGCTACAGGACAGGTAATGTATAAATGCACAAACCGGGGGGGCGCACATTTATATATTGGGGGGCAGTGGCAGTGCAGGCTCAACCGATTCCCTGAAGATTTCATGCTGAAATTGGACGGGAATCAGCCTGCAGTATATGGGCAGCGTCAGGTGTATGGCTACCTTTACTCACCATGCCAAAGACAAAAGAAAATCAGTCTGAAGCACAGAAGATAGTAGGAACCCATATAGGTTCTTACAACTATAAGGGGGGGGGGGGGGGAGGCTAAACTGCCATTTCCAAGCTACTTAGTGTCTAGACAGTGTCTAGAACTTCTGTACGATGCATCATTGCCAAGTACAAGGAGACAAATTCTGTAAAAACAAACCTGGCTTTGGCCGTAAGAGTAAGATTTCTAGAAATTCTGGAGAGGAAAATAGCCAGTGACGTCTACAAGGAGCCCCTAACATCTGCCAAAATGATTGTTGCTGACCTGACCTCTTCTGGGGTTGATGTTTCAAGGAACACAGTTGTGAGCAGGGCTGTGGAGTCGGTATAAAAATCATCCGACTCCTAAGTTTATGAAACCACTGACTCCGACTCCTGGTACCCAAAATTGCTCTAACTCCTCAGCCCTGGTTGCGAGGGCTCATCATGGTGGGATTCAGGGCCATTGTCCCAAAAGAATCCCTTTACTCAAACAGCGGCACATCACAGCCCGACTAAGGTTTGCCCGTAAACATTTGAAAGATAAAGTCTTGGAAGTCTGGGCTTTGGTCTGATGAGGCTAAACTGGAAATATTTGGGCACACGGATCTTGCTTATGTTTGTCAAAAAAAGGCATAGGCCTTAAACCCTTGGAATACAGTCCCCACAGTTAAACATGGTGAGCAGGGCTGTGGCGTCTTTTTGGGTACCTGGAGTCGGTTGTTCCATAAACTTACTCCACAGTACTGGGTAGGAGCATCATGCTATGGGGCTGTTTTGTAGCCTCAGGCACAGGGAGCCTTGTTCGGGTGCTTTGCATCATGAAAAAAGAAAATTATATTGACATTTTGAGGAATAATAGTCCGTCACTGGGTCTTCCAACAAGACAATGACCCAAAGCATACATAACAATTAGTCCAACAGCTATTCAAGGATAACAAGACTAAGATCCTGGAGTGGCCCACACAGAGCCCAGACCTCAATCCTATTGAGAATATGTGGCGGGTGCTCAAAGTGAATGTTCATGTTCGGAAACAATGCAATTTGGACCAGCTAGAACAATCTGCAATGGAAGAATGAACCAAATCCCTCAGGAGACCTGAGCCAACATAGTAAAGAAGTACTCTAAGAGATTGTTGTCAGTTGTGGCTCAGAAAGGGTACACTATTGACTATTACTGGCCAGGGGGCTAATAATTCTGGATGTCTCATTTTTGTCCTGCTTCTACTCGCTGTATCAATAAAATATCCTAATTAAAATGCTTTGATTCAAAACTAAACATTTATTTATAAAGCTCCAACACATTACGCAGCGATGCATACTAGTTGTTAATGATCATTATCATGGTGAAATCAAGAGTGTGGTATAATTTCATGAGGGGGGGGGGGGGGGAACACTAATAATTTTGGCCTCAAATGTACATGCTGTGAATAGATTTCCGTTCGTATCTTTTTCCTGCTCTGAAACGGGGCTATATTTACACTTCAAAAATACTTTATCATCCCCTGTCAGAAAAAAAATGAGAAAAATTGAAAATGGCCATTGTTCCAGTTGAACAACAAAAAGAAACAAGTTTCCAAGTACTGGTAGAACAACTGCACAATAAGATGGAATATGAACTTGCCAGTTAAAGAGAGGAGAGAGAAAGCAGGAAATGTTTAGAGGCATGTGAGACAGGGCTGGACTAAGAGCTGTGATTCATGCTTCACCCAGCACAACAACTACAGGCAGAGCCTTAACAACTAGGCCCAGCACTAGAAAATACCATGAGGCAGAAAATAAGAATGGTCACATGGAGCAAGCTAGACAACAAGCAAGAAAGGAGGGTGAGCTGACAAACATTTATAGCAAATACTGCATTTCGGCCTCTTGCACACTGCAAGCAATTCAGATTCAGATTCCGCTTTTTAATCAGTTTTTACATCCGATTCAGATTCTGATTTGCAGTTTGCTCCCTGCACACTGCAAATCGGAATCTGAATCCGATGTAAAAACTGATTAAAAAGCGGAATCTGAATCGGAATCGCGTGCAGTGTGCAAGAGGCCGAAAGGGGTTCCCATAATAACCAAGGACTAAATGCTAAATAACTGACTTACAAAGATTATGAGTAAAAAGAAATAGCAGATATTTAATTTGTAGTTTCATTTTACTTGTGTAAATTAAAAATGGGTTTTCTGAATGAGTCATATACATCCAGGGCTGTGGAGTCGGTACAAAAATCCACCGACTCTGACTCCTCTAATTTGCATATTACAATCTTGTTGATTGAAAGTATGTAATATGAAATTCGTCTCTTAACTGCCAACGCTTAGGAATTTTAAAGGACAACTGAAGTGAGAAGGATATGGAGACTGCCATATTTAGGGCTGGTTCAGACAGACGCTTGTGCAGCGTTTACCGCCAGCGTTCGGGGCTTGGCGTTAAACGCTCCCATTCAAGCGAATGGGAGCGTTTGTACCAAGCTTTCACGCGCGTTTACACGAACGCGGCGTTCGGGTCCCGATTTTCCCTGGCGTTCAAGGAGCCCCTGAAAGCTCGAACGCATCACCACCGCGACGCCAACGCAATGCCTCCAAACGTCCGTCTGAACCAGCCCTTATTCCCTTTAGTCATAGGCTAAAACTAGTCCTTGGTAAGAGTACTTGTAAAAGGTACAGACCGGAACAAAGAACATCTATCAGGCCCTAGGCAATATAACTGTGGGTACATGTAAGAGTGATGTGCAGGTACTCTGCAGGAGAATAAGGAGATTTTTCCTCTATTACACATTCTTCATGCACAATCTGAACCAGGTTTATGGGTGATAGACAACACCTCTGTGTTCAATGTGCACAACATTCTCAGTGGATCCCCTGCAGCTCTGTGGAGAGTGCATATGTAGAGTATAGTACTACTGTGTAACAAAGTAAACCTGAGACAGATGAAATTAAAGTTTTATACATACCTGGGGCTTCCTCCAGGAGTACATTTGAAATCGGCGCCGGTAGACTTGGGCGCAGGATACAGCGGTATATAGCTGATTCTGCTTCTGCACAAGTCCGGGCCGATTTAATTACTATTCCCCCTCCAGGCCGACATGGATAGTGGGGGAATTAAATAATTTGGCTTCCAGCGATTGCTGGAGGCCGAATTATTATGTTTTTAAACAACGCTACTCACTGAGCGCTTCAATAGGAATGATTCCTATTGAAGTCTATGGAGGCGCCGGCTGCGCCCAAATCTAGCAGCGCTGAAAAGCACTGCTCAGTCCTCCAACCCCCTTCAGGCTAATCAGTCTCTTAAATCCTCCGCCACCTGGATCTTCTGCTATAAGTCCAGGTACTTGACAAGTCTGGCGCAGTGCGCATGCACAAACTCCGCCGCCAGGAGCGTACTACACCTGCGCAGCACTATTGTGCAGGTGCAGAACGCTCCTGGCTGTGAAAGCGGCATGCGGCTGGACTGTGCTGACTGGCTGCATTACCAAGACTCGTAGCAGAAGATCCAGGTGGTGGAGGTGGACAGCGAGGGACTGATTAGCCTGAAGGGGTCTGGAAGAAGCCCCAGGTATGTATAAAACTTTTCTTTTCATCCTTCTCAGGTACCATTTAATTCGTAGTCACCAAACCAAATTTTAACAACCTATCAAATTATTTGATTTCATGAGCAAAGAGAGTGAGTATATGTGCATAAATCAGAATCAACACAATTATTTCCATCTCATTGACCATCTCTATTAGTGACACGGCTACACATCAGGCTTTATACTTACAGCATAGATGTTATTTAGTATATATAAGAGATTCCTGTGTACACATCATATATACAGTCACAATCGGATGTGTATATCTGACTTTAAAAATACAGGGACTGCTTTATTGAAGCAGCACAAGTAACTAATTTTGATTGGTTTATTTCATTTTTGTGGACTAAGCACAGCTATTACTGTATGTATAAATTATTTATGATGACTATTACCTGAGAAATAGAACATTTTATCATATTTTCTATTTTAATTTCAGTTTAAATTCATTAGGAGTCGGAGCATTTTTCCCCCCCGACTCCAGGCACCCAAAATTGCACCGACACCGACTCCACAACCCTGTATACATCTTGATAAAAAGCAGAGTGCTGGTGTCAGGAAGAATTAGAATAGCCCGTTTCCCTGAAAATAAGACCTACCCCCAAAAATAAGCAATAGCATCATGTTTCAGGAGTTTTGAAGATGCTTGAAATGTGGGCCCTACTCCAAAAATAAGCCCTAGTCACAGTTCATAAAAAAGTCAATACAAATAGTGTGCAGGCAGCTACAGAATACATGTAAAAAAGTCAAATCAATTGGCAATAGAATGCAGCAGGACAAATAGATCCTTCACCCAGGAAAGCAGTCACCCCAAAAGAATTACACTCCAAAGACCCCACAAGACCCAAAACAATAAGGGTTGGCAAGTGCCCGCCCCTGAGTAAGGCAATTTATGAGTATATTATGCGATCCGATTGCAAAACAGCACGGGGATGTTTTTATTAGTTTGCAGTGTTTGCAACGCCACTCCCCTGATCTCAATTGTTGTGTCTGCTGCATTTTATGTGCAATTGGCCCCTTATAAAAATTATAGCAACTCAGGAAAATCGCACAGCAATCACATTGCTATGTTTTTTTTCCGCAATTTAACAACTTCGGGATCACAGGTTTTTCCCCTTAAAGACCAAAACAAAAGAATTTTCACATTTCAGCGCTCTTCCCATTCATTCAGCGATATCTTTATTGTTACTTATCACACTGAAATGATCTATATATACTTTTTTACTCCACAAACTAGGCTTTGAGTGGTACTTTTTGCTAAGAATTATTTTATTTTATATGCATTGTAAAAGGAATAATAAAAAAAAAATTCTCAGTTTTCAGCCATTATAGTTTTAAAATAAAATGTGCTTCTATACATAATACCCACTCGTTTTATTTGCCTGATTGTCCCAGTTATTACAACGTTTAAATTGTGTCCCTAGTACAATGTATGGCGATAATATTTTATCTGGATATAAAGGTGTATTTTTTCTGTTTAGGGATTTTTAATACTATATCACTTATTACAGGACTATTATTTGGACAGGATTATTTGCAAAATGAACAGTAATATACCCTCATGACATACATATTTTTTTTAAAAAGTCCCTAAGGTAACTATGTATGTAATTTTTTTTAAATGATTTTTTTTTACTTTGGTAACTACGTGGCGGGAGTGGAAGGGGTTAAAAAGCAATAAAAAAACCTAATATTTTTTCTATGTAAAGTTGTATAATTGCTATGTTTGGATGTAGTTTTACTTTTTTGGGCCACAAGATGGTGCTAAACTAACTGTGTTCTATTAATAGAAACACGAAAGTTAATTTTTGCATCTCCTTGCTGCAAGCTCTCGGAAGTCACAGGCATGGTGATTGGGGTTGGGAAAAGCGTATTCTCATAACCCGGACACAGGAGGAGGGCATTGCGACAGTGAGGTGAACGGAAACATTGTGGGGATCGCGAACGCGGCGGTAAGTAAACAGTCTATGCCCCTGATCCACATGTGAATTATACAGGGGCGTAGATATGTGGACCAGAGATCCTGAAGTAGTTCAAATATTTTCTCACCCGTTCGTTTCTCTGTCTCATGGCAAATTGTAAATGCACTGCGATCGTGCCCATACACCCGTCGGATCATGGTGGAATCGTTGCGCAATCGCTGTAGTGGAAAGTCTAAGAAAAGCAATCAAATCGCAGCTTGATTGTGTTTCTCAGCGGAAAACAGCCATAAATGTAGATTGTTGTACATAAAAAAGATGAAACGGTCGCAAGAAATTTGTGATTAAAATGTATAATTTGAAGAGCGATGATGTTTTTAGAATGTGATGACATGATTATATTTGATAATACAAGAACTTAGATCTTATTTTTGGAGAAACACAGGTACGATATACAAAACACAAATAAGTGCTAGCACGAGCAAGCTGCAGCAGGACGCAGCCCGATCCTTACAAAGTTTGCCAACCCTGCACTAGAAGGTTCTCAGTCGAGGTGGCCAGTAGGGGGCGGGGCTGCCTCTGCCAATAATCTAGCATGTGTGCAGTGGCCCCGATGTACCCTCGGCGCCCAATAAGTTTGGCGATCAGGGCTGTGGAATCGGTACAAAAATCATCCAACTTCAACTTCAACTCCTTAGTTTATGATTCCACTGACTCAGACACTGACTCCTCTAATTTATGTATAACAATCTTGTTGAAAGTATGTAACATAAAAGGCATTAGATCACTGACAAAACTTAGGAATGTAAAGATATATTAAGATGGTATCTGCTATTGGGATCATAACACAGCTCCTGGCCAGAAAGCTGACACTCTACACTGGTTGGCCATCCCGGCCTGTCCTTGCCAACTTCAATGTGTCAGCAAGTCATATGTATAATGAGCTTGAAAGAAAGGGGGAGAACCGAGAGCCCGATATGGTGTAGTATGTTAATGAGGTGATGTCTGATGCAAACACATACAATGGTTATACTCACAAGGACGGGCCGCCTCCAAGGCAACCACTGGATAAGCAGGCGGGGAGAATTGTAACCTGACCCCGCCCAGGGTTAAGAAGTCGCTCTCTGTAGATAGAAGGAAATGGGGATACACCCCTCCGCCAAGGGTGGACTAAACAATTATGTGGTATAACAGAGGCGCCAAGTAGAGTAAAATTTGTTAAAATTGTTAAAGGGGGAAGTGGGTGGACTCACCTCCCTTCTGAAAAAATTAAGAAGTGGGACTGTTACCCGTGAAACGCGTTGCACTTTTGGAGCTCTTAATAAATGTTACTTTAAACTTGAAGTAACCTGCCTATTGTCTGGCCATTTTTTCAGAAGGGAGGTGAATCCACCCACTTCCCCCTTTTTAACAATTTTACTCTACTTGGCGCCTCTGTTATACCACATAATATGTATAATGAGATTCACCAGAGCCCCATTTCAGCCAGGTTCCAGCATGTAGCCCTTACCACATGCAGAAAAAGGCCAATGCCTTTCTATATCTGATATAGAAAAGGCCCCATCCATTTTCTGCAAGGATGTGGTGCTATGCAACTGAACTCTGATACAAGGTTACAGCAAATTTTATTAAACATACAATGTGTTGGGGCATTCTAACTTTTCAGCATTAGTATACCTCTGTGTTTTTATGTACACCAGAGATGCACTTTAATAAACTTAGGATAAAGCTGTGTAGAGTGAATGTTAAATAGAATTCAAAATTAGCCCTTAGTAGGCATACATGCAGAGGGTGCAGAGAGGAACAAATAAATTAGAATTGCTATGGCAGCTGACAATAGTTAAATGTGTTAACACTCAAATGCAGTTGTTTAACCTATAGCTCATATACTCTTTTGGAAACCAGTAACATATATATTAACCACTTGCCGACCGCCCACTGCACATTGGCGGCGGCAAAGTGGCAGCCCCAGGACCACGTATTGCACATTGGCGTTGGGTCCTGGGACTCTTTCGGGCCGAGGATCGCGCGCATTGATGAAGCGGGTGGGCAGCTTTAGGCTCCGCCCACCCGCGACGACATCCCGCCGGCCATACGGAAGCACCGGCGGGATGTTAACCCCCGATCTGCCGCATACAAAGCGTATAATACGCTTTGTATTGTATACAAAGCATATTATACAGGCTGCCTCCTGCCCTGGTGGTCCCAGTGTCCGAGGGACCACCAGGGCAGGCTGCAGCCACCATAGTCTGCACCCAAACACACTGAGCTGCCCCCCCCCCCCTTAGACCCCCCCTCCCTGCCCACCCCCCAGACCACTGTTTGCACCCAATCACCCATCAATCACTCCCTGTCACTATCTGTCAACGCTATTCTTTTTTTAGTCCCTAAACTGCCCCCTGGGGACTCCTGATCACCCCCCCCCCCACCCCTCAGATTCTCTCCAGACCCCCCCCCCCCTGTGTACTGTATGCATCTATCCCCCCTGATCACCTGTCAATCACCTGTCAATCACCCATCAATCACCCCATGTCACTGCCACCCATCAATCAGCCCCTAACCTGCCCCTTGCGGGCAATCTGATCACCCACCCACACCATCAGATCGCCTGCAGACCCGCCGTCAGATCACCTCTCAAGTGCATTGTTTACATCTGTTCTCTCCTCTAAACACCCACTAATTACCCATCATCAATCTAAAATGCCAGGGCAGTATAGGAACCCCACAAATGACCCCATTTTAGAAAGAAGACACCCCAAGGTATTCCGTTTGGAGTATGGTGAGTTCATAGAAGATTTTATTTTTTGTCACAAGTTAGCGGAAAATGACACTTTGTGAAAAAAAAACAATTAAAACCAATTTCCGCTTACTTGTAACAAAAAATAAAATCTTCTATGAACTCACCATACTCCTAACGGAATACCTTGGGGTGTCTTCTTTCTAAAATGGGGTCATTTGTGGGGTTCCTATACTGCCCTGGCATTTTAGGGGCCCTAAACCGTGAGGAGTAGTCTTGAAACCAAATGTCGCAAAATGACCTGTGAAATCCTAAAGGTACTCATTGGACTTTGAGCCCCTTAGCGCAGCTAGGGTGCAAAAAAATGCCACACGTGGTATCGCCATACTCAGGAGAAGTAGTATAATGTGTTTTGGGGTTTATTTTTACACATACCCATGCTGAGTGGGAGAAATATCTCTGTAAATGGACAATTGTGTGTAAAACAAAAATCAAAAAATTGTCATTTACAGAGATATTTCTCCCACCCAGCATGGGTATGTGTAAAAATACACCCCAAAACACATTATACTACTTCTCCTGAGTACGGCAATACCACATGTGTGGCACTTTTTTGCAGCCTAACTGCGCTAAGGGGCCCTAAGTCCAATGAGCACCTTTAGGCTTTATAGGGGTGCTTACAATTTAGCACCCCCCAAAATGCCAGGACAGTAAACACACCCCACAAATGACCAAATTTTGGAAAGTAGACACTTCAAGGTAGTCAGAGAGGAGCATAGTGAGTCCGTGGCAGATTTCATTTTTTTTTTGTCGCAAGTTAGAAGAAATGGAAATTTTTTTTTTCTTTTTTCACAAAGTGTCATTTTCCGCTAACTTGTGACAAAAAATTAAATCTTCTATGAACTCACCATGCCTCTCAGTGAATACCTTGGGATGTCTGCTTTCCAAAATGGGGTCATTTGGGGGGTATTTATACTATCCTGGAATTTTAGCACCTCATGAAACATGACAGGTGGTCAGAAAAGTCAGAGATGCTTCGAAATGGGAAAATTCACTTTTGGCACCATAGTTTGTAAACGCTATAACTTTTACCCAAACCAGGGGTCTGCAACCTTTAAGACATAAAGAGCCACTTGGACCCGTTTCTGAAAAGAGAAAAAAACTGGGAGCCGCAAAACCATTATAAAACAAATCGTTAGCAGATATGCCCCCATATGCACAAATCGTTAGCAGATATGACCCCTATATGCACAAATCGTTAGCAGATATGACCCCCATATGCACAATCCTTCGCAGATATGACCCCCCATATGCACAACCCTTCGCAGATATGACCCCCTTATGCACAATCCTTCGCAGATATGACCCCCATATGCACAATCCTTCAGCAGAAATGACCCCCATATGCACAATCCTTCAGAAGATATGACCCCCATATGCACAATCCTTCAGAAGATATGACCCCCATATGCACAATCCTTCAGAAGATATGACGCCCATATGCACAATCCTTCAGAAGATATGACGCCCATATGCACAATCCTTCAGAAGATATGACCCCCATATGCACAATCCTTCAGAAGATATGACGCCCATATGCACAATGCTTCCGAAGATATGACCCCCATATGCACAATAGTTCAGAAGATCTGAAAAGAAAAACTCATTTACTCACCTCGTCAGAAGACACGTTCTCCTCCTGTTCCGACCTCCGGTCCCGACCTGGCGCGCAACTCCCACGATCCTCTTCCTACGTCACGTCCTGCCTGATTAACACTGCAGGGCTACGGGAAAATGGCCGCCCGAAGCCCTGCACTGCACTGGTCCGGCGGCCTCTCTGATAGGCTGCCGGCCAGCGACACCACTCGTCACACGCGCGCTGCAGCCGCAGCCAACGGAGCCGCGGCGAAGCTGAAAAAGAGCCGCATGCGGCTCCGGAGCCGCGGGTTGCTGACCCCTGACCCAAACCAATAAATATAGGCTGAATGTTTTTTTTTTTTTTTTATCAAAAACATGTTTGTCCACATTTTTCGTGCTGCATGTATACAGAAATTTTACTTTATTTGAAAAATGTCAGCACAGAAAGTAAAAAAAAAATCTTTTTTTGACAAAATTCATGTCTTTTTTGATGAATATAATAAAAAGTAAAAATCGCAGCAGCAATCAAATAGCACCAAAAGAAAGCTGTATTAGTGACAAGAAAAGGAGGTAAAATTCATTTAGATGGTAGGTTGTATGACCGAGCAATAAACCGTTAAAGCTGCAGTGGTCTGAATAGAAAAAAAGGCACCGGGCCTTAAAGGGGAACTTCAGGCTAAACAACCATACTGTCATTAAGTTACATTAGTTATGTTAATTAGAATAGATAGGTAATATAATTTTTTACCCTCCCTGTTTTAAAAGAACAGGCAAATGTTTGTGATTCATGGGGGCAGCCATCTTTTTGGTTGAAAGGAGGTGACAGGGAGCATGAGACACAGTTCCAACTGTCCTGTGTCCCGATCACTCCTCCCAGATGCACACACTAGGCTTCAAATGTCAAATTCAAAATGTAAAAAAAAAATAAAAAAATTGCACCAAAACAGCAGAACGAGAACAACAACATCAGAAATCCCATCATGCTTTGCACAGCATAAGGGAAAAACTGCCCGGGCAGTTTTCTTCTGTGCAGCTAAAAATGAGGCTTGTAAAAGATAAACAAAGTTCTGATGCTGTGAAACTGTTAATGAAACACCAGGCTTTTTCAGTGCTACTGAGTCGATTTTTAGTCTGGAGGTTCACTTTAAGGGATTTTATGACTGCAGTCCTTAAGTGGTTAAAATTGGCCCCTATTTGCTATCTAGCTACTGCAATGAGCCCCCCCTCACTGGCTACCTATAAATACTTTGGGACCTGTCTGGCTAGCTATACTGGGGAGGGGAGGCACTCTCTGGCTACCCATGTTGGTGGCACACTCTGGCTACCTGTTCTGATGTCACCAGCTTCCTAAATGAGGAGGGTACACTATGGCTTGGGAGTCACTCTCTGGCTGCCTACTTAGGGGTATGATTATTTTCAGAGAAAACATTGTACCACTTTTTGAAGCTTCAATCTGTGAGGAATCATACAGCGAAGGAGGCTAACAGCTAGTAAAGCTGCATTTAGCAGTGCTGTCACTTTTCCCTAACAGGGTTCTTCTGAGCACCACTGGGGTCCCCTATCTTGGCTGGATTTCCAGGTAGTCTGGAGCTCTCTCCTGTACTCACTATAACCATGCAATGTACTCTGTACAAATACAGAAGCCAGAAAACAATCAACTAGTCACGGGACAAACCTGAAGTCAGACCTGAGGCTAGACTTTCATTTGACTTCAAAGAGCCAACAGAACTCTGGAGAGGCTGCTTTGTTACTATGAGAACAAAATTGTATAACATGCAGCTTTACCCACCTTGCTTACATTTTTGCAATTCACTAAGGTACCACTTAAAGAAAAAAAAATTATACAGTATATATAAAAAAATTAGAGCAAGAGAAGTTTAGTGCTATGCATTGTTCACCTCTCTGTGCCACTAACCCAGAGATCAACTGCAATGTCTTGGTTGTGGCATGCTTTTGGCTTGTGCAGAAGTTGCTGTTGGCCCTACAGATCACTATGTGGATGACGCCAACAAGTTGCCACTGTACAGTGGCAAAAACATGGCTTTACGGAAATAAGAGAAAAGATTAAGGCTTTGTTCACATCGCTTTTGTGCACGTTTTTTCAAGCAATTCCCTGCGTTTTCTGAGTGTTGAGCTATTTTGTGTAAGCATTTTTCTAAGCGCTTTTGCAGAGCGATTTGTTTTTTTTACTTCCTGACGTTAGTCAGGAAGTGAACTCTTTCATCCGGAAATGAATAAATACAATATATTCATTCATAAAATTGCTTGGGAAATCGTTTTACAAAGCACTTTGCGATTTTCCTATACCTTCCATTGAGCCAAAGTGCTCAGAAAATGGTACAGGCATCGCTTTTGGAAGCAGAACGTAATCAAACTGCTATGTGAATACTCTCAGGGAATCATTGCACAAGCGCTTTAAGGGCGATTTCTAAAATCGCCAGTGCTTAACAAAATATGCAAACACTCAGTGTGAACAAGCCCTAAGGGCTTGTTCCACTTAAGTTGATTTGCAGCATTTCACGCACGTGAATTCAGGCAGGGAATCAGAGCCCATTAAAATCAATAGGCTACTTCTGGATTCATGTGTGGGTAAACAGTCATAGCTCCTGCTGTATTTTTCGGACAACGATTTGGATTTGTATTCATGAGAGCACAGGTGTCAGCATCCATGTCGAAGATGGATGCCAGCACAAGTGGAAATGGGGCCTCAGAAATAAGCTATGTACACAGGCAAGCAGGGCTGTGAAGTAGGTACAAAGATCATCCAACTCGGACTCCTCAATTTATAAAACCTCCAACTCAAGGTAGCCAAAAATTGCTGACTCCACAGCCCTGCATGCAAGATAACTTTACTCCAAACAATAATTTGTAGCAACAGAAAATGACAGTTTGCTAATGATCATTGTAAAGACACCCTGCTTGACTCCCTGTCAAGCAGCACATTCTGTACTACGGAGAGGGGAGGAGCAAGAATGAGCAGGCGGCACTCTCCTGAAGAAGGAACTTCAAACCGGTTAAGAGCAAAGGGTCAATGAAATAAAATGCACTTCTGTCACGCCACGCAATCCAAGATCCCCTTCTTTCTGAAATATAGGTTTACTCTAAAATGGACTCACACAAGCAATAGAACATAGCAATACATGCATGCAGCTACATTTGAGTCGTCAGCAGGTGCTCGTCAGCCATCTAAAGTGGAGGAAGAAAAATATGAAGCCATACACTGTATGCAGCTTGAAATTGGGCCAATTCAATCCAGTTTATGGTGACTGATTAAGTCTAAATTCCATGACATCTGCATTAACTTGACATCCAAGCCAAATTTATTAGCATCTCATTAACCATCTCTCATGATCACTGATAATTATGCCGGGTGGCAATAATTAACTGCCTATAGAGGCCTATATAATAGTCGCACAAAGGCAGTACACAGTATGGTAAACACATGCAGACAGGTCATATATGTCAGCTGTATTTATAATGTATTGGAGTTGCCTTTATGACACATACAGTACAGTAGGTTTACATCAGCACGAGGTGGAGAGGATGGCACTCATCTTGCAACGCTAGGATCTCAGGTTCACACCTGGGTCAGGACACCATCTTCAAGTACTTTATATGTCTTACCAATATTTACATGGGTTTCCTCTGTGCACTCGTTTCCTCCCACATCCCAAAAAAAATGCTGACAAGTTAAGTCTCATACACGCCAGATGAAACTCGGCCCAAAACGACCACCTCTGCCTAGAATCTAAGTGTATGTACAGCCCCCCCCGATGTCCCAGCCAGTGATCAGCCTGGCGGACTGATTTGGCTAAGACTGCAATTCTCCCAACTCATCCTGCCATGTAATGTCACTCCTGAACAGCTTCATCAGCTATCCACTCACTCCATCACTACGGTGTCTGTACTGTGTTGGTCCAGCAATGTTGCCTAAAGCTGAGTCCCCACCCAACGATGAGTGCAGCGATGTTACCCAGCGTCAGACAACATTATTTAACATATTCATGTTAAACGATGTTAAAGATCACACGTCTTTAAGCGACGGACACTGCGGATCAGATCGATAAAATCCCCGGCTCTGCACAAAGTACCGCAATCGCTCACTTCCCCTTCACGTCCGTCTTGTAGAAGTATGCAGGAATAAGGCCTCGTTCACACCTAAAATCGTAATTGCAAGCGTTTTGTGTGGCTTTTTTTTTCCGGTAAAAGCGCTTTTCTAAGCTCTTTTCCGGAGCGGTTTTGTCATTCACTCCCTGACGCAAATCAGAAAGTGAACTCTTTGACCCGGAAAATAATAAATACATTGTATTTATTCTAAAAAAAATATGTGAACGCAATTGCTGCATAAATTGATTTTGTGAGCGTTTAGCGCTCTTCCTATACCTTCCATTATAGCAAAAACACCCCCAAAAATAGTACGCAAAGTGGACGCAACGTGCTGATCTGAACCTTCTCATAGAGATTCATCGCACAAGCGTTTTGTGGATGATTTTTAAAATTGCCTGCGCTGGAAAAAAAGGGAAAAAATGCCCTTAGTGTGAACGAGCCCTAAGCGTTGCTTAACGACCGTCATCAAGGGAAGGTTGCTGGACCCGTCGGGTGCTGAGCAGGGATGAGCTCACGAGTAGTGAGCTATTCGAATTCGTCATTAAAATGAGGCTTGATTGCATCAGGTGTGCGGCTGGGAGACGAAGGGTTACTTACCCAAAATGCCGCCGGCTTCTATGCGTATCACGTATTGCACGCGGCATATTAGACGCGTTGCAAGACTCACTAGCACATACTTGCTCCTTCAAGCCGGAATAGCAAACTCCTCTGAGGGACTGTCTATGGCTATGTACTCTGTAAAGCACTCCGGAATGTGTCAGAGCTGTATATAGACCATAACGTCTGCCTGAAGTTCTGCTTCAATGCCAAACTCTAGTCAAAAATTAAAGGACTACTATCACGAAAAAAAATAGGCAGTTAAAATCTGACAGAACTGACAGGTTTTGGGCCAGTCCATCTCCTCAGGGGGGATTCTCAGGGTTTTCTTTGTTTTCAACAGCACTTCCTGAACAGCAGTTTAACTGCCAAAATAGTAAGTTGCCGGCCAGCCTTCCTACTCACTTGCACAATATTTTGTCAGTTAGACTTTGCAACTGCTGTTCAGAAAATGTTGAAAAAACAAAGAAAACCCTGAGAACCTCCCCCCCCCCCCCCCCCCTGAGGAGATGGACTGGCCCAAAACCTGTCGGTTCTGTCAGATTTTAACTGCCTACTTTTTTTTTTGCGATTGTTGGATAGGTTTGGATATAGCTTTTGTTTTTCTAAGCTACATCCTGGTTTACACCACTTCCCATTATGAAGCAACACAAGATTAACTGTAAAAATCTGCTTGCCACCAAAACAGAAGAATTCTCCCATATGGAACACAGACTGCAATAACAACCTGACGGAGAGTTAACTATCACCATTTCCAAAATTTGCAAGCATTGTCTGACCGTAAACAAGAATCTCACATCCAAACGTGATTATAGCAAGAGATATGGAAAAGTACCATAAGAGATCAACATCTACTGTAGAAACTCCCACCCTGCTATTATTCAAACTGGTAAACTATATTTAGTTTACTAATTGCCATGTCTTATTTCAACACAACAACCTACTAAACTTAATCCACTTATCTCTACATAGAATCCCACTTGAATTCTAGGTCTGACTAACAAAAGAGAAGATCATTAATATTTACAGCAGTCATAACAACCATCACAAACCAGCCAAAAAAAAGCTAGTAGTATTTAAACATGGAGATTGCCATGGTAGGCACACCACTATTTGTGGCCATAGGTGAAATATGAGGTACTCCAAATCTGGATTAACAGGTGACCCTCCAAACAACCAAGTGCAAATGTCAGTGACATACAGAAAATCAATCATCAGAAAAACATTTCAAGGAAAGTGAAAGTGGATTATTCCAGTGTTGTGAAACCATAGACACATTTCAGGAGACATATTTTAGCAAAGCATTTGGTTAGGAGACAGCAGAGATTTCTGAGATTTAGTCACACTTTCTCAAATGTTAACATCCTGTAGACATGTAGCAAAGTCTTTAGAATGACAGTTTCTGTTTACAATAATTTTATACCTGTATAGTAAAGTATGACATAACTTAGGAATGTGCTCTTTGATCCCTGTAGGCTGTACTGGTCATGTCAAACAGCAGGTACACTAGAGCAGTGTTTCTCAACATCATAGCATGTACCCCTTTATTATGACTATTTAGGCCAAGTGCCTCCTACTGTGAGTAACATGATTTAAGTACCCCTCAACTCATACAAATTGCTTAGAAATACTTAATAATTGTGTATACATTATTTTCAAACGTCACTTTTTTCAAAGCACTGGCGATCTAAAAAGCACTCAGAAGCGCTCCTGGTGTGCACCAGCCCTTAATGTATAGGCATGAGCAGAAGGATTTTCACTTACCTGGGGCTTCCTCCAGCCCTCTGTAGTCCATCTGCCCCTCGATGATCTTGTGATCCCCTCAGTTGTTCAGATGTCGGCCCTTTAAAGTATGACTACACCTGCACGGTCCCAGCCGCACGCACCACTCTATCATGCTCCTGTAGCTTTTAGCACATGCACATTTCATTAAAGGATCACTATCGCGGAAAAAGTAGGCAGTCAAAATCTGACAGAACCCACAGGTTTTTGGTCAGTTCATCTCCTCAAGGGGGATTCTTAGGGTTTTCTTTGCTTTCAACAGCATTTCCTGAACAGCAGTTGCAAAGTCTAACTGACAAGTGAGTAGGAAGGTTGGCTGATATCCGAGGGCCCATTTCCACTTGCACGGAAACCGGGCCGAATCCGCAGAGTTTCCCCGCAGGCAAATCGCGCGGAGAAACTCTGCCATAGGGAGTAATGAAGCCGCCAGCCGAATCGCTTGCGCTTCTCCATCCAAATCTGTGCGAATCCCATAGCCGTGCATGGCACGGCTCATGGAATTCCTCAGCGTAACCGCAGACCCGGAAGTGCCACCGCGCGTCTCGCAGTGGAAACGGGCCCTCACTATTTTGGCAGTTAAACTGCTGTTCAGGAGATGCTGTTGGAAACAAAGAAAACCCTGAGAGTCCCCCATAAGGAGATGGACTGGACCAAAACCTGTCGGTCCTGTCAGATTTTAACTGACTACTTTTGTTCGCGAGTGTCTTGCATTTGCAGAGAACGCTCCCAGCCACAGGAGCATGATGGAGGAGGCACGCAGCCCAGATCATCAGATGCACAATGGCCAGCAACCGTGCTGGATCGTGGACATCACAGCTGCACAACATAGGGGACCAGAAGGTCATTGAAAGAGCAGATGGACTACAGAGGGCTGGAAGAGGCCCCAGGTAAGTAAATGTCCTATTCTCCCATTCATCTCAGGTTTACATTAATTTGAACTCGTTTACTTTAGAGAACCCCACAGAAAACATAGGGAACAGTTCACCAAGCACAGCTCCCTCTACAGCACAAAGCATTGTGATTGGCCAAATAGCGTGGGCATAGTTTAGTACAACCTATTGGAAACTTAGCATTGGATGCTGTTCACCCAATCATGTTAGCTGAATTTTCCTTTGAGGTTTCCTGCTGGGTCCACTAATCCACTAAAGGAGACTAGCTCCCATTACGTACCCTCCGGATTATGCGTACCATGTGTATGTTTCGAGAACCAGTGCTCTAAAGCCAATAGCTGCTTGGCAGAGTTTACCTAAATCATCTTCTCATGCTACAATCACAAGGCAACCGACTAAAATGTCTATGCACTGTCAGGGTTGGAAAACAAACAGCAACCAAAAACAGAGTCATTTTGTGCTTGTTACATTTTTAAGGGCACAGGGGTTAAGAGCAGACTCAGAAAGTATGTCATAACAATCTACGATGCCTGTTACATAGCACAACAACTACATTTCTTCACCCTGTATATACAGAACAACAGTCCATAGATTGTTATTATTGGTATATATGGGATAGCAAATTCTGTTTTGTATTTCTTAAAGATTAGACACAAAGACGCTTAAAGAAAGCATAGTGTGCACTGCGCTCTTAATCATTGGCTGATTACGGCAGAAAAAAAAAAATCAATATGCTGGATCCAACAGTAAACATAATTTCCTAATATAACCACATTAAACTAGAACTAAAATCTGATTGACCGGGTTCTATATACTGTAGTCCTTCTTTATACAGTTTGTGACACATGCTGCCACAGTAGCACTTGTTTGGTGACTGTCCAGAACAAACTGAGGTGTTGCCAGCAGTGTCCTCTCTCTGCTTCCAAGCATAAGGTAGCTGCAGCTTTGTATATCTGGCATCAGTAGAGGCAGGGTAAAGGCGACAGGTCTGTGACCTCCATACCACAAGACATGCATATGCTGGTCTGAGATAGGCCAGTGTGGCCAGATACAGCTACACACCTGCACATGAAGCAGATGAGCAGGAGAAATGCATATAGATGGGGGTATCAGCAGTGATGATGGGGATAGCAGTAGTGATGATGGGGGTAGCAGTAGTGATGATGGGGGTAGCAGTAGTGATGATGGGGGAGGTAGGAAGTCCACACACAGAGCCTCCTGTGCCGGTGTGTACATGGCTCCCCTCCTCCCTCGGATGACAGTGCAATCCCTCCTCCTCCTCCCGGGCCTCTCCCTCCTGGCCGCAGCCTGCAGTCACCTCCCCGCACATACACACACCTGCCCCCATGTGGTGATGGGGCACCCCTAATACACGTGTGGGGGACTCAGGGGCGGCCACAGTCTCCGGGCCTCAAGCCTCGGCCTGGCTGGAAGGGTGGCCCCCGGGAAGCCTGAGGCTCAGCCCGGATACATGGGAGCCCCTTAGAGGGGGAGAGTCATGCGGGAGGGGACACAGGGCACACGGCGACATGTCGCGACCACAGGACTGCCAGGAGTTGGGAAGAGGAGCCGGTTAGAGCGGGGGGAGGAGTAGGAGGCCCAGGCCTGGCAGTACAGCGCTGGCTAGCAGCGTGCAGGCAGCCGGGACCGGCAGAGAGACGTGTGTACGTGCGGGCAGAGGGGGGCACGGAGCCCGGGTCCTCGCCACTGTCCTCCCCTCGCCACTCACCTTCATGTCGGGACATCCTATCGCTCAGGCCGCCGCCGCTGCAGCTGCTCCTCCGACTCCTCCTCCTAGTGAGAGAGCAGAGAGTGAGTGTGTGCTTCCTCTGCTCCCTCCTCCTCTTCCTCCTCTCACTGACTGTCACACCGCCGTACCCTGCACAGTGCTGCTCACTGTCCGGGGACTGCCTGTGCTACCTGCCTGCCTGCCACCGGGCGCTCCATACACACCCCTGCAAGGAGACCTATGCTCTGCACTACATGCTGATACACCTGCATACTGTTGCCTACAGATCAGCTTGTCACATAGCTATATTATGTAGTTGCTAGCCTACTTTACTTTTTTGTTGTTTGGGCAGAAGACTGAACATTTTTTTTTTTTTTGGCACATGGGCTCTTATTCAATTCACTTTTGTATCCTCGATTATATTTTCACACCTTATCAATAAGTGCCCTTTAACCTCCCTAGTACTGTAAAAGCGGTACAATGTTTTCATGTGCTTTTACACCCTAAAAGGAAACAAAGTCTGCAGCAGCCCTTGCACATTACTCACCTATCCAGAATCCAGGGCAGCAATTCTCCCTCCTGTCCACTGAGTGGCGCTCTGCCCCATGGTGAGATCGCAGTCTGTCCTCATGTGACAAACAGCTATCTCACCCTCAGGGATCGAGAACCTCTGAGGCCTGGAAGAAGACTATCTGCAAGCAGAGGCGGGACAAGGTTCTCCAGCACCCAAGGCTGAGACACCAAAGTGTGCCCCTACATCCCTTCCACCCCAGCCATCACACACTGATTGCTATTAGACTAAGAGGTGCCACAGGGCCCACAACCTCCCCAACACCTTAATATCTAGTTATCTGGCTTGCAGTCACTGCTATGTATCCCCTTTTCTTATTTCTTTCTGCTTCAAACACAATTAGGAATGACAGCTGAATGAATTGTGCGCCCCCTCCTACACTGCGCCCTGAGGCTGGAGCCTCTCCAGCCTATGCCTCGGCCCGGCCCTGCCTGCAAGCATCTGGATCCTGGGGGAGCTGAGTTCTAACTGCTGCTGCATCCCTATACCTCCCAGTGGGTTCTCACACGCTCGGGATTACCGCTCCTGGCTTCTCTTTCCTACCCCTAGCCTGGCTTGGGGTTACCGCCAAGGAGGATAAGCCACCAGCAAGCAAGAAAATACTCTGAATAATTTTGACAGTACTTTTTCAGGTACTTATCCATTAGCCGGGCGCATCCGGCAGGTGGCGCTAATTACTATTCCCCCTCCAGGCCGACATGGATAGTAGGGAAAGATGTAACTCTGGTGGAGTTTTGTCGCCACCTAGAGGACGCGCCCGGCTAATGGATAAGTACCCTTTTTCACCTATGCTTTGAGCTGCAGAGTGCTGAAAAGTTATTTTAAACAACACAAGAAATTATCTCCTAGGAGAAAAAGTGAATAGAATGGGACAGAGTTAGAGGTGAAAAATACTCTTTATTATAAACATCTTCCATTTAACTTCCATAACTCTGTGTACCTTATATCTTAGTGTTTTAGTTGCTGCATATTACACAGCCCAAAACGTGCTAAGTTGCTTCCCTTTCTAATACATTAATCATAATCATCAGCTGTCCCAAACACTGAAAATTTTACAGTGGAAATGTATGTTCATTTTTCACATATCTCTGTTGTGGTAATGTATCACCTTTTTCATTAAGAATAAAATTGTGTCACTTCAATTACCCAATACCTTGCATGTTCCAAGCCTATGGACCAATTAAAAACACTATGGCAAAAATTGGTAAAATTTAAAATTTATACAAATAATTTGTTCATTTGTCCTAGGGTAAAATGCATTACAGATTCTTTTTTTTTTTTCTTTTGTCTTTGTCACTACAGGAAGTATTGGAAATCTGACTAGTTTTAGACTACCATATTTTTTGGAATATAAGATAAGATGCTCCAGACTATAGACGTACCTAGGTTTGGAGAGCAAAAATCTGGGGAAAAAAAATAAAATACTAAACCTGGTGCCTCTATGGATCAACTAGATCCTGGTGGAAAAGCACCCAAATGGGGACAGACGTGTTCTAAAGTTGGAGGACACAGTAGCCTCACCGAATCAAACAGAATCCAAAAAGCAAAGAATCCACAGCACCAGTCAGTAATGTATACCTCTTTTATTGCATTTTAAAATACAAAGAGATAACCATAGCAGCGACAGACACTGTTTCGGACAGAGGTCCTTGCTCAAGCTGTATTAGAGCCTACAGCTTGAGGAAGGACCTCTGTCCAAAATGGCATCTGTCGCTACTATGGCTATCTCTTTGTATTTTTAAATGCAATAAAAGAGCTATACATAACCAACATGGTGCTGTGGATTCTTCGCTTTTGTGTATCAGCTACACAGCCCCGCTACAGTACACTGCACTGCACTGCACACTACACTAACCTCTGCTGCCCCACCAGCTACGCTACACTGCAATACATTACACTACACTGCACTAACCGCTGCTGTCCTACCAGTTAAGCAACACTACATTACACTAATTCCTGCTGCCCTACCATCTTAGCTGCACTGCACTGTACTACACTAATTCCTGCTGCCCTACCAGCTAAGCTGCGCTACATGATACTACATGCTACACTACACTACCACTGCAATCACTCTCACCTGATCCTGCCGCTGTGCTCCTCTCCCCCTCGCTCCGGTCCTGCAGCTCCACACGTGATCTTCTCCCCCTGCGGCTTCCCATTCACTGTAGCCTCCTGCCGCTATACCGCTTCGGTCCCCCAGCAGCAGAAGTGTCAGACACGTCTTCAGCTTCTCTTGGGTTTCAGCAACATCAGCAATTTCCCCGAGAGCCAGAGAGGAGAAATACAACTTACAGCTTGCACAATTAGCTAGCTGACTTGGGGGTTGATTCATTTTGTAGGACGAGATCCCTGCACTTTTGCCCAATAGGCTGCCTGTCACTTGACTATTGGGCCAATCGAAGTGCGAGGATCTCATTCTACAAAGTCATTGGACCTGACAGGGTCCAGAGTGGGACAATTGGAGCCGATGTTCGTTTTGGGGGGGAGCGCGAGTAAGTTAGTAGTGCATGCTACAGTAGTAGCATGCACTATTTTGAAAATTTTACTTACGCTGCTTGAGCAGTGTAGCTTAGTGAATCAACCCTTACTGATTTGTCTGTGAGCCACATGTAGCCATCAAAAGAGCCACATCTGGCTCACGAGCCATAGGTTCCCTACCCCTGGTCTAGTGTCTCAGGGAAATCCAGCCAACATTACCAGGTATTCCAGTAAATTTCCTGTCTATTATGTAAATAGTCAAGTCCTCCATTTTCTGAATGAGATCGATTTCAGAGAATTTTCAGAAATAGGGTGATTTCTAATGCTTGCCAATCAGGATCCATGCAGCGTTGACTTGGTTATGGACTTCTTTTAAAGAGACAATGAAGCGGAAAAAAAAATATGATATAGTGAATTGGTTGTGTACTATGAATAATTACTAGAAGATTAGCAGCAAAGAAAATATTCTCATACTTTTATTTTCAGGTATATAGTGTTTTTTTCTAACATTGCATCATTCTCTAATATGTGCAGATTACACAACACTCAGCATTCAAAATGAGTCTTTCAGAGCAGTCTGTGAAGTAATGACCTCTCCTCTAGCAGAGGAAAAGTAAATAGTCCAGGAACAGTTGAGATAATAAAAGTCAGATAACAGCCCTCTCCACGACTAACTTAGTCGGAGAGCTTAATGGCTTGTTTGCATAGAGATAACAACTGGAGTTTCTCAACTCTTCCTGTACTGGAAACAATTACACTGATGTATCTGATCTTAAAGAGAAACTCCAACCAAGAATTGAACTTTATCCCAATCAGTAGCTGATACCCCCTTTTACATGAGAAATAGAATGATTTTCACAAACAGACCATCAGGGGGCGCTGTGTGACTAATTTTGTGCGGAAACCCCTCCCACAAGAGGCTCTGAATACCGCAGTACTCTGGGCAAACTGCCACAACGTAACAATGTTCACAGACAGGAAATGGCTGTTTAAAGCTGTCTGTAACAGCCAGAGCAGCTAGAAACAGCTACATAACCTGCCCACAGTAACAATGTCACCATGTAATACATGTCAGAATGTGAATCTGGGAGAGGAAAGATTTTACAATGAGCAAACACTGACTAAATCATTTATACATAATTATTGTAAAAATGAAGCACTTTTTTTATTAAATTATTTTCACTGGAGTTCCTCTTTAATGTTCTATTTCTTAGCTGTGCTACACATACAAATCATAATATCATCATTTTTTTTTCGCTTCAGTGTCTCTTTAAGTCCCTTGGGATCTGTTTGCGTTATGCAAATTTCTGAATTGCACAGCTCCTGCTTGATTTGTTATAGCAGTCTAGGGCCCATATGCAATTAACTTTTTCTCCTTAGTTTTCTCCTAGGAGATAATTTTTCATCTTCTCTTGAATATAACTTTTCAGCACTTTGTAATTGAAAAAGTGTCAAAAAGTAGATGAAAATGTACTCTCAAAATTATTTTGAGAATTTTCTTGATTGCTGGTGGTATAAAAGGCTTTATATTGACAAGGTGTAAAAATAACAACTAGGAGAAAACTCAGGAGAAAAAGTTATTTGCATATAGGTCTAGGGGCCATATGCAATTCACTTTTTCACCTGAGCTTTCTTCTAGGAGATAATTTTTCATCTTCAAATTAAAATAACTTTCCAGCACTTTTCAACTAAAAATGTACCAAAAAGTAAATGAAAAAAATAACTTCTCAGCACTTTCCGTGGCCCTGAAATGAGCATTTCATTCAACCTTAGGTGAGTTTATTGCTCCACAAAAAAAATGAATTACCATGGACAGAATTGGAACTTTTTACGTGACTAAACTGTTGATTACCTTACAGATTAGTAATCAAACTGACAGTCATTAGCTTATGGTAATGCAAAGTGATTTTTCTGCATGGGAAGTTTCCACTCAGTGCAGAGCAAGAGAAACTGCTTCACATCACATCACTGACACTCCACTGGGGGCGGTTCTTGAAGAATATACCTGTGTATATAGATCCAGCCCCAGGTATTCATATCAGAATGTATGCACCACCCATATTGCTGCTACTGCAACTGGGGAGTTTCTCAGGCACTCCGTAGGCCAAGAAGATATGTTTCAGTAAAGCTTCTTCTGGGAAACAGTCCAGCAGCAAACCTAGCCTGAACAAATTCTTGAAGTTTACTAGTAGGGAAAAAAGTGCCCAAGGTAGATACTCACCTTTGAAGAAGTGAATAATCCAGAGGCTTCCCCCATCCTCTTCGCCCCCACCAATCCAGCACCGGGACCACCCGAACCTCTTCAACACGCGCTTGTCCATGTACGAGCGACTCCATTGTACTGCACAGGTGCGGGCCATCAATTCACCTGCGACAAACTTTCAAAGGACCCCAGGCAGCAGCAATGGTCTGGAGGAGGACATGGCAAGCCTCTAGAGGATCCAGAGGCTTCCCTCTACCTAGGCAAGTATTTGATACCCCTCAAAGTCACAGGTTTGCTTTTATCCTAATGGCTGTTATAAGACCCTCACATTCCATCATATGTTCTGTTGCTCTTCCATAGAAGCTTTTCTTAATTGGATATTAGCATATATACATACAAATGTATTGAACTGTAGTTGCAGTTCTGCCTTTTCTGACATCTTAGATTGAGTTATAAGTAGAGAAACCGCACCCCCTTCTGACCACTTATGGTTTATTGCTTTTTGAATAAAATAGTATAAAAATCCGATACAATAGATATAAAGTAGGGCAGCTTATCTGTTTATGGAAGCTGTTCCCCTCTGCTCTCTGGCTGCATCCTTCAGTACACAAAGTCCAGAGACCGAGTGAGTGATCTCCCTCCTTCCTTATTTGGATTTCTGTTTTCTCCGTCCCCAGCAACTAGATGTAGGTGGTCTGGGAGCTAATCGCTATGAATTAGTGAGTTTACTCTAGCAGATCAGGTAAACAGGAACCACAGAAATTAAGTGACTATGGGCTAGTGCACACCATAATCGCTAGTTCAATCGCTAGCACTTAGCGATTTGCGATAGCGATTCTGTGAAGAGATTTTCAGAGGGGTTTTTGAATTAATGAGCGTTTTTGCTCATTCATTCAAGCTGCATCGCTCCAAAAAATGCTACATGCAGCAGGTTTGTGATTGTAGAAAAACCACAATGCTGCTGTGGGAACACCCTCATAAGGTTTCAGTAGCCAAGTGCTTTTCAAAGCGCTGCCGATCTGAAAAGCACTCAGAAGCGCTCTTGGTGTGCACCAGCCCTATAACAGTTTTGTTGCTGGTTTGCAAAAATTAAAACACAGTATGTACATTTTATCTGTTGCACAGAAATTTACTTTAATGATGAGTCATTTCTTAAAGTGACCACTAATGGTTTAATTTCCAAAATGCAATTGGTTGTAAACGATTGATCGGGTCAACTAACTGGAAGGGACTATGTAACCAATCCGATCAATGGAATCAATCTGAAAAATGGACCTATTCCATTGATCTAGTGTACCTGATCAATCGTATCTGACTGATTGCAATTATCAGAACACCCGATCAATCGTTTGGGAAATTGGACCATTAGTGGCCCCCTTTAGAGTAAACAGTGTGAGCTGCATAGCATTGGGTTTTTTCTGGTAGTGCTTATCTTACTCTTTTTAAGACACTTCCCTGGAACTAGTAGTATCCCTATTTGTCAGAACACTTTATCTACATGTGTTTGCAGCTAAGAGATTTAGAAAATACCATAAACGGTCAACGGCATATATCAGTTATTATTATTATTTAGTATTTATGTAGTGCCGACATCTTCCACAGCACTTTACACAGTATAAAGTCTTGTTACTAACTGTCTACTAACTGTCCCTCACAGAGGCTCACAAACTAATTCCTACCATAGTCATATGTTCATCGTACTATAGGGACAAATTTTAGAGGGAAGCCAACTAACTTATCTGTATGTTTTTTAGGATGTAGGAGGAATTCGGAGTGCCCAGAGGAAACCCACACAGACACGGGGGGAACATACAAACTCCTTGCAGATAATTCTCTGGCTGGGATTCAAACTGGGGACCCAGGGCTGCAAAGCGAGAGTGCTATCCACTAAGCCAACATACATGTCAACACCTACAAAACTAGACCGTGTATTGATGTACACTAGATAAGGTAGGCACCACTCAATATAAAAAACAGTGTGAAAAAAAGAATGAACTGGCTTTGACAAGTTTCCCATGGCAAATTATTATTATACATTAATGTAGATCCTCTCCTCTCTTTTCTACAGTACTTTACAGAGAATAGCAGCAGAAATCAAACGCAGGGAGAACACACAATTGTGTTGCAGATAATGTCCTGGTTGGGATTATCATTTAGCTGCTGTGCGACCCATCAGAATTCTTGTTTTATCTTTCCATAAGAAAGAAGCAAAATTGCAATTGGTTTCTATAGCAACCTCAGCTCATATTTTCTTTTTTTTTTTCTTTTTTTTAAATTGAAGCCACAGAAAAGGTGGTCAGAAGGCAGTCAGATAATTTTCTTCCAAAGGAAAGAGTTGTTGGTTCAAGTCTCTTTAAAGAATAACTTGGTGCTGTGAACATGGATGGTCCATAGTACATTTCATGTACGGAGTACAGAGATTTATTTATTAAAATTGCAGACCATAGAAATGTTCCAAAAACTGCAAAATGTAGTATGAAAAGGGATTCAACAAAAAAAAAAAAAAACTTGGATCTTCTCTGGTGTTGCTCTACCAAGCCTCTACTGCTTGTCCCTTTCTTTTTCAGCATATGGAACGCATGCTCAATTGGAATTAAATCTGAAGTCTGGTTAGGCCATTCAAGAATTTTCTATTTTTTTGTTGTCTTAGTAGTATATTAGGAATCATTAGTTTGTTGCAGGACGAAGCACTGTCCTAACATTAGTAGCCATGAGACTAACACTGATGTAGCCATGGAAAATGGACACTGAACATTAAAGTGCACCTCCAAACTAAAAATGTACAAAGCACTGAAAAGGCTTGGTGTTTCTTTATCAGTTTCACAGTATCAGAACTTTGTTTTTCTTACACAAGCCTCATTTCTAGCTGCACAGAAGAAAACTGCCCGGGCATTTTTCCCCTGATGCTGTGCAAAGCATGATGTGATTTCTCATGTTGTTGTTCTCCTTGTGCTGTTTTGGCGCAAATTTGCTTCTTTAAATTTTGAATGTGAGATTTGAAGCCTAGCGCGCGCAGCTGGGAGGGGTGATCAGGGCACAGGACAGTTGGAACTGTGTCTTATGTTCCCTGTCACCTCCTTTCAACCAAAAAGATGGCTGCCCCCATTGCTTATTCTTTTAAAACATGGTGGCTAAGAGATTATATTACCTATCTATTTTAATTAACATAACTAATGTAACTGAATGACAGTATGTTTGGCAGGGGCGTCGCTAGCCCTATTTTGGGGGGGCCCGTGCCCTCAATCTGTCCTGGGGTGCCACGGATCTCCCGGCCGCTGCTGCCCCGCTCTGCCCTGCTGTCCCCGCTGCGCTGCCATTCAGACCTCGATCAGCTCCGGGCGAACAGATAGAGCGGGCGCTAGGACCTAGCGGACACCGCTGATATGCGGAAGTGACATCACTTCCGCATATTTGTGCCCGGCACCCGCTGTATCTGGTCGGGTCGCCCGCTGAGGTCTGAAGCAGCAAGGTAGGTGGGGTGGGGAGCGCGCCTGCCACTCACTACCTAACGGGGGTCCCTGTCACTCACTCACTACCTAACGGGGGTCCCTGCTGTCACTCACTACCTAACGGGGGTCCCTGCTGTCACTCACTACCTAACGGGGGTCCCTGCTGTCACTCACTATCTAAACGGGGGTCCCTGCTGTCACTCACTATTTAACTGGGGGTCCCTGCTGTCACTCACTATTTAACTGGGGGTCCCTGCTGTCACTCACTAACAGGGGTCCCTGCTGACACTCACTACCTAAAGGGGGTCCCTGCTGTCACTCACTACCTAACGGGGGTCCCTGCTCTCACTCACTATCTAAACAGGGGTCCCTGCTGTCACTCACTATTTAACTGGGGGTCCCTGCTGTCACTCACTATTTAACTGGGGTCCCTGCTGTCACTCACTATTTAACTGGGGGTCCCTGCTGTCATTTACTATTTAACTGGGGGTCCCTGCTGTCACTCACTATTTAACTGGGGGTCCCTGCTGTCACTCACTATTTAACTGGGGGTCCCTGCTGTCACTCACTATCTAATTGGGGTCCCTGCTGTCACTCACTATCTAACTGGGGTCCCTGCTGTCACTCGCTATCTAAACGGGGATCCCTGCTGTCACTCACTACTTAAACGGGGGTCTCTGCTGTCACTCACTACCCAACTGGGGGGTCCCTGCTGTCACTCACTACCCAACTAGGGGTCCCTGCTGTCACTAACTACCCAACTGGGGGTCCCTGTCACTCACTACCTAACTGGAGGGTGCCTGTCACTGCCTACACTGGGGGGCTCCTGTCACTAACTGAACTGGGGGGCTCCTGTCACTACCCAAACTGGGGTACTCCTGGCGCTACCTTAACTAGGGGGGCACCTGTCGCTACCTAAACTAGCCCAGCATCACCACCAGCCAACCAGCCCAGAATCACTATCAAAAAGGCCACAGCATCACCATCAGTCAGGCCAGCATTTACTTCAACCAGCCAAGCACAGCCCAGCATCACTGCCAGCCAACCCAGCCACAACATCGGCCACAGCATCACCGCCAGCCAGGCCACAGCATCACTTCCAGGCCTTTCAGCTCACACATCATCCCCAATCCAGCCAAAAACAGTATTGCCAGGTACAGCAGCCAGTAGAGGAGAATTCAGAAGCCAGGTGAGAGGTGTCTACCATATTAAGGGGGCATTCTGCCTGTTTATGTGAAATGCTGTCTATTTATGTGCCTCATGACTGAATTTGAAGCTGAATTTGTCTTGTTGGGGGCCTCATGATTGCTGAATTTGTCTTGTTGAGGGCCTCAAGATTGCTGAATTTGTCTTGTTGGGTGCCTCATGATTTGTTGGGGGCCTCAAGATTGCTGAATTTGTCTTGTTGGGTGCCTCATGATTTGTTGGGGGCCTCATGATTGATGAATTTGTCTTGTTGGGGGCCTCATGATTTCTGAATTTGTCTTGATAGGGGCCTCAAGATTGCTGAATTTGTCTTGTTGGGTGCCTCATGATTTGTTGGGGGCCTCATGATTGATGAATTTGTCTTGTTGGGGGCCTCATGATTTCTGAATTTGTCTTGTTGAGGGTCACATGATTGCTGAATTTGTCTTGTTGAGGGTCACATGATTGCTAACTGCTAAGACTATGGAAAAAAATGAATCATCATCATATGAGACAATAGCATTAAACCTACTTTTTTTAGCTTTTTAAAACAGAAAATAAAACTGGGAGGTTCTAAAAAAAATGAATATATTTTTTCAGGAGTAGGATGGATGAAATTGTTTATCTTTTCAGTTTTTCAACTTGGATTTTCCATAATGTTCATGTATGTGTTAAAACGTTTGTATAGTATTTAGTTTAAATTGCTGTTGCCACTTTGCGATAGATAAGTGACTTGTGGGTTGCAGTTTGGGCCTCCAAAAAGTTCGCCACCACTGTCCTAATCTAATGTACGATTGGCCCCACCCATGGCCACGCCCACTCACTGCATGACCACGCTCATTTTTTTCCATAGCTCCCACCTAGTGCCCCCAGGTGCCACTGATCTCCAAGGACCCTAGGAACGCCCCTGATGTTTGGTTAGGATGAAGTTCCCCTTTAACCTCCTTGCCGGTTTTCCCGACCTGAGCTCGGGGTAGAAAAAAGCAGCTGTTAGCGGTGATCCCGAGCTCAGGTCGGGGTATGCATTGCAGAGCTGTACCTGCAGTTGTGGAGTCCCGCGAGCGATCTCGCTGCACAGCGGGACTCCAGCCTCTCTCCCCGGCAGTGTGGGGTCTTTCCCTGGCCGCCGGGATCCCCCATGTCCCCGCTATTCTTCCGGGGACCCGGCAGCCAGTTGGAGCAGCGCAGCCGTGGTGGTGGCAGCAGAGCGGTGGTGGCAGCGTGACGTCATCGGGGGCGGGGCTAACATTGAAAACAAACTTCTCTATATTAGAGAAATATAGAGAAGTTTGTTTATATGTATATTAGCGCCATCTTGTGGGCAAAGAGAAAACTGCAGCCCAGGAGCCCAGGAAGGTAATTTTTTTTTTTAATTTTGCTGCAGATCTCCCTGCCAGAATGATTTTTTTCAGGTTTTAGGGTCTGAAAGAGTGAAAAAAAATTGCACCGCTTTTAGACCCTAAAATCTGGAAAGAATCAGACCGCTAAGGAGGTTAAAGGGATACTGTAGGGGGTCGGGGGAAAATGAGCTGAACTTACCCTGGGCTTCTAATGGTCCCCCGCAGACATCCTGTGTTGACGCAGCCACTCCCCAATGCTCCGGCCCCGCCTCCGGTTCACTTCTGGAATTTATGATTTTAAAGTCAGAAAACCACTGCGCCTGCGTTGCCGTGTCCTCGCTCCCGCTGATGTCACCAGGAGTGTACTGCGCAGACACAGACCATACTGGGCCTGCGCTGTGCGCTCTTGATGACATCAGCGGGATCGAGGACACGGCAACGCAGGCGCAGTGGTTTTCTGACTTTAAAGTCAGAAATTCCAGAAGTGAACCGGAGGCGGGGCCGGAGCATCGGTGAGCGGCTGCGCGGGCTCAGGATGTCTGCGGGGGACCATTAGAAGCCCCGGGTACGTTCAGCTCATTTTCCCTCGACCCCCTACAGTATCCCTTTAAGGAAGATGCAACACTGGAGCACAGACAGATTAGTTACCTCTCCACAGCCCTGCTCGGAAGTCTGCAGTACAGGTCTTCATATGCCTCCATGTCCCCTTTTCATCGGACGGTTCCACAAGACCCGATGCAGCTGCAATGACTGTGGTGAGGTGCAGAGTAGTGGAAGGGGACTGCGATACTTCATCTACTTCCAGCTGCGGGACAGGTCCTCACTGTTCTCTTCCGTATGGAGTTGCCATACAGCCCATCTATTTGCAAATCCTGATTAAGCATGTCACATGACATGCAGAGACTGGAGCTGCAAGAAGATGGGCTGTACGGAGCACTGCTACACTGAAGAGAGAAGATGAAAAAAAAAAGTATTTTTTTTTCCGCAACTTTGATTATATACACTGTTTATATTCACTGATCAACCTTATTTCTATTTGTCTTGTTCAATTGTAAGTTTAGGTAGGCTTTCAGGATCTATACTGGATGTATTATTTAACACAAAAGGCCTGGTCAAGAATTGCTAAATCACCTAAGCATGAAAACATAATTTATCTCAGTATTGTCACTTATAGTCACACCCCCTCCATCCCATGTGATCATAAGTTTGTTTATTGGTGCAGGTGCTAAAATATAGATATGTGAACAGGCAGGGGAAACAACAACAGTATATTCATATAGCTACAGTGAGAATGCAGAACTTAGCCATAGGTACATACATTTTGACATTTATTCGCTCCAGTGATCAATACTAGGTCAGCACCAGCCCGGAAATGCTGGGCCAGCTCCAATTGCCATGCCAAAAGTGCCAGTCTGTGGCGGCCACTAACGATCCAATCTTTCGAATCCAATTTTACCAAATCTATATAGTATAAGGGTAAACTGAGTGAAAATATTCAATGGATAATTTAGGCAGTCTTTTATAATATATAGAAATGGTAAGATTGGATGAAAAAGATTGGATCATTATTGGCCACCATTACAGTCTGTGAAACAATTTGTATGATATCCTTGTTTCCTGAGGTGTCGTGGATGACAGGAAGTGGAGAATATTATTTCTCCTCCTGTCCTCCATGAAGTCACAGGAAATGAGGCATTTTTTCAAATGGATTCACAGACTGTAATAAAAATATGAGAGAAGTTTAGAGCTTTCTGTACCTTTCTAAAAAAAATACTGCCTTCCACATCTCATTTGGAAAGATTCCCTCATTTTATATTCATGGAAGTAAGAGGAGTGAGAATGGAATCCCCCTCGTATAGGCACAGATAATAATGAAGTAATGTTCTAACTGCTCCCCACTATCCCAATGATCATCTTTAAAATCTTGAACAGTATTTTTCTGAACAGGATTGGACATTTTATACTGAATATCTCCATTATTAAATCACTGTGTAATGTTTTGTAAGTGGCAGTATTTAGTAATGCAATAATTATATCTGAAACATACAGAGGAATATGAAGGCTGGTAATATTCATTTTCACACATCTTGGATCATGCACACAAACCACCGTTACAGCTCTAGATTATCGATTTAAATGGCTTTCGGCTCACTATTAAGAAAACCGTGACTTTGACACAAATAGATTTTATGCAGCTTTTACAATGTACTCCAGAATGCCAGTAGCAAAAAAAATTCATTTGTGCAATGTTAAGGGTTTTATAACTTGTGACTGAACTGAATAATGTGTTTTCCCAACATGAAACTGTTGAAATAATGTAGTACCTTTTCAAAGCATCAAATACTTTCCAGACCTTTTAATGTACAGTTATTATGGTGAATCACATTTGTCTAGTGAAGTCAAGAAACGTAACTGGACACCGTATGTATGACTCAACATAGATAAAGAAATGTCAAAGCAGAAGCAATGTTTAAAGTTTGCTGAATGTTGTACTGTGGTAGACATTAGTTAAAGTGAACCTCCGGACTAAAAATCTACTCAGCAGAACTGAAAGGCTTGGTGTTTCTTTAACAGTTTCAAAGCATCAGAACTTTGTTTTTCTTACCAAAGCATCATTTTTAGCTGCATTTTTAGCTAAGCTCCACCCATCAAAGAAAACTGCCCGGGCTTTTGTTTTCCTGATGCTGTGCAAATCATGATGGGATTTCCTATGCTGTTATTCACGTTGCCTAGCAACTGGGAGGGATGATCAGCACACAGGACAGTTGGAACTGTGTCTCATGCTCCCTGTCACCTCCTTTCAACCAAAAAGATGGCTGCCCTCATGAAATCAAACATTTGCCTGTTCTTTTAAAACAGGGTCTGTAAGATATTATACTACCTATCTATTTTAATTAACATAACTAATGTAACTTAATGACAGTATGTTTGTTTAATCTGAAGTTCCTCTTTAAGGCAGAATGTTTTGATTAAAGGGAACCACGGTTGGGGCTGTTAATTAAAAAAAAACAAAAAAAAAAACAGTGCTACCTGATCCGTGGGGGGGGGGGGGGGGGGGTATGGGGGGATGCTGTGTGAATCAGTTAGCCGCCATTGCTGCCGCTCTCCGCCGCTCTGTTGGCCTGCAGTCCCCTGCTTTCACTTTCGTGACCCCTGTGGTAATGATGCTGGAAGAGCTGCTCTTGAAGAGCAGCGTGCAGGGGGAGGGGGGGAAGAGAGAGAGCTTCCCAATGGCTACTTTAAAAGGCCTGCAGGATCGCCCCTAGTGGGCGATTAAGCAGGGAATACCTCTCGCTTCCCTTACCCTCTGCAATGGGTGGGGGGTGGGCAGAGAGCAGCGTGGGGGGGGAACAACACAGAGGCATGTCCTGCATCAGGAAGCATGCCTCTGTGTCCCATCTGACCCCCCCCCGCACCACTTTGAGTACTCTTTAAAGTGTACCAGAGAGCTAAAAATTGCAAAAATCGATACCTACCTGGGCCTACCTCCAGCCCCATAAACAGTCCCTCAGGTGTCCTCAACGTCTGACGTTCAGCTGCAATCAGCCCTGGTAACTGGCTCTCCCACAAGTGCGCCATAAACCCTGACTGACAGGACTGAGCCAGTTACCTAGGCTGATTGTGGCTGAACGGCTGCAGCTAGTGGCTGCAGCTCAAGTGCTTTATAGCTGAAACTAAATTTATAAATTGGTTCAAAGCTGTGGACAAGGGCTTGAATAAGGACAAAAACTTTTCATACAGGTATGAGGCTGATGATATTTAATGCCCAAACTCTTTCTCAGCCTATATAGCTAAACTTGTGAACTCTGAATTTACGATGCCTCTGTGACAGTCTGACTCCCAATTCTGTGAGTATTGTGTAAACAAGGAGTCTTATCTCAGCTAACAACCTCATGCCCCATTTAGATGTTCTGATTCACTTAAGGCATTTTAATGACATGTATTTATGCTTCAAAAAAATATATGTATCCCCTTCTGATGTTGCTGTCTGTTCCATCAGCTTGTAAGCAAACAGGATTAAAGCCCGACGAAGGCTATACAGCCGAAAGCTTGCTCTTATTCTTTTAAGTTACCCAATAAATGGTATCATCCTCATTCAAAGCTTCTTGTTCTTTCTACAGTGTGGACATTACTGAATGTATATGAACATCAAAGGTTAGCTGGTGTGATTTGCTTTCTTGAAGAACCACTGTCGCGAAGATCTTAAAATTAAAATATATGTAAACACATATAAATAAGAAGTATGTTTCTTCCAGAGTAAAATGAGCCATAAATTACTTTTCTCCTGTTTTGCTGTCACTTACAATAAGTAGTAGAAATCTGACATTACCAACAGGTTTTGGGCTAGTCCATCTCTCCATAGGCGATTCTCAACATGGCCTTTATTCTTTATGAAGACACTCCCTGAAAAAGATTTATCTAAAGATGCTGGCCCCCCTCCCTGCTCACCATACACTTTTTTGGTAGTTAGATGGAGCAACTGCCATTCACTAAGTGCTTCTGAAAATAAATAAAACCCTGAGAACCCCCCCGTGAGGAGATGGGCTAGTCCAAAACCTCAGTTCTGTCAGATTTGTACCACCCATTGTAAGTGACAGCAACATAGGAAAAACATAATTTATGGCTCATTTTACTCTGGAAGAAATGTAATTCTTATCTGTATATGTTAACATATATTTAAAATTTTAAGATTTTTGTGACAGTGGTCCTTTAAAGGGGTTTTATTGTTCTTTTTATAAACAAAAACTGACACCTACCTTGGGCTTCTACCAGTCCCCTTTAGCTGTCCTGTCCCGCGCCGTCCTCTGCGATTCTCTGTTCCCCACCGCCAGTTACCATCCAATTATTCATCTTCGTACTGCGCCGGCATCGGAGGCACGAGCGGGAACGAGGATGCGCGCCGCTGCGCAGGCGCAGTTGCATTCGTCTAGTTAGTGTAATGATCTGCTCTGCTGTCTGCACAGGCAGGCAGCTTTTTGACAATTTTTCAGGTCTGTATGCTGCAGGTCCCTGGAAAGGAGACCTGTCTCCACTCTGCAAGTTTCAGACTTGCTGTTCTAGTGAGGGATTTGCATTCCCTTATCTGGCTATTGATAGCTCTGCCTCTCTTAAAGGCTTGCAGTATAAATACCATTTCCTCCCAGAATTCCATGCTGGTCATAAAGGTTTGGTTCTGCTGGACTTACCTTGAGTTACAGCCCCTCTGCTAATTGTTTGCTAAATATTGTTTTAGAGTAGTTATCCTTTGGAGTGCACTAGCATTCCTTCTAGCGCAGTCAGGTTGTTTATTATCTGTATTGCCTAGTTCTGTCTTATGTGTTGTGATTGCACTTTCTCCAATGGCGGCTGACAGTGAATCGCTCTGTCTGTTTGGATCGCATTCACCCTAGCGATAGAGGCGGTGGATCTTTCTGTATTCTGTCTTGGAGTGTAAGCCAGAGCAGCAGTTGCTACTGGTTGCTCCATCTGTCTGTCTGTTGGGATCGCATTCGCCTTAGCGGTAGAAGTGGTGGATCTCTCGGTACTCTGTCTTGGAGTGTAGCCAGAGCAGCGGTTGCTACTGGTTACTCCTTCTGTCTGTCTTGTCCGGAACGAACGATTGCGGTTGTCTGGGTGAGGCAACCGATTAGCAAGCGTTTGCGTTTTTTGTTTGTTTTCTTTTTTTTGTGTTTCCTTTGTTAGTCAGGGTTGGTACGCTTTGTCGCTGTTGCGCTTATCGTGCGGTGACCGCGTGTAGCTAGTTCTGTCTGTTCTTTCGTGTTGGATTATAGTTTGTTATTGGTTCTGTCTTTATTCATCCTATGATCTGTCTTTACTCAGTCTTGTGTCTCTATTAGCAATCGCTATTCTTGCGATTGCTTCCTCACTTTGGTCTACGCTGTTGTATGTCAACCGTCGCCGGGTGGCGACTAGATTGGTGGACATACATACATTATGTCTCTGTGCTCACTCTCTCTCGAGAGGCTATCTTGCCCTGTATTGCTTCATTTCGTACAATTTCTAACTGGCATCTGTGGCTGTGCAGAGGGTTTATTCCTCTGCACTCCACAGCTCCATCTGCCGGTTGTATTTCCTCTCTACAGGTGCATTTGCAAAAAGCTGGGTTCCCTTTCCAAGCGCTTGTGGAGGGTTTCTGCAGTGTCAGCACACATGTTGTGCGCTGACCTCGGAGATAATTCCACAATCGTTACAGTTAGACAAATATTTGGATGGTAACCGGGGACAGAGAACGCAGGATCGTAGAGGATGGCGCGTTACAGGACAGCTGCAGGGGACTGGTAGAAGCCTCAGTTAAATGTCAGTTTTTTGTTTTTAAAAAGAACAACAGAACCCCTTTAAAACAGAAGGTACTTGCAATACTGTTTTAAGAAGGCAAATCACACCAAGCGTTGCTTTTTAGTAGGAGGGCTTTTCGGTCTCTTTTCTAGTGGTTTCGGGTCACCCCAAGCTGCTTGGTTACTCCGTTGCAAAGGGTAACTGTAACTCATGTTCAAATAATGCAATCACATTAGGTGGTCAAAGTGGTCACCATTAGTATCCATATACTTCTAAATTTGGCAAATTACAGCATGAACAACAGTGTGACTAAAGTGTCCAGGGGGATTTCTCTGCAGAATATTTCAATTTGTCCACACTCATGTTGCCATTGTTGCTGCACTTCACACACATTTTCACATTTACATTACTACTTCACAATCATCTTGTGTTATTGAAAGTCAAGAGTGACATTTTCGTTTGCTTTCTCATCACAGTAGGTGATAACATCATCAGTGCAGTCACCACTCCCCTCTTCAGAGGAAATATTGTTCTATGTATTTTTGCCATAATTCAATTAGTTTTTGTAATAATAGAGATCAGGATTTGTTTTCCAAGCCCCCGTGGAGTAACCCATAGTTTCCCTCCTTTTGTTTTAGTATTTCCTAATTGCCTCCCTGGATGTCGCCCTCAGCACTGGTCATAAGTGGCTTAGTCAATAACTGTATTAGTAGTGTGCTGTTTGATTTTTGATTCTTTGTTTGTTTTTGATTCGGATCAAAGGACAAATTGGCCTACATATCACTTTGGCTTTGCTTGACCAGGATAATGACAATATTCAGGTGAGATTCATGACAGATGGCCAAAAGCTGGCTGTCACCACAAACACAGGTTTATATGGGGAAAAAAGTTTCTCCCAAGTAGGTGTAACGATTGGGTGCTGCTACTCAGACGTCTGATTATTGGGTGATCTGCAGTATCACCAATAATGCAGACACTATACCTGATTATGTGGTGATCTGCAGAATCACCAATATTGCAAGTATAGCTCACAATGTACTGTGTGATAGTGATTGGTGCAACAGTAAACAATAAGAAGCTAGAGTCTCCCAGAGGAGCTGGGAGGCCTAGCAACACTGTACTTTAATAGTTTGACTGAACCTTACCAGAGGGGCTAGTAAGGTACTATCAGTACAGGTAATGGCTATATAAAGCAAGACCTTACCAGAGGAGCTGGTAAGGTACTGTCAGAATGCGTGCATGTATACTTTAACCGGTCCTTACCAGTGGAGCTGGTAAGGGACTACAGTGAACGTAGCTATGAAGTAGGTACAAGGCAAGATCCTATAAGTAAGTACTGAGTGCTCACTAGAGGAGCTGGTGGGCACTAACTGAGAACAATGCTAGACCTCACCAGAGGAGCTGGTGGGTACTAGCTACAACAGAACTGAATAGGTTGACAAGACCTTACCAGAGGAGCTGGCAAGGTACTATCAGAGATAAGTTACTGGATAGTTTGACAAGACCTTACCAGAGGAGCTGGAAAGGTACTATCAGACACAGTAACTGTATAGTTTGGCAAGACCTTACCAGAGGAGCTGGCACGGTACGATCAGACACAGTAATTGTTTAGTTTGGTAAGACCTTACCAGAGGAGCTGGCAAGGTACTATCAGACACAGTAACTGTATAGTTTGGCAAGACCTTACCAGAGGAGCTGGCAAGGTACTATCAGTAACAAGTGTCACCTCACCAGTGGAACTGGTGGGTAATACTACAAACACCTCACCAGTGGCAAAGGACCACTGGTGAGAGGAGTGGTCAGACAACAGAGAGGCAGTATTAGTACAGAAACGACAGGCAGGAGAATAGTAGGTAATCAGGCAGAGGTTCAGCAACAAGGGTCAGATAGGCAGAAGTACAGAATCATTAAGAAAATGCGAGGTCAGAGAATAGCCAGATTCATACACAGGTAATCAAATAATAACAATATACAATAGTCCTAGTCTTGTGTGAAATCCCTGGTTTCCTCCCAGATCAAAGCACACCGGATACTAGTCTAAGGTCTGAGCGCTAACACGAAGTATTCACGACAGCAGACAGCTAGCTAATGGAGACAACCAAATTAAAGACTTATCCCCATAAAAACCGCACCACACATAGTTAACAAAATAACAAAGTTGGAAGCCCATATCATTATACATTATTTATTTATCATGATAGTATAGGATTGGTGTGTACCTGGATTCATGTTTTAATTGATTTTAGTATTGGAACCTATATTGTGATACAATAAAGCTTTGTTATTTTGTTAACTATGTGTGGTGCGGTTTTTATGGGGATAAGTCTTTAATTTGGTTGTTACTAGTCTTTACATTCCCCTTCTGCACACACAATTGTATTTGGATTGACTATAGAAGCTTTATTACTTGACTGGTGCTTGCCCTATGTGTGCTAATTTACAGCTAGCTAATGGAGAACGGAGGCTTAAAGAGAATCTGTATTGTTAAAATCGCACAAAAGTAAACATACCAGTGCATTAGGGGACATCTCCTATTACCCTCTGTCACAATTTCGCCGCTCCTCGCCACATTAAAAGTGGTTAAAAACAGTTTTTAAAAGTTTGTTTATAAACAAACAAAATGTCCACCAAAACAGGAAGTAGGTTGATGTACAGTATGTCCACACATAGAAAATACATCCATACACAAGCAGGCTGTATACACCCTTCCTTTTGAATCTCAAGAGATCATTGTGTGTTTCTTCCCCCCTGCAGTTCTCATGCACTGAAGTTTCAGGCTGCTTGTTTTTCTCCTGCAAACAGCTTTGCCCTTGACTGTAATTCTTCAGTATGTGAAAGCCCAGCCAGCTCAGAGGACGATTTATCCAGCTTGTAAAAGATAAGAGAGAAGAGAGAAGCTGCTCTAATCTAAATAATACACAGGCAGTGTGCATAAAGGGGCCTGGAAGGGTGAGTTCATAGCAGAACTACAACACTGAAGAACTTGGCAGCCTTCCCGACACAGGCCGACAAGTCTGACAGGGGAAAGATACATTGATTTATTACAGAGATAGTGATAGCAAAAAGTGCTGCAGTAAAGCAGAACACATTAGAATAGCTTTTGGAACTAGTAGGATGATAAAAAACAGGATGCAATTTTTGTTACGGAGTCTCTTTAAGAAGCAGAGGAAGGCTCTCAGCCGCGCCCAGCTCGGAAACAGCCAATCCGAGCGTCGAGAGTCACCTCTGATGTCAGCCGACCGGCAGGTCAGCTGACGCGCCTTCTCCCAGCATAAAGGTCCTGTCTCCACGCGAGCCCACGCGAGACCGCGACCCTATGAGCCGATGACAATACCGTTCCCGGCGTGATAACGGATGAGGTCTGGGAAGAGTGAACAAAGGCGGCTGCGGGTACACCCTGCGTGTCCCCAACCGCCATCCCTACAGATGTTACAGTAGGATTCTAGCATACAGAATTCAAATATGCAATATTCAGATAGAATTTCACTCACCTAGGAGTTCATGAGCAAACGTTGGTAATGCTCTGATATTCTTTCTAGATGGCAAACATCTCCTCCTGGCACACCTTCCATGCAGTACTAAATTGTGTACCTTCTTTCTAAGTACAGATTAATGCACTGTACATCACTAATGGCAAATACTAACTGTAAATTATGCAACAACGTTGTGGGTTCCTCTTGGAGGCTTCTTGCAGCATCTTGTGTCCTGCTCTTGGGCTGACCTAGAAGTTGCGGGATGGCTTCATCTGGGCAAATTGGGAGTTCTTTCAGATTTTATCCACTTGTAGAAGTTATTTTGGAAAGCATAATAATTAATGTTCAATTGCTTTGCAAGCTCTTAAAATTCATTTCCAGACTCAAGTATCTATAACTTTTTTTTTCCTAAGGCCATAGAGAGTCATTTGATCCAGGCATGGGAATACCCCATTGTCACAGGAGCCCTAGTGACTGACCGCACTTAGCCTTCTAAACGGTGCCAGCGCACAGATCGTGCGAACTCTGGTCGCAGTCAATGCGCAGGAACCGTTAAGAATTAACCGCAGACAACTCAGAAGGGAGCCTGTGAGACACGGGTGATTACAACTTCACCCACTGGTTCAGAGTAAACTGCCACCACCGCGGTTATCATGGGACCGTGGAGCCCACTAACTGACTGACTAATCCTGCGAATAAAACGGTTAAACACACAATATTCTGTCTAGCCAACAACAACAAACAGTAGCGTATCTTCAGAGACCCGGGATCAGTTCTGTGTGTGCTGATAAGCAGGGTAGCGGACAGTGAATGACTTGGAGAAAGTCGTTTATTCACACAATATAAATAATTAATATATACAGACAATTATTAAAATCAACAATTATTAAAACAGTAATAGCCAGTATAAAAAATAAAAGAAGGGAGAAAAATACTTAGTTCCTGGAAAGATGTCCTTTTTGTGGGAAAAACAGAGTTCTGGGTTTCAATCAAAGTTCAGACTTCAGACCAGGTGGATGCCAGCATATCCTCAAGCTGGCACCGATGAGTTCAAGATGTTTTCAGGGTGGAGGACACTGAGTTTGGGTCCTCTGCCATTCTTATGCCCCTGATTCAGTAGGAGGGAGTGAGGGCGGGGAACCACACACCCCCTTAGAAGATGAGATGAGCCCTCCCCTTATCCTGGGGACTAGAAATCATATCTACCCATATATGGGCTCTATTTCACAGAACCGTACAGGTCAGGGCAGATTTATTAACATTTTCAGGTCTGTCTTGATTTACCCAGCGCCCTGATACCAGACATGAGGGGTGGGACCCCTGTGGTATCATCAGGGCACTTTCAAACTGCCTAACTGGCAGTCCTTACCTCAGAATGTTCTGAAACTTCCTCAGAACCAGCACCGGGGCTCATGCTACACTTCCCCCACGTTTGGCAAAGCTGCCATCTCAGGAACCCCAGAAATATGACAGATCTGGGAAGTTATGGATATGCTATGAGACTCAGGTTATTCCCAGGCAAAGGCTCTTTGAAGTTTGGGGCAGCCAGCTAGGTGTCACCTCCCCTGCTGGGAGGGAGCCAGCGGGTCTGGTTTTTTCCCCCCAACTAGATTGCTTCTGCCATGGTGCTTGTCACCTTATACCTGATGGATGGGCCATCAGCACAGCTTGAAGCCAGGGACTCTCCAGGGCAGATTAGGCTCAGGCTCATTAGCATATCAAAAGAGCCATCCAGCATTTAGGCTGGTGCTCTCTCTCTGCTGAGAACAGACTGCAGCTGCCCCTACACACTCAACCCAGATTCTATCGATCTGAAGCGCAATCGATGCAGGGAATCGAGTGCGATCGCTTTTTCTTCACGGGCGGTTCCAGGACGCGCCTGCGGCCCCGCAACCGTCCGTGACAGCCCTCCCCCTTGTCTGCGGCTTAGCCACACATCCGCAAGATGTGTGGCGGCGCCGCTAACCTGGCTGACGGGCCTCGAGTTGCCGGTACGGCGGGAAAACCTATTGGAGCCTGTGGCTCGGTTCCCCGGGACCGGTCGCGGTCTGCTACCCTCAGGGTTGACCCGACATGGACCGTTCTGGACAGGGCGTTTGCGCCACTGCCGTCGGACGCGGTGTCTGCCGGGACTGCTGACAACGGGCAGTGGGTTGGTTAGGTCAACAGCCAGCCCACGCAGGGTTCCCCTGCTAAGTGGCTGTGGACCTAAGGGAACCCCGCGGGAATCCCTGGACCTTCCCAGCTCCTGACAGACGGCACATGCCCTGCAGTAGTTTGCTACATCCCTGTTCATCCGGGGCCAATAAAACTGGTTCCGAATACCGGCAAGTGTCTTGCGGACACCCGAGTGCCCTGTCAGAGGATTACCATGTGCGGATTTCAGCACATGTCCCCTGAACGCACTCGGGACCACAAGCCATTTGGTATTCGCGTGGGATCTACCTATAGGGGGCAGTACAGACTCACTGTACAGTCTCCCACCTTCCCAGTACACCTTGAAAGCGGCCCCGTCTGCGAGGGGCTCAGCGGCTTGCTGCCTGAGCATCTCCAGGCTTGGGTCGCTTTGTAGTGCTGCTGTGAGTACAGCGCTGTCAGTTTCAGCCAACTGGCTCATGTCACACGAGGCCAGCGGCTGAAAGGTCTCATCCCTGCGGTCAGAGGACTGGGAGGAGGCCGGAACCCCCTCCACCTGTTCTGAGCTCGGGTTCTGAGCAGTGCAGCTGCGCGGTACTGCTAGCACAGGTACACTGTCAGAATGGCACAGACGGACATTACTCAAATCATCATTGCATGCAGTAATGACATTGACAGGTATAGACATTTTTTCATTACAGACAGGTTGTACAGGAAACTCAGGTACAGTTACGGCATCATCACAACATACAGTCTGTACCTCAAACTCAGGTGCCTTTGAAGCAGGCACTATTGAACCTGGTACCCTTGAACTGGGCACATTCAACCCACCTCCCCCTGGTGCTCCCCCAAGTGTATAAAGTACCTGGTGGTGGGTGGAGAGTCCGTCTCCTTCCGTGAGTGACAAGGCGGTCGTGGCAGGTTCATAGTAGGACACAAGCTTGCCCAAATCAGTCCCCAGCAACACAGGGACTGGGAGATCCTTCATAACCCCAACAACCCTTTCTTGGATTCCTCCTACTCCCCAATCCAGCTTCACTCTTGCGTGGGCTATGTGAAAAAGGGTGCCCTCTACTCCAGTAAGGGCAAGGGATCGGCTGGAGCTGATGCTCTCCTTTGGCACAAGGTGTGAGTGAACTAACGTGATGTCAGCTCCGGTGTCTCGAAATCCGGTGACAACTTTGCCGTTCACTCTAACAAGTTGCTGCTGGTCGGTTCGGTCGCGGATTTCCTTTCCGCGGGCAAACAGGACAAAATCTGATGATCCAGGCTGTGGTTCGCCGGCGGGTCGCCTCTGCTGGGGGTGAGGTACAGGTGATGCAGATGATCCAGGTGCTGGTGGTGTCTGTCTCCGCTCCGGACAGTCGAATTTCATGTGTCCGGGCTGGCGGCAGTAGTGACAGGTGACCTCTCCAGGCGCTGCAGGCCTGGTTGCAGCAGCTGCGCTGGGTGGCCTCTGTCGCGGACGGCTCACAGGGGCAGGAGAGTCTGCCAGAGTATTGGGCTGACCTCCTCTCCAGCTGGATGGGACAGTTCTGCGGGCATCAGCCACCCGGGTAGTTGCAAAAGTCTCAGCAAGGTCTGCAGTGACAGTTGCTGAAGCCGGCCTGCGTTCTAGCACAAACTGGCGTACATCAGCAGGGCAAATGTTCAGAAATTGTTCCAGGACTATCAAGTCCTCCAGGACATCATAAGACCCTTTGGTAAGGCCTAGAGTCCACTGGCGGAGTGTGGTGAGCAAGCTGCTGACCACATCTCGGTACGAATCAGAAGACTTTTTCTGCCAGGCCCTGAACTTTTTGCGATAGGCTTCTGGCGTCAGCTGGTACTTAGTAATGATAGCGTCTTTTATAGCATCATAATCATTATCCTTTTCCGCAGGCAATTCTGCGAAAGCATCAAGCGCTTTGTAGCGCAGCAAAGGTGTCAGATGTCTGGCCCACTGGTCTTGGGACAGACGATACTGACGGCATGCTTTTTCAAAAGACCGCAAAAACAAGTCAATGTCTGTGTCTTTTTCAATATAAGCAAAGTTAAATTTTGCACTTACGGGTGCTGCAGCTCCTTCAGCAGGGAGGCTGGGCGGTGAACTCCGGCTGGCCTGTTGAACCTTTGCCATGTTTAGCTCATGCTGTCGTTTCTCCCGCGCCTCTGCAGATTGGCGCTCCCGTTCTCGCTCAGCGGCATCCCTCTCCGCGTGGCGTTCTGCAGCAGCAGCAGCAGCCTTGCGTTCTGCAGATTGGCGTTCCCGCTCATCTCGTGCCTCTCGCTTTTGCTCCGCCATGTACTGCAGGTACTTGTCCAGGTCAGTCTCCATCAGCTTTTGTAATGCCTGCTGCATTACCGGGTCAGCACCCATGGACAGTCCAGTACTGGCCAGTTCCGGGCGAGTACTGTCAGAAACTCTGGGATTGGGGTCCATACTGACAGTCTCTGGCGTAACTGTTGCAACAGGGCCCGCAGGATGCTCAACCTCTGTACGCCTAGGATCTTCAGCCTCTGGTTCCCCTCGATTGTCAGATGGGCTGGTATCCACCTCAGCGGACACTCCCGGCTCCCGCAGTTGCTGGGTATCCCATCTGGACAAGTCTGCTATCAGGTCCTGTTGTTTCCTGCGGCCGACGTCAATGCCTCTCGCTTGGCAAAGATTTTGCAGGTCCGACAGGCACATGTTCTGGTAGTTCCCGGACATTTCCATGCCAAATAAAATAAAACTTTTGGGGAGAGGTACTGGCTACACAGTCTCTCTGTATATATAAAAAATATATTGCCTTCCAGCTACACCAACGAATTAGTTCGTTTCTCGATAGCACTAGCGCTATCTTAGATACTTTCAGCACAACACAGGTCCCAACCGCTGCCTAACACTGTCACAGGAGCCCTAGTGGCTGACCGCACTTAGCCTTCTAAACGGTGCCAGCGCACAGATCGTGCGAACTCTGGTCGCAGTCAATGCGCAGGAACCGTTAAGAATTAGCCGCAGACAACTCAGAAGGGAGCCTGTGAGACACGGGTGATTACAACTTCACCCACTGGTTCAGAGTAAACTGCCACCACCGCGGTTATCACGGGACCGTGGAGCCCACTAACTGACTGACTAATCCTGCGAATAAAACGGTTAAACACACAATATTCTGTCTAGCCAACAACAACAAACAGTAGCGTATCTTCAGAGACCCAGGATCAGTTCTGTGTGTGCTGATAAGCAGGGTAGCGGACAGTGAATGACTTGGAGAAAGTCGTTTATTCACACAATATAAATAATTAATATATACAGACAATTATTAAAATCAACAATTATTAAAACAGTAATAGCCAGTATAAAAAATAAAAGAAGGGAGAAAAATACTTAGTTCCTGGAAAGATGTCCTTTTTGTGGGAAAAACAGAGTTCTGGGTTTCAATCAAAGTTCAGAGTTCAGACCAGGTGGATGCCAGCATATCCTCAAGCTGGCACCGATGAGTTCAAGATGTTTTCAGGGTGGAGGACACTGAGTTTGGGTCCTCTGCCATTCTTATGCCCCTGATTCAGTAGGAGGGAGTGAGGGCGGGGAACCACACACCCCCTTAGAAGATGAGATGAGCCCTCCCCTTGTCCTGGGGACTAGAAATCATATCTACCCATATATGGGCTCTATTTCACAGAACCGTACAGGTCAGGGCAGATTTATTAACATTTTCAGGTCTGTCTCGATTTACCCAGCGCCCTGATACCAGACATGAGGGGTGGGACCCCTGTGGTATCATCAGGGCACTTTCAAACTGCCTAACTGGCAGTCCTTACCTCAGAATGTTCTGAAACTTCCTCAGAACCAGCACCGGGGCTCATGCTACACTTCCCCCACGTTTGTCGAAGCTGCCATCTCAGGAACCCCAGAAATATGACAGATCTGGGAAGTTATGGATATGCTATGAGACTCAGGTTATTCCCAGGCAAAGGCTCTTTGAAGTTTGGGGCAGCCAGCTAGGTGTCACCTCCCCTGCTGGGAGGGAGCCAGCGGGTCTGGTTTTTTCCCCCAACTAGATTGCTTCTGCCATGGTGCTTGTCACCTTATACCTGATGGATGGGCCATCAGCACAGCTTGAAGCCAGGGACTCTCCGGGGCAGATTAGGCTCAGGCTCATTAGCATATCAAAAGAGCCATCCAGCATTTAGGCTGGTGCTCTCTCTCTGCTGAGAACAGACTGCAGCTGCCCCTACACACTCAACCCAGATTCTATCGATCTGAAGCGCAATCGATGCTGGGAATCGAGTGCGATCGCTTTTTCTTCACGGGCGGTTCCAGGACGCGCCTGCGGCCCCGCAACCGTCCGTGACACCCATACTTCAACAAAGAAGAGCAAATCAAACTAAATGCCTGAGGTTTATACAAGACAGGCTCAGAGGTGCTCTAACACTGCTCTTATCACAGTTAACGGCGTACCATTTATATATGCCCAGGCTGGTTGCCTTACAAATAGCAAAGTTATGCTGAACAAGGAGGATGAAAAGAGGCAAACATTTGGACACTAGAAAATTTTGAATCAAGGTAAATACAAATATTGCCTCTGCTTCCCTTTTATTTCAAAACAGGTTGGCATTAGCATTTTCCATCATAGGCAGCAATGTTTAAGTTAAAATCCATTCAAGTAAACATATATCGGTATGAGTGCTACAGAAATGTTTATGTAATGTAATATTATTCAAAATTAACTTTCCATATCAATTTTTCTTCAAGTTTTGAATTTCCATAACTGACTGTAATCCCAAATTGCATCACCATTCTAGACTAAAATCTGTACTCTATATTGTACTTATTATCAGCAAAGACAGTCCAGGCAATTTCCTTTCCTGCATGCGTACTTAGCTACATAGAGCAGGAACAGTGGTTGCTTAGTTTCCACATCTGCATAAACCAATAGACTGGCAGTGAGCTCTAACATGCCCAGTCCTGGCAGTCTATTATAATTAGTGTGGAGAAGCTGACAATTTGAATTCAAATATATTAGGCAAGCAATCTTGAAATAAATGGTATCAATAATCCTAACAATATGTAACCTGGAATCAAAGGGAAACTGGTAATTTTTAAGAAAAGGTAAAAATGTTACTCAAAGGGGCACTATGGCGAACACCATGACATTAAAAATATGTATGTATTTGTACAAATAACATGTACATTGTCCCTGAGTAAATGCACCATCATTTTTTGTCACCTATGTAGCGGTCACTTACAGTAGGTATTATGATTTAACAACTCTGAAACTCTTACCTACAGGTTTTGGATTAGTCTATCTCCCCATGGGGAATTCTGAGGATTTATTTTACTTTCTAAAGCACTCCATAAAGTGGACCCAAATTAAAAATACAAGATTTCAGAAATAAAATCTATTTTCTAAATTATAATAATAAATAGCAGCCTTTTTTTCAGCTGCATGATGACAAATATAAAATATTTTACATTTATTGGAGGAACCCCTCCCTTCCTTTCATATTGCCTGGACAGAATCCGGCAGTCTGGTGGAGTAGGATATCCGAATCCGGACTTTCTGATATATACGCATTCATGCGGATATCCGAACGCATAATCCGGGCGGATTCGGATATCCAGATAGAAAAACCGTAAGTGCCCTTTAAATTGCTTTAAAAATGTTTTTTTAGGGTAAATGAGGCATGTAGCATCATTATTTTTTAAAGGGGAACACTAATTGATGATGTGGGGACTTAAAATCCCCCCCCAAAAAATGGCTGTCAATTAACATTAGTCCTAGGTTCCAGACAGCGGTCGTGCAGCCCACAATGTGTCCAAAGTCCAACCGCACAACTGGGACATGACAGTTTTCAGCCAAGACACCTCCAAAAAATTACGCAGCAATTGTGTTTTGGGTTAAATATAGGTGTTATCAGTGGCCTGTGGCACCCTGGCCTGGCGGTGGGAGATGTACAGGCAGCAGGAGCAGGGCAATGCAGCAGCAGCAGGTATAACGTGTGCCAGGAGCATGCCGGGTGTGGCACGTGGCAATTGGCGTGTGCCACGTTGCACTTGCCAAGTGTCACGTGGCACTTGCCAAGTGTCACGTGGCAAGTGCCACGTGCCGAGTGACAGTCAGACAGCAGAGGAGAAGACACTAGTGCACACTAACTGTCACACTGGCACTGTTTACAGCACAGCAGTTCTGTAGAAAGCTAACACAGTGGTACTATAACTCTAACACATACTAGCACTGACTGCAGTACTACAGTACTAACTACACAATAACACAGCAATCCTATCCCCTAATCCCTAACCTAACCTATACCTAAGGCTAATAGTTGGCCAACAGGCAGCAGCTGGCTTGGTCTGTGCACAGCACACACACAGACACATAGCAGCTGCCTGCAGCACACACTCTGACCGTCACACAACTGACATCAAGCTAATTAATGATTTAACAATAGTGTAGTGATAGTGAAGGGTTAATCACTGAACAGCTTTCGGTTTATCACTGTGTACAGCCCTTGCTAGGCCCAGCAGCACTGAAGCACACACTCTGACTGTCACACTATGACATCAATCAAGCTAATTAACGATTTAACAATAGTGTAATGATAGTAGTGAAGGTGTTAATCACTGAACAGCTTTAGGTTTATAATTTGTGCCACACAAAAGTTCATAACAGGCACTTGAGAACAGGAGGGAGACACTGCGGGTGTGTGACTCACACTGTGAGCATAAAGTGTGGGGCAGCCCAGCAGAAGGAGGAGAGAGGACTAGCAGCACTGAACCATGAGAAGGGAGAGACAGCCAGCCCAGTTAGAAATAGCCACTCCCCTTTCCACTCACCTCCAGCGCTGAAGCTTCCTCTTCCCCTCTGTCATCAGCTGCCACTGTTTATCTGTCTCTGTAGCTGGTGAATCACATGATAGGAAACGCCGGATGTAACGAGGAGAGAGGTCAGTGACTGGTGGTGCTGCTATGGAGGGGAGGGAGTGGCTAAACATCTGGTAACCTATACTACAAGGGGGAGGGGGAAGCATCTCTGGCCACCTATACTACAAGGGAAGGGATTGGAAAACACCTGGCCACCTATATTACAAAGGGAGGAAGGGGTGAAACATCTGGCTACCTATACTAAAAGGGGAGAGAAAAGAGAAGCATCTGGTCAAGTATACTACTGCAAACCAGTGGTGCTCAGCAGAGCTCGAATATTCGAGTAGCTCGACTATTCGAGCTCTTTTTCAGCTATTCGAGCTCGGTATTCGAGCTCCGAATAGCTGTAGCTATTCGAATGGGCTATTCGAGTACACTCGAATAGCCCATTCACTATTCGAGCTATTCGAGCAAACCGGCGCTATTCGAGCTCGGTACCGAGCTCGAATAGCGTCATAGCCCAGATTGATGTCCTTAGAGCCAATCAGAGGGCTCCCAGGCCCTCTGACGGCAGCCAATCACAGAGGGGGACCCTGGCCAGCCCCTACCCTATAAATAGCGGCCGCCATGTTAGGTTTCTCCGTGCTTGCCTGAGACTTGTACAGAGAGAGAGTTGCTCCTTTGTGCTTTGGCTTAGCAAGAGCTCTATTGTGGTCATTTACCTAGCGTTTTTGCTCACATACACCTCCTATACACACCTATATTGTTGTTAGTTAGTTAGACATTGTATTTTAGTTAGTAGCTTTTGTGTTACATAGAGAGAGACTCAGACAGCTGCTGCACGCTTACAGCTTTAGGCCTCAGGGCCTGCCTGTGTGGGCAGCTGTTCTCTCCTGTCCTCTGTTTATTTCTCTCATCTATACCAGTATTTCTGCTGTCCTTTACTACTGATTGTATTAGTATTGTAGTTATATACTGTAACTGTACTAGGACACTCACTGTCACTGTTCATAGGCTACTAGCTGCTCCTGCGTGTGTGCACTCACTGTCTGTGTAGTGTGTACACACTACACACACTCTATTTCCTTCTGATAACTGATTGCTTATTGTAATTAGTTAGTTGTACTTACTGTTACTACTTACTGTACTAGGAGTCTAGGACACTCAGTCACTGTTCATAGGCTACTAGCTCCTGCGTGTGTGCACTCACTGTCTGTGTACACACACTACACACACTCTATTTCCTTCTGATAACTGATTGCTTATTGTAATTAGTTAGTTGTACTTACTGTTACTACTTACTCTTACTGTACTAGGAGTCTAGGACACTCAGTCACTGTTCATAGGCTACTAGCTCCTGCGTGTGTGCACTCACTGTCTGTGTACACACACTACACACACTCTATTTCCTTCTGATAACTGATTGATTATTGTAATTAGTTAGTTGTACTTACTGTTACTACTTACTCTTACTGTACTAGGAGTCTAGGACACTCAGTCACTGTTCATAGGCTACTAGCTCCTGCGTGTGTGCACTCACTGTCTGTGTACACACACTACACACACTCTATTTCCTTCTGATAACTGATTGATTATTGTAATTAGTTAGTTGTACTTACTGTTACTACTTACTCTTACTGTACTAGGAGTCTAGGACACTCAGTCACTGTTCATAGGCTACTAGCTCCTGCGTGTGTGCACTCACTGTCTGTGTACACACACTACACACACTCTATTTCCTTCTGATAACTGATTGATTATTGTAATTAGTTAGTTGTACTTACTGTTACTACTTACTCTTACTGTACTAGGGACACTCACTCAGTCACCTCACCCACCAACCCACTCCATTAAAGTACCCCACTTTTCACCCGCCCTTTTAAAAAACTTTTGTCTATACGCCCAAAACATCGAAGATGTCTGGAAGTGGCAGCCAGCGCGGTTTGGGCAAGGGGAAGGGCAGCAAGGGAATCAGGAGGAGAGGGAGCAGCATTGTGGCAGGCCGCGGCCGCGCCACCATGCACAGTTCCGCAGCAGCAGCAGCAGCGTCAGTGGCTAACATTCCTCCCATAGCCACTGGCCGTGGACGCCTTGGGCGCCGCCCAGCAGGAGCATCTGCAACTCACGCTGCAGAGACACAGCAGCAGCAGCGTGTAGCACCTGCTCCGATTTTCCTCCAGCCGGATCGGAAACGTCCCATTGAGGAAAAGCATGCAGACACTGTGGTGCAACTCATGACGGAGGATGAGCAGCCCGCCATCAGCTCTGCATCCGAGGCCTCCACCCTCACCACCACCACCCCTGTTCGCAGCAGCCGCCCAGCAGGGTCTGGGGAGGAGGCCAGTTCACCGTCACAAGTTGGCGACCTGTCACTCAGCAGTATTTTTACCCCAGGCACCATCAGGGTATTGTCTGCTGTTGTTGGCGATTTTGAGGAGGAGATGCTGATGGGCACTTTGGGGGATGAGGGATTGGACAGCAAGACTGTGGCGACAGTCAAGCAGCCCATCCATGCATCAGGAGAGGAGTTTGGGGGGTCATCATCCCAGCAGGACATGTTTCAGGAGGGGGAGGATGATGATGACCCGGTGACAGACAGAGACTGGGTGCCACCACCTCCAGGGGATGTCGCCCTCAGCAGCTCTGAGGAGGAGGAGGAGGATGCTCTTGTGGGCCTTGCAAGGAGGCGCATCATTGCAAGCATTGGCAGCAGTAGGCAGGTCCCACAGCCTGCTGGTGTCTCAGGCTCAGCAGCAGCAGCAGCAGCATCTGCCAGTACCACCACCAGCCGCACCCAAGCCCCCCCCCCCCCAACCACCACAGGGAGACAGGCAGCAGCGCTTCCATGCCGTAGGGGGATGTTTCTGTCACCAATCTGGCGATATTTCACCATGCCCACTGTGTACAGCAAGTACGCCACTTGCAACCACTGTCAGCGGAAGTTGAGCAGAGGTGCAGACCCCTTAAAGTTCAGCACCAGCTCGCTCATCAACCACCTTGCTGCGAAACATTTCCACCAGCATGAGGAGTTCCAGAGGCTGAAGGCATCTGGTGCTGGCAGTGGCACCACACCCATCACTGCACAGCCTTCAGCAGCAGCAGCAACAGCAGCCACCCGCCCTCCTGCTCCTCCAGCAGCACCAGCAGGAGTGCGGAAACGCACTGCTCCTCCCCCCTCTGCAACTCCTCCCGCAGACACTGAGGCCTGTTCTGGCAGCCAGTCCTCAGTGGCCTCCTCCGCTGTGTCTGCTGATTCCCGTGCCAGCAAAAGGCCACGCCAGAGCCTTTTGAGCGAGTCCTTCCAGGGGGTGGTTAGGGCTCTGCCTCCCAGCAGCCGTCGCGTGCGGCAGCTGAACGGCTTGCTGGCACGGGCCATGTGCTCCCAACTCCTGCCGTACACGCTCGTGCAGGAGGGGAGTGACATTCGTGCGCTGCTTGCTTGCGCAGCCCCAGACTGGCAGCTCCCCAGCAGACACTTTTTCTCCCGCAAGGCCATTCCTGCACTGCACCGCTTTGTGATGGCCAATGTGGAGCGAGGGCTGGAGCACGCGGTTGGTGAAAGGGTCCACGTCACCATGGACTCCTGGAGCAGCCGCTTCGGGACAGGCCGCTACCTGTCCTTCACTGTCCACTGGGTCAGCTTGGTGGAAGGGGGTGAGGATGGGAGAGCAGCAGCGGGCACAGCAGCAGCAGCAACACAGTGGGTGGTGCCACCCCGCAGGGTCAGGGGAACTGCAGCAGGTTCCTCCGATCCTCTGCCATCCTCCGGCACACCTGGCCAAACCCCCCGCCTCAGCAGCAGCGTGAAGGCCCGCCACTGCCAAGCGCTGCTGCACTTGGTCAGCCTTGGGAAGACCAAGCTGACGGCAACCCATGTGTTGGCCAAACTCCAGGAGCAGGAGAGGATTTGGCTGACCCCCAGAGGCCTCAAAGTCGGAGAGGTGGTGGCCGACAATGGGGCCAATCTGGTTGCCGCAATAGACAGGGGAAACCTGACCCACATCCCCTGTCTTGCCCACGTGCTGAACCTGGTGGTGCAGAAGTTCTTGCGCACCTACCAGGGGATGGGCGAACTGCTGGAAACGGCAAGGAACGTTGTGCGTCACTTCCGGCGCTCGGCTGCAGCCTGTGCGAGCCTGGAAGACGTGCAAAAGGAGCTGGAGCTGCCACGCCATCGGCTGATCCTTGACGTTCCGACTCGCTGGAACTCCACCCTGGCGATGTTGGAGCGTCTGGTTGAACAGAAGCACGCTGTCAACCAGTACCTTGCCCTGGCCACTGTTTCTGCCGCTCAGAGAAGGGACAAGACCAGCAACATCCCGTCCATCGTCCCCGATGATGACTGGAGGCACATGCAGCAGGTGTGCTTAGTGCTGGCTCCCTTTCTGCTGGCCACTAACATGGTGAGCAGGGAGCATGCTATGGTCTGCGAGTGGGTGCCCCTGGTTTGTCTGCTGAACAGGGCCCTCGATGCTTTGCTGGAACAGGGAGCGGCAGCCTTGGACCAGCAGGAGCGGCAAGCAGCTGCACAGTCCACCTCTGAGGGGGAGGAGGAGGAGGACTTGGTGGAGGTCCCTGACCTTGCTGCTGATGAGGGGGAGCAGCACAGCGCAGCTGAGTTGGTGCGGGGGTGGAGAGAGGATGAGGCTGACGAGGCAGAGGAGGAGGATGAGGACAGCACTGCCATCGATGTGCCAGCACACGTGGCCCGCCTCTTCCCAATGGCAGCGCACATGCTGGCGTGCCTGCGCAAGGACCCCAGGGTGATCCAGATGAAGCAGAGGGAGGACATCTGGATCAGCATGATGTTGGACCCACGCCTCAAGGGGAAGTTGAGCCAGTTCCTGCCGCCTGCAGGAGGAGACCCAGCGCAACAAATAAGGAGCTTGCAGCAGGCCCTTGTTGAGCGCTTGGAGGAAGCCTTCCCCCAGCCTTCCACCCCCACTGTCCAGCAGCCAGCACAGAGGCAGCAGCAGGTGCCTGCATCCAGCAGCAAGCGCCCCACAGACCTGCTGTCTCTCAGCCACGAGCTCTACAGGACTGTAGAGGCTCCGGCAGCAGTGACTAGAGAGGAGGTGCATGCAGCAGCATCCTCCTCCGGTCACAGCCAGCGCCTGACCCGCATGGTGGCTGACTACATGGGGTCCTACAGCGGGCTTGACAGCGATGCCCCTGTTGATCCCATGGAGTATTGGGTCAAGCGCCTGGAGATCTGGAGCGAGCTGGCGCATTACGCCCTGGAAGTGCTGTCCTGCCCCCCTTCCAGCGTGCTGTCCGAGCGCTGCTTCAGTGCAGCTGGTGGCGTGGTCACCGAGAAACGCTCACATCTGTCTCACAAGTCTGTGGACAGACTGACGTTTCTCAAGATGAACCAGGCGTGGGTGGAAGGCGAGTTCCTGGCCCCTGTTGTCGGCGAGAGGGGGACATGAACTGGCCGCCGGAACTTAGAACCATCGTTAATGTGCCTTACCACCCTTTACCACCTCCTGGCTCCTGCTCACTAAGCCAGCCTGGTTCACTTTGACTATTACGTCGCCTGCAGCCACACATTTTACACCTACAGTGGGCTGCTGTGTACTGCCCTTCTGCTGTCTGTCTGTGTTTCCCACTGCCAGGGTACACAGAATTACCTTCTGCTGCCACTCTGCCACCAGCTATTACGTCAAACAATAGCTATATTGGTTGTAAAACCAAAACTAAAAAAACCATTAAAAAAAAAAAAGGTTTAATTTTTCTGAGGTGCCCGGGTTGAAAACTGTGTTGTCCCAGTTGTGTATTGGACACGATGTGGGCTGCACGACCGCTGTCTGGGACCTCCTGTTGTGTTTATTTACAGCCCTGGTATCACCGCTAGGTACCAGGGCTATTATGTCACGCTGCCTACCTGCTGCCACACTCACACTGCTCCTCCTCCATTCCTCCTCCTGCTGCTGCTGCTGTCTGTCTGTGTTTCCCACTGCCAGGGTACACAGAATTACCTTCTGCTGCCACTCTGCCACCAGCTATTACGTCAAATAATAGCTATATCTGTGTAATTGGTTGTAAAACCAAAACCAAAAAACCATTAAAAAAAAAAAAAAAGGTTTAATTTTTCTGAGGTGCCCGGGTTGAAAACTGTGTTGTCCCAGTTGTGTATTGGACACGATGTGGGCTGCACGACCGCTGTCTGGGACCTCCTGTTGTGTTTATTTACAGCCCTGGTATCACCGCTAGGTACCAGGGCTATTATGTCACGCTGCCTACCTGCTGCCACACTCACACTGCTCCTCCTCCATTCCTCCTCCTGCTGCTGCTGCTGTCTGTCTGTGTTTCCCACTGCCAGGGTACACAGAATTACCTTCTGCTGCCACTCTGCCACCAGCTATTACGTCAAATAATAGCTATATCTGTGTAATTGGTTGTAAAACCAAAACCAAAAAACCATTAAAAAAAAAAAAAAAGGTTTAATTTTTCTGAGGTGCCCGGGTTGAAAACTGTGTTGTCCCAGTTGTGTATTGGACACGATGTGGGCTGCACGACTGCTGTCTGGGACCTCCTGTTGTGTTTATTTACAGCCCTGGTATCACCGCTAGGTACCAGGGCTATTATGTCACGCTGCCTACCTGCTGCCACACTCACACTGCTCCTCCTCCATTCCTCCTCCTGCTGCTGCTGCTGTCTGTCTGTGTTTCCCACTGCCAGGGTACACAGAATTACCTTCTGCTGCCACTCTGCCACCAGCTATTACGTCAAATAATAGCTATATCTGTGTAATTGGTTGTAAAACCAAAACCAAAAAACCATAAAAAAAAAAAAAAAGGTTTAATTTTTCTGAGGTGCCCGGGTTGAAAACTGTGTTGTCCCAGTTGTGTATTGGACACGATGTGGGCTGCACGACCGCTGTCTGGGACCTCCTGTTGTGTTTATTTACAGCCCTGGTATCACCGCTAGGTACCAGGGCTATTATGTCACGCTGCCTACCTGCTGCCACACTCACACTGCTCCTCCTCCATTCCTCCTCCTGCTGCTGCTGCGGTCTGTCTGTGTTTCCCACTGCCAGGGTACACAGAATTACCTTCTGCTGCCACTCTGCCACCAGCTATTACGTCAAATAATAGCTATATCTGTGTAATTGGTTGTAAAACCAAAACCAAAAAACCATTAAAAAAAAAAAAAAGGTTTAATTTTTCTGAGGTGCCCGGGTTGAAAACTGTGTTGTCCCAGTTGTGTATTGGACACGATGTGGGCTGCACGACCGCTGTCTGGGACCTCCTGTTGTGTTTATTTACAGCCCTGGTATCACGGCTAGGTACCAGGGCTATTATGTCACGCTGCCTGCCTCCTTGACTGCCTGCTGCCACACACTCATCCTCCTTCCCCTGCTGCTGAATTTACCTCCTGCTGTCTGTGTGTTTCCACTGCCAGGGAGCACATACAATGGCGCTTCCAACATGTGTGCGCCCACCAGCTATTTGTTACGCTCAAAAATAGCTGCATTTCTTTAAAAAAAAAATGGAAAGAGAAATAAGTGAAGAAGAAGAAGACGATATAGAAAAAGGAGAAGGAGAAGAAGAGAAGAAGAAGAAGAAGATGAAGAAGATGAAGAAGATGAAGAAGAAGATGAAGAAGATGAAGAAGATGAAGAAGATGATGAAGATGAAGAAGATGAAGAAGATGAAGAAGAAGAAGAAGATGAAGAAGATGAAGAAGATGAAGAAGAAGAAGATGAAGAAGATGAAGAAGATGAAGAAGAAGAAGAAGAAGAAGAAGATGATGAAGAAGAAGAAGATGAAGATGAAGAAGAAGATGAAGAAGAAGAAGAAGATGAAGAAGAAGATGAAGAAGATGATGAAGAAGAAGAAGATGAAGATTAGAAGATGAAGAAGAAGAAGATGAAGAAGAAGAAAAAGAAGAAGACAATATAGAAGAAGAAGAAGAAGATATAGAAGAAGAAGATATAGAAGATAAAGAAGAAGAAGAAGAAGAAGAAGAAGAAGTATATACAGTACTGAACAAAATTCTGGACACAACTTCTCTTTCCACCTTTTTTTTTTAAAGGAACATCCCCACATAATCACTTGCTGTTGTTACTTGGAAAAAAAGATGTTTCTTGCATCATTCACCCTCAAAACAAGTGTTGGAAGCTATTTAAGGCCAATTCGAATAGTCAGCTCGAATAATGAGCTCGAATACCGACTCGAATAGTCAGCTCGAAGTCCGAGGTCGAATCGAATAGTAAAAATTATTCGACTCGAATATTCGACTGACCTCGAATAATTTACTATTCGAATTCGACCAAACTCGAATTTTAAAAAGGGGTATTTGAGCACCACTGCTGCAAACTTGAACCATGTAATTCAGGCAGCATCCTCCAGGGGGAAGCAACACTGTGCACTTGTACAGTAGATGATCTTCCTCACAGTTTCTGCTGCTGACACACTATGAGAAAGCTGCTAGAGTGCTCTCTCATCTTCATTAATATTCACTCCAGTCCTAGCTGGCACCACCTCCTCCACGTGCTACTGCAGTGCTGGGTAAGCTTTTCCTAGATCTGAGAAAAGCCTACTGTGAATTGCAGGGCTGGATTACCATAATGCACTGTAAACGACAATCCCAGTAGGACTCGACCCAGCACGGATGTTTATCCAATCTTTATTGCATGTGGGTATATCAGTAGCAGTAATACAAAAGCATCACAACAGCATGCATGACGTTTCGGGCAAAGGCCCTTTCTCAAATGCTGAAGAATCCTTCTACACCTCCACGATATAAAGCCTGTAAAACAACACGCCCCCCAACTTAGGGGCGGGTACCTACTTTCAAATTTCTTAACCCCTACTAAGGAGAACAGAGCAGCGATAAAAACTCATAGAAAACACCTCAGGCTAAAATCCTCATTTAACCCGCCTGGTGACTGTGTCCCCAGCCTGTCCATCCAGAAAGCCTCCCGCCTAAGGAGGACATTCCTATAATCACTTCCTTCTACACACTTTACCACCTCCAACACTTGCCACCTAATCTGTGTCACTCTGTGTCTTAATTCAATAAAATGTCGTGCCAAGGGGGACTCTCTCCTCGTCTGTACCTCACCTTCTTTTACTTTCGGTGGATTTTGTATACTGCTTTTATGTTCATTGAGTCTCGTTTTTATTTCCCGTGTGGTCTGGCCCACATAGGCCAGGCCACACGGGCATTTGATAAGATAAATCACACCCTTGGTATCACATGTGGCATACTGCCTCAGTGGGATGGGAAACCCTGCGCTAGGATGGCGCACTTCAGTACCTTTAATAATACTGTTACAATGTTGACAATTCAAGCACGGGTATGTACCAACCTTCCCAGGGCCTAAAAACATCTGTCTTTTCCCTTGTGTGCGTCCAACATCGGCACGCACTAAGTGGTCTCTTAAAGATCTACCCCGTCTATATACAAACCTCGGCGGGGTCTTACATGCATGGACAAGCTGGGGATCACTCTCAATCACTGGCCAGAATTTAAAAACCATATCTCTCAATACCGCAGATTCCCCACAAAATGTTGTGATGAAATTCACCTTACTAGATGCATTATCAATCTCAGCTTTATAGTCTCTCAGTTGTCTTCTATCCATTTCCAACACCTCTGTCATTATCTCCTCGCATCTTACTTTACTGTAGCCCCTGGCAACGAAATCCTGAGTGAGGAGCCGTGCGCACGGCTCCTCACTCAGGATTTCGTTGCCAGGTGAATTTCATCACAACATTTTGTGGGGAATCTGCGGTATTGAGAGATATGGTTTTTAAATTCTGGCCAGTGATTGAGAGTGATCCCCAGCTTGTCCATGCATGTAAGACCCCGCCGAGGTTTGTATATAGACGGGGTAGATCTTTAAGAGACCACTTAGTGCGTGCCGATTTTGGACGCACACAAGGGAAAAGACAGATGTTTTTAGGCCCTGGGAAGGTTGGTACATACCCGTGCTTGAATTGTCAACATTGTAACAGTATTATTAAAGGTACTGAAGTGCGCCATCCTAGCGCAGGGTTTCCCATCCCACTGAGGCAGTATGCCACATGTGATACCAAGGGTGTGATTTATCTTATCAAATGCCCGTGTGGCCTGGCCTATGTTGGCCAGACCACACGGGAAATAAAAACGAGACTCAATGAACATAAAAGCAGTATACAAAATCCACCGAAAGTAAAAGAAGGTGAGGTACAGACGAGGAGAGAGTCCCCCTTGGCACGACATTTTATTGAATTGTGACACAGATTAGGTGGCAAGTGTTGGAGGTGGTAAAGTGTGTAGAAGGAAGTGATTATAGGAATGTCCTCCTTAGGCGGGAGGCTTTCTGGATGGACAGGCTGGGGACACAGTCACCAGGCGGGTTAAATGAGGATTTTAGCCTGAGGTGTTTTCTATGAGTTTTTATCGCTGCTCTGTTCTCCTTAGTAGGGGTTAAGAAATTTGAAAGTAGGTACCCGCCCCTAAGTTGGGGGGCGTGTTGTTTTACAGGCTTTATATCGTGGAGGTGTAGAAGGATTCTTCAGCATTTGAGAAAGGGCCTTTGCCCGAAACGTCATGCATGCTGTTGTGATGCTTTTGTATTACTGCTACTGATATACCCACATGCAATAAAGTTTGGATAAACATCCGTGCTGGGTCGAGTCCTACTGGGATTGTCGTTTGCAGTTTGGATATTCAAAGAGGAGTGATGGACCTCTAGCCCTGACAGGACTCCCCAATATAATTGTATTTTCCCTGAGGCGGGCAGATACACTTCAGATTGCATAATGCACTGTAGGCACATGCCTACAGGCGCCCGATGATGGAAAAGCGTCTCACTTTCCACCCCTAGTGCCTCCCTCACTTCTTCCCTATGCAGAGTCCTAAGCAGAGTGTAAAAAAAGAGGTTCATCACCTAACTTTTGGCATTCCACTGACAAGATCTCCCTTAAGTTAGGGGCACCACTAGCCACTTAATACTGAGGGTACCTTTGTCTACCTAATGCTAAGGGACACCTGTAGCTACCTATGATTGGCAAGGGAAGTAAGGGAGAAGTGACAGCTGGGTCATCCAGCACACTTCCGGTGTGGTTTGGCGGGGGTTTGTAGGTTCATGGAGGGCAAAGTCTAGGGTGCCAGGACATCTGTGCCTATAGGCTCCTGTGATGTAAATCCGGGCCTAGTGTACTGTGTATATAGTGTGCTGTGTGTCTGTGTGTGTGTGTGTGTAGTGTGTGTGTAGTGTGCGTTTCCGTGTGTGTAGTGTGTTTTTATGTGTGTAGAGTGCGTTTTTGTGTGTGTATAATGTGTGTACCGTGCTATTTCTGATAAAGAAAATCTGGGCAGTACACTGACAAATCAACAGGAAAATGTAACGATTGGTGTCAGCACGCAGATAGAATCTGATTATTGGTGATCTGCAGTATCACCAAGAATGCAGATATATACCTGATTATTGATGATCTGCAGAATCACCGATAATACAAATATATTGCTAACCTCTGGACACCTATAGGTATGTGAGTGTTTGGTGTAACAGTAGTACTTTGAGTAATGCACCTGCTGAGCAGATGATCATAGGCAGTAAAGGAATACTGCTCTTGAAGACACAGGAACCTTCCAGCAGCCTGAGACTCTCCAAGGGGTGGAGTCAGGCTGGAGATAGGAAGGACCAGAAAGTGAGTGACACCTGAATGTGGATATCACTATCTGATCTGGAGACTATCTCTTAAGAGGAGAGATAGCTCTCGAGGTCGGGCACGCCTGGTCGGTAACACACGGACAGATAAAGTACAAAGACAGAGGACTGATTCGGTATCCAGGGCAAGCAGGGTTTGGCAACCGAGTATCAGATATGTGAGGTACCGAATCAGAGGACAGAGGAGTAGTCAGGAAAGCAATAAGTCATAACAGATATCAAACAATGCCTAGTCTGGGTGTGAGGTCCGTGGTCTCTACACCCTGGAATTAGTCTGAAGTATAACAGAATGATCGTACAAGTTCCCTAGTCTTGGGTGCGAGGTCCGTGGTCTCAGCACCCTGGAACTAGTCTGAAGTATAACACAAATACAGTTCCCTAGTCTTGTGTGCGAGGTCCGTGGTCTCAGCACCCTGGAACTAGTCTGGAGTATAACACAAATGATAATACAGTTCCCTAGTCTGGGTGTGAGGTCCGTGGTCTCTACACCCTGGAACTAGTCTAAGCATAAACAGAATAACAGTATAAGTAATCTGGCTCAGTGTGAATTCCCAGGTCCACCTGGTTCAAACACACTGTTGGATCTGACTAAGGTCTGAGTGCTTCCACGTAGTGTTCGCAACGGCAGACAACTTGCAACTGGCCAGCAGTAACTATATATGGAATAGTGCTCTCCAGCACCTCCCTAAATTGATCAACCAATAGTATCCTGCTCTGGAGTCAGCTGATCGGCGTGATCAGCTGATCTCTCCATGCCCAGTATAAGAGTTCTGCCTCTCAGCGCGCGCGCGCGCGTGTGTATTCCTAAGCCTGTGTGCACTAACAGACTCAGCCACACCAGACACACGCTGCCGCGTGCAAACCGCCGCGCTGGACACGGAACCAGCCGCCTTACTGTTGTTGCATGCGGTGGCTTTTCCACGTTCTGCCCTGTTACCAATAAACATACAAATATCCAGGCACATCACCTCTAGTTAGGACATTAAATAAATTTTTTTAAATAAATTTTTAGGGAAAGGGAGGTGCTGAAGGGGGTGTTGCTAGAAACAGCAAAAATCAATTAACCCTTCGCACACTCACATGCAAATGTTCAAACAAATGCATTCACAGATTTACTCATCCAGGCACAACTGTTATCCCTACTGCTAAATTAAAAGCCAGGGTTTTAGTTCACAGAAGAATGCATTCTTATGCTTAGTCACCTATACTGCGCAGAAGTACCCAGGTAAACATAGGTGTCCTAACTCTGGCCCTGTAACATGCATAGTGCAGACATGCAAACACATTCATTGCATCAAACCTATCAATGGATTAGGAGCACACATCCTAACTTCCTCTCCTGGGAAAGACAGTGCATCTTACCAATCGCACAAGGGAGCTAATTTTATGTGTCCATGTGCACTATGCGCATACACCAGCATAAGCTGTCTGCATGCTGACAAACATACAGGGGAAGGGGGGAGTGCACCGAATTAGACCCTAGCCACAGGGGTCAATGATAAGAATAAACATACAAATATCCAGGCACATCACCTCTAGTTAGGACATTAAATAAATTTTTAGGGAAAGGGAGGTGCTGAAGGGGGTGTGGCTAGAAACAGCAAAAATCAATTAACCCTTCGCACACTCACATGCAAATGTTCAAACAAATGCATTCACAGATTTACTCATCCAGGCACAACTGTTATCCCTACTGCTAAATTAAAAGCCAGGGTTTTAGTTCACAGAAGAATGCATTCTTATGCTTAGTCACCTATACTGCGCAGAAGTACCCAGGTAAACATAGGTGTCCTAACTCTGGCCCTGTAACATGCATAGTGCAGACATGCAAACACATTCATTGCATCAAACCTATCAATGGATTAGGAGCACACATCCTAACTTCCTCTCCTGGGAAAGACAGTGCATCTTACCAATCGCACAAGGGAGCTAATTTTATGTGTCCATGTGCACTATGCGCATACACCAGCATAAGCTGTCTGCATGCTGACAAACATACAGGGGAAGGGGGGAGTGCACCGAATTAGACCCTAGCCACAGGGGTCAATGATAAGAATAAACATACAAATATCCAGGCACATCACCTCTAGTTAGGACATTAAATAAATTTTTAGGGAAAGGGAGGTGCTGAAGGGGGTGTGGCTAGAAACAGCAAAAATCAATTAACCCTTCGCACACTCACATGCAAATGTTCAAACAAATGCATTCACAGATTTACTCATCCAGGCACAACTGTTATCCCTACTGCTAAATTAAAAGCCAGGGTTTTAGTTCACAGAAGAATGCATTCTTATGCTTAGTCACCTATACTGCGCAGAAGTACCCAGGTAAACATAGGTGTCCTAACTCTGGCCCTGTAACATGCATAGTGCAGACATGCAAACACATTCATTGCATCAAACCTATCAATGGATTAGGAGCACACATCCTAACTTCCTCTCCTGGGAAAGACAGTGCATCTTACCAATCGCACAAGGGAGCTAATTTTATGTGTCCATGTGCACTATGCGCATACACCAGCATAAGCTGTCTGCATGCTGACAAACATACAGGGGAAGGGGGGAGTGCACCGAATTAGACCCTAGCCACAGGGGTCAATGATAAGAATAAACATACAAATATCCAGGCACATCACCTCTAGTTAGGACATTAAATAAATTTTTAGGGAAAGGGAGGTGCTGAAGGGGGTGTGGCTAGAAACAGCAAAAATCAATTAACCCTTCGCACACTCACATGCAAATGTTCAAACAAATGCATTCACAGATTTACTCATCCAGGCACAACTGTTATCCCTACTGCTAAATTAAAAGCCAGGGTTTTAGTTCACAGAAGAATGCATTCTTATGCTTAGTCACCTATACTGCGCAGAAGTACCCAGGTAAACATAGGTGTCCTAACTCTGGCCCTGTAACATGCATAGTGCAGACATGCAAACACATTCATTGCATCAAACCTATCAATGGATTAGGAGCACACATCCTAACTTCCTCTCCTGGGAAAGACAGTGCATCTTACCAATCGCACAAGGGAGCTAATTTTATGTGTCCATGTGCACTATGCGCATACACCAGCATAAGCTGTCTGCATGCTGACAAACATACAGGGGAAGGGGGGAGTGCACCGAATTAGACCCTAGCCACAGGGGTCAATGATAAGAATAAACATACAAATATCCAGGCACATCACCTCTAGTTAGGACATTAAATAAATTTTTAGGGAAAGGGAGGTGCTGAAGGGGGTGTGGCTAGAAACAGCAAAAATCAATTAACCCTTCGCACACTCACATGCAAATGTTCAAACAAATGCATTCACAGATTTACTCATCCAGGCACAACTGTTATCCCTACTGCTAAATTAAAAGCCAGGGTTTTAGTTCACAGAAGAATGCATTCTTATGCTTAGTCACCTATACTGCGCAGAAGTACCCAGGTAAACATAGGTGTCCTAACTCTGGCCCTGTAACATGCATAGTGCAGACATGCAAACACATTCATTGCATCAAACCTATCAATGGATTAGGAGCACACATCCTAACTTCCTCTCCTGGGAAAGACAGTGCATCTTACCAATCGCACAAGGGAGCTAATTTTATGTGTCCATGTGCACTATGCGCATACACCAGCATAAGCTGTCTGCATGCTGACAAACATACAGGGGAAGGGGGGAGTGCACCGAATTAGACCCTAGCCACAGGGGTCAATGATAAGAATAAACATACAAATATCCAGGCACATCACCTCTAGTTAGGACATTAAATAAATTTTTAGGGAATAAATTTAGGGATAAAAATTTATTTAATGTCCTAACTAGAGGTGATGTGCCTGGATATTTGTATGTTTATTCTTATCATTGACCCCTGTGGCTAGGGTCTAATTCGGTGCACTCCCCCCTTCCCCTGTATGTTTGTCAGCATGCAGACAGCTTATGCTGGTGTATGCGCATAGTGCACATGGACACATAAAATTAGCTCCCTTGTGCGATTGGTAAGATGCACTGTCTTTCCCAGGAGAGGAAGTTAGGATGTGTGCTCCTAATCCATTGATAGGTTTGATGCAATGAATGTGTTTGCATGTCTGCACTATGCATGTTACAGGGCCAGAGTTAGGACACCTATGTTTACCTGGGTACTTCTGCGCAGTATAGGTGACTAAGCATAAGAATGCATTCTTCTGTGAACTAAAACCCTGGCTTTTAATTTAGCAGTAGGGATAACAGTTGTGCCTGGATGAGTAAATCTGTGAATGCATTTGTTTGAACATTTGCATGTGAGTGTGCGAAGGGTTAATTGATTTTTGCTGTTTCTAGCCACACCCCCTTCAGCACCTCCCTTTCCCTAAAAATTTATTTAATGTCCTAACTAGAGGTGATGTGCCTGGATATTTGTATGTTTATTCTTATCATTGACCCCTGTGGCTAGGGTCTAATTCGGTGCACTCCCCCCTTCCCCTGTATGTTTGTCAGCATGCAGACAGCTTATGCTGGTGTATGCGCATAGTGCACATGGACACATAAAATTAGCTCCCTTGTGCGATTGGTAAGATGCACTGTCTTTCCCAGGAGAGGAAGTTAGGATGTGTGCTCCTAATCCATTGATAGGTTTGATGCAATGAATGTGTTTGCATGTCTGCACTATGCATGTTACAGGGCCAGAGTTAGGACACCTATGTTTACCTGGGTACTTCTGCGCAGTATAGGTGACTAAGCATAAGAATGCATTCTTCTGTGAACTAAAACCCTGGCTTTTAATTTAGCAGTAGGGATAACAGTTGTGCCTGGATGAGTAAATCTGTGAATGCATTTGTTTGAACATTTGCATGTGAGTGTGCGAAGGGTTAATTGATTTTTGCTGTTTCTAGCCACACCCCCTTCAGCACCTCCCTTTCCCTAAAAATTTATTTAATGTCCTAACTAGAGGTGATGTGCCTGGATATTTGTATGTTTATTCTTATCATTGACCCCTGTGGCTAGGGTCTAATTCGGTGCACTCCCCCCTTCCCCTGTATGTTTGTCAGCATGCAGACAGCTTATGCTGGTGTATGCGCATAGTGCACATGGACACATAAAATTAGCTCCCTTGTGCGATTGGTAAGATGCACTGTCTTTCCCAGGAGAGGAAGTTAGGATGTGTGCTCCTAATCCATTGATAGGTTTGATGCAATGAATGTGTTTGCATGTCTGCACTATGCATGTTACAGGGCCAGAGTTAGGACACCTATGTTTACCTGGGTACTTCTGCGCAGTATAGGTGACTAAGCATAAGAATGCATTCTTCTGTGAACTAAAACCCTGGCTTTTAATTTAGCAGTAGGGATAACAGTTGTGCCTGGATGAGTAAATCTGTGAATGCATTTGTTTGAACATTTGCATGTGAGTGTGCGAAGGGTTAATTGATTTTTGCTGTTTCTAGCCACACCCCCTTCAGCACCTCCCTTTCCCTAAAAATTTATTTAATGTCCTAACTAGAGGTGATGTGCCTGGATATTTGTATGTTTATTCTTATCATTGACCCCTGTGGCTAGGGTCTAATTCGGTGCACTCCCCCCTTCCCCTGTATGTTTGTCAGCATGCAGACAGCTTATGCTGGTGTATGCGCATAGTGCACATGGACACATAAAATTAGCTCCCTTGTGCGATTGGTAAGATGCACTGTCTTTCCCAGGAGAGGAAGTTAGGATGTGTGCTCCTAATCCATTGATAGGTTTGATGCAATGAATGTGTTTGCATGTCTGCACTATGCATGTTACAGGGCCAGAGTTAGGACACCTATGTTTACCTGGGTACTTCTGCGCAGTATAGGTGACTAAGCATAAGAATGCATTCTTCTGTGAACTAAAACCCTGGCTTTTAATTTAGCAGTAGGGATAACAGTTGTGCCTGGATGAGTAAATCTGTGAATGCATTTGTTTGAACATTTGCATGTGAGTGTGCGAAGGGTTAATTGATTTTTGCTGTTTCTAGCCACACCCCCTTCAGCACCTCCCTTTCCCTAAAAATTTATTTAATGTCCTAACTAGAGGTGATGTGCCTGGATATTTGTATGTTTATTCTTATCATTGACCCCTGTGGCTAGGGTCTAATTCGGTGCACTCCCCCCTTCCCCTGTATGTTTGTCAGCATGCAGACAGCTTATGCTGGTGTATGCGCATAGTGCACATGGACACATAAAATTAGCTCCCTTGTGCGATTGGTAAGATGCACTGTCTTTCCCAGGAGAGGAAGTTAGGATGTGTGCTCCTAATCCATTGATAGGTTTGATGCAATGAATGTGTTTGCATGTCTGCACTATGCATGTTACAGGGCCAGAGTTAGGACACCTATGTTTACCTGGGTACTTCTGCGCAGTATAGGTGACTAAGCATAAGAATGCATTCTTCTGTGAACTAAAACCCTGGCTTTTAATTTAGCAGTAGGGATAACAGTTGTGCCTGGATGAGTAAATCTGTGAATGCATTTGTTTGAACATTTGCATGTGAGTGTGCGAAGGGTTAATTGATTTTTGCTGTTTCTAGCCACACCCCCTTCAGCACCTCCCTTTCCCTAAAAATTTATTTAATGTCCTAACTAGAGGTGATGTGCCTGGATATTTGTATGTTTATTCTTATCATTGACCCCTGTGGCTAGGGTCTAATTCGGTGCACTCCCCCCTTCCCCTGTATGTTTGTCAGCATGCAGACAGCTTATGCTGGTGTATGCGCATAGTGCACATGGACACATAAAATTAGCTCCCTTGTGCGATTGGTAAGATGCACTGTCTTTCCCAGGAGAGGAAGTTAGGATGTGTGCTCCTAATCCATTGATAGGTTTGATGCAATGAATGTGTTTGCATGTCTGCACTATGCATGTTACAGGGCCAGAGTTAGGACACCTATGTTTACCTGGGTACTTCTGCGCAGTATAGGTGACTAAGCATAAGAATGCATTCTTCTGTGAACTAAAACCCTGGCTTTTAATTTAGCAGTAGGGATAACAGTTGTGCCTGGATGAGTAAATCTGTGAATGCATTTGTTTGAACATTTGCATGTGAGTGTGCGAAGGGTTAATTGATTTTTGCTGCCCTGTTACCAGACGCACGCTTCCACGTGCAAACCGCCGCATTGGACGCGGAATCAGCCGCCTCCTCAGCAGCACACGCGGCAGCTTTTCCGCGTTCTCTCACAGAAAAAAACCTTTTCTGCCCAGCAGCTGGCTGTGAGCAATAGCATTAATGGCTAACTATACACAGTTTTCTTGTGATTGTTAAAAACCTTAAGTTTTAGGAATGAGTCTGAACTTAAACACAACTGGACAAAACTGACTGGTACATGCACAAGCTTATAAATGATTTTTTAGGTGATATATATGAATTTTTTTAGCTGACTATGGCAATCTACAACTGATACAATTCACATAGGCCCTTATCCAATTAACTTTTTCTCATAAGTTTTCTACCTAGGAGATACATCTTCTGTTTAAAATAACTTTCTGAATATCCAAGCAGCTCGGGGTGACCCAAAACTACTAGGAAATTATAGGTGACTGAAAAGCCCTCCTACTAAAAAGCAATGCTCAGTGTAGTTTTCCTTCTTAAAACAGAAGGTATTTGCAATAATTCAACTTTAAGTGAGCAACGGTGGTCTCCCACAATGCATCACTACTGAATATGCAAATTATCTCTTTATGTCCCTGAAGCCAGGCTTACATCCAGAACCGCTGGTGTATATAGCAAGGATATAGCTTATAAAATGTACAAAGCCGCATCAACTCAGCATGCAGACAGCCTATTTCGGACTGTTGGTCCTCCTCAGTGCATGGCAGGGATTAATATGGCTCTATTGGATAGGGCTTGGACCAGAACAACAGAATACCCAAGCAGCTGGGGGGTGACCCAGCATTCTGCAAACGAGAAATTACCAAAAAGTAAGTGAAAAAGTACTGCCAAAATTATTCTGAGTATTTTCTCACTTGCTGGTGCCTTAAAAGGCATTTTACTGATAAGGCCGGCTTCACACTGCTAACCTGCGATTTCATAGGCTTATTGCACCGCACCGGAACACCAAAAAATCCTTTGAAGATTACTGCAGCAGTGCCCGGTAATCTCCATTCTGGCTGCCAGCCAAGTAAGCATTGAGGCTTCTTGCTTGGTCGCAGCCAACACAATTTTTAATATTGTTCTATTTACCACATATTTATAACATGAGAGCCCACCTAAGCAATTTGTTGGAAAGTATATTTAGTCTGTTGATTTTACACTACATAGAGGTGTGCAATTGATCACTATTGTACAACCAGGATTGTATGGTGTATAGGCATCTTGAGGGTTCACATATGAGTTTTCTGTTGTTATTACAGAGTACAACAGCGTATGTTTCTTCTAAATCTACACTTGGAAAATCAAGTCAATTGCCAGATGAGTTTAGTATTTTTCACACGTGGGACATTAGAATATTTTCTTTAGCTTAATATGGATCTTCTAACTTACAAATCTTGGAAACGTTCAGCTTCTTGCCATTGTTCTATGTGACGAGCTTGCATCAGTTATTTAATAGCTCATATATAGTAAGTTATGTATTGTTTACTGCTGCTATGGGAAACGGACAAGAAGCATGTTGTGACCTGTTCTGTCAGCGAGTTTCATAATTTATCTATTCTATTTATATGTGTTCTTATGACCACACAGCAAACTTTATGATTTTGCAACATGATTCTATGATTTTACCACATTTTCTGAAATGGAACTGTTAGGTTGTAAGCATTTAGTCGAACGATAAATATTCTGTTTCCATGAAGGTGGCAGGCAAGCTAATGTAACCCATACATAGGATTTCCACATACACGACTTGCTCTTATACCTAGTGCCTGCACCTCTGTTACAAACTCTCACCTACAGAAAAATAACAATTTATGAGGTGAAGGTAGATGAGTTACCAGTGGCAAGTGTGGACTCTTGCCAAAGTACAGGATCTAATCTACCCTGTGCTCTGTGCTTGGTCTGCACTAGAGATACTTTCGATTTGATTTACTCAGAGATGCCACAAAGTCATGGTTATATGTTTGGTGACAGCTTATGTTGGAATACAAGTATACAGAACAGGGCAGGAATCAAAGAGATATGCTGTGCTGCAAGATCAGGTGGGGGCAGAAATAGAAATCTGTCTGTGGCTTTAATGGGAAATGTGGGGAAGAGGGCTGTAAGCTTGTGAGTGATGTTGGGAGAAGGGGGATTATGTGGGGTACTTGCAATGTAAATGGTAGAGTGCTACATTTATTGTGGAAGTCCTTTATGTACACTGGTTCAGATGGAAACACAGTGGGAGGTTTCAAATGCGATGCTATCTTTAGGGAGGATGGCAACAGGCTTTCGTCATTAAAGGCTTGAAGACATTAAGGGGGTGGGAATGTGTTATGTTTCAGACTGTAATGGGTAGCGGAACCGCCGCCCGAACGCACGTGGCGGCGGGTTCCGCATCACAAGTGGTAGCCTCCGCATCCTTGCCAGCGGGCGAAGTAGTGCAGGCGGCGGAGTCCGTAAGCTCGGTGGACTCCGCCGCACAGTTGCTGCCTGGAGGGTCGTCCGCTCTCTCACCGGCTCAGGGTCTCCACCTTACGCAAGGAACTTTATGCCTCTAGAAGGGGAGTCAGCTGACCAGGCCGGTCAGCTGACTCCAGCAGGTCCTTGGATTGGCTGGGGCTGTGGGGCGGCGCTGGGCAGCTCTCTGGCTACATATAGGACTTGCTTGTCAGTAGCAAGTTGTCTGCTGTCGTGAATACTTCTGTGTTAGCGCTCAGACCTTAGGCTAGATCCCAGGTATCGAAACCAAGGACTTCACACCTCAGATTAGGATTGTATATGATTATTTACCTGTGTATGACTCTGGCTATCCCTGACTATCTTTTACTCTAATTGTTATTGTACTTCTGCCTATCTGATTCAAGTTGCCGACCCTGCCTGTTTACCGACTCTGAATCAGCCTTCTGTTTCTGTACTTTGCCAGCCTGTACCGTTATTGACTATTGGCTTGGTTTCTGACTATTCTCTCGTTTCACGTTTCTGTACTGTCGCCGCCTGTACTGTTGCCGAACCTTTATTTGTCTGACCTTTCTCCCTTCAGTGGAATGTCTTCCACTGTAGGGTTATCTCTGAGGCTTGCCTCTCCGAGACGCTTGCCCTAGCAGACCGTTACTGCTAGAGGCTGAGACTCCTTCTCTGCCCATTGAAGGATCTCACACACGGGGTTCCCATTCAGAGGTAACCACGCCTCTGAGGAATCGCCGTGTGGTGGACATTTTTACTACGTTGTGAATTTATACTGCATTTATTGTTACCGCATTATTCGTGTGTCTACTACCCTGTTTTGATCAGCCCGCATTATTAGCAATTCCACAGATTGCTATACAATCGGGTCTGTCCTTGTATTATTGGTGATTCTGCGGATCCCCAATAATCAAGGTCCTGGGGGTGACACTGATCTTGTCTGATCATTACAGGCACTAACATCAGTAGTGAGCCTTCCGCTGATTTACTATCAGGAAGATACTGATTACTTTGTTCATATATATATATCTGCATTAGTGGTGGTACTGCAGATTACCACGTAATCAGATATCCGTGCTCTGGCTGACAGATTGTCACAGAACAGCAGACCACACATTATGGACGGATTACGCAGCCAGGTTGAGGCTCTAACCACCTCAGTAAATAACCTCATTGGGGTGGTTAATACTCAACAGACCCAGATCACTCAACTGTCTGGGTCTGTGCAGGTCCTCCAAATGGCTGTTAACGCAATGCAATCCCCTTCTGTCACAGATCTTCGTATGTCAGTACCTGAGAAATTTTCAGGGCATAGGGCTGACTTTCAGAACTTTCGCAACCGAGTGTTGTCCTATTTTGAGTTGAGACCTAACTTATCAGGTTCCGAGCAACAAAGGGTGACTTTCATAAAGACACTATTATCAGGGGACTCGCAAACCTGGGCATATAGTCTCCCACCTGAAGATGAGGCCTTATCTTCAGTTCAGGAATTTTTCAAGGCAATGGCCATAATATGTGATGAATCGGATATTTTGATCACTGCTGAGAGGAAACTCAAAACTCTCAAGCAGGGTCGGAATTCAGTTGAGGTCTGTGCGGCAGAATTTAGAAAGTGGGCTGTGTCGGCTAGGTGGGGGTCATACGCGTTGTTAGATTGCTTCCTTTCAGGCCTGTCAGACGCAGTCTTCGAGTTAATGTTGGGACATCCTGAGCCTAAGTCAATTGATGATGCTATTGCGTTGGCCGTGCGAGTGGACCGCCGGTTACGCTATCAGCGTCAATCACGAGGGAAGAATGCAGTTAGGTCTCTCTCATATGCTGCCTCTTCACTTACCTCGCCTACAGACGAGCCAATGCAGATTGGACATTCCCGCTTGACACAAGCAGAGAAGGAACGCAGAAGGGCTGAGAGGCTGTGCCTGTATTGTGCACAGGAGGATCACATTGTACAAAATTGCCCCAAAAAGTCGGGAAACGCTGCCGCCTAGGTGTAGTTAGGGGTAATACCCTAGACGAGCAGATTCTACCTCTATATAATAATCGTTTACTCCTTCCTTGTTCTATTTCCTGGGGAGATCAGACCACATGCACTGAGGCCTTCATAGACTCAGGTTCTGTGGCCAACTTTATAGACTACGAGTTTGTGAAGGGGCTGGGAATTCCATTACACTTTTTAGATCGACAAGTAATGGTCACCGCACTTGATGACTCTCCATTACAATACAGACAACCCCTCTCTCAGACCGCGATGTTGTCATGTACGATAGGGGTTTTACACAAAGAAAGATTACAGTTTCTTGTACTGCGTATGACAACCTCTACCGTTATCCTCGGTATGCCCTGGTTGCAACTTCACTCCCCGCAGATAGACTGGTCTTCAGGTCAGTTACTAAGTTGGTTGTCCTACTGTCATCGTCATTGTTAGGGAAAAGTTGCTATTTGTGCCACTAAGGTAGAGGTTAAAGGTGTGCCGACACAATACGCTGAATTTGCTGACGTGTTCTGTCCTAGGTCCGCTGATAAACTCCCACCTCATCGGAGTTTCGACTGTCCCATAGACTTAAGATCTGGTTGTATGCCCCCTAGAGGTCATCTTTATAATTTGTCAGGGCCTGAAAAGCTGGCAATGCGGGAGTACATTCAAGAAAATCTGGCGAAGGGTTTCATCCGTCCCTCCCGGTCACAGGCCGGGGTAAGGTTTTTTTTCGTACAAAAGAAAGACGGTGGTCTTAGTCCTTGTATTGATTACCGAGGTCTAAACAAGATCACCGTAAAGAATCGCTATCCTTTGCCTCTGATAGACGATCTTTTTGCTCAGGTTACCAATGCCAGTATCTTTTCAAAATTGGACTTACGTGGGGCATACAACCTGATACGCATCAGGGACGGTGACGAATGGAAGACGGCCTTCAACACGCCCGACGGGCATTACGAATATCTAGTTATGCCCTTCGGGTTGTGTAACGCCCCTGCCGTCTTCCAGGAGTTGATCAACAAGGTCTTCAGGGAGGTGCTGGGGAAATTTGTGCTAGTTTATCTAGATGATATACTGATTTTTTCTCCAAACCTTACCGAACATCGTAAACATGTCAAGTTTGTGTTAAAGAAATTAAGACAGAATTCGCTGTATGCAAAACTAGAGAAGTGCCTCTTTGAAGTCACTAAGATTCCTTTTCTGGGGTACATTATTTCCACTTCAGGTCTCTCTATGGACCCAGAAAAGGTCTCTGCTGTCTTGGAGTGGCCTCAACCGGTGAGCTTGAAGGCACTTCAGAGATTTCTTGGCTTTGCCAACTACTACAGCAAATTCATCAAGGGGCTTTCCTCGGTAGTGGCCCCCCTTACTAGTCTTACCAAGAAGGGGGCTGATCCATATCTTTGGACGTCGGAGTCCCAGGCAGCCTTTGATACCCTAAAGAAATTATTCTGCTCTGCACCCATTCTGAGACACGTAGATGTAACTCTTCCTTTCATTCTGGAGGTAGATGCATCGGAGATTGGGGTTGGAGCTGTGCTGTCTCAGCGTTCAGGTCTTCAAGGTAAACTGCACCCATGTGCCTTTTTTTCCCGTAGATTCTCTCCTGCTGAGAGAAACTACGATATTGGTAATCGGGAGTTGTTGGCCATTAAGTTGGCCTTTGAGGAGTGGCGCCATTGGCTGGAGGGGGCAGAACACACTATTATGGTTTACACAGACCACAAGAACTTAGAGTACATTGGAGGAGCCAAGAGGCTCAGCCCCCGACAAGCTCGTTGGTCTTTATTTTTTTCTAGGTTCAGATTTATAATTACGTTTACACCGGGTAGCAAAAATGTCTAGGCTGATGCGCTCTCCAGGTGCTTTGAACCTGAAACAGTGCAAAAGTCAGTCCCGGAGACCATATTACCACAGAAAGTGGTTTTGGCAACTACGGATTCGTGGGAGAACTGGGCTGTTACTCTGGGTGCCTATCAGCAGAACATCCCTGAGGGGAAACCTGAGGGGGTTATGTTTGTTCCACTTCCTTTTCGCCTCCAACTATTACAATTATTTCACTGTCATAAGAATGCTGGGCATCCTGGGGCAGCCCGAACTCAGGATTTGCTAGCCCGATGTGTATGGTGGCCTTCTCTGGCACTGGACTGTAAGGAGTTTGTGAAAGAGTGTTCTGTCTGTGCCAAGAGTAAGCCCTCCCGCCAGGCACCTGTGGGTACTTTACAACCCCTACCAGTACCAAACGAACCTTGGACCCACTTGTCCATGGATTTTGTGGGCAAACTTCCCAGGTCAGAAGGAAAGACGGTCATTTGGGTGGTAGTCGATAGGTTCCGCAAGATGGCTCATTTTGTCCCACTGAAAGGACTCCCCTCAGCCCAAGAGTTAGCGGATCTCTTTATTCAACACGTTTTCCGGCTGCATGGCATTCCAGAGAATGTAGTGTCAGATCGGGGAGTCCAATTTGTTTCGAAATTTTGGAGAGCCTTTTGTCGTCAGTTGGGCATGGACCTATCGTTCTCATCAGGCTACCACCCACAGACCAATGGCCAGACAGAAAGAGTTAACCAGTCCCTGGAACAATTCCTCAGGTGCTATGTGGCAGATGCCTAGTCAGATTGGGTCAAATTCTTGCCATTTGCGGAATTTGCACACAATAATCTGAAAGGTTTCTCCACGGGCTTTTCACCATTTCAGGTGGTATCTGGGAAGTCTCCGAAGTTTGCTCCGCTACCCGTGGTATCCACTCCTTTCCCGGCTTTGGAGGATTGGCAGAAGGCCTTAAGGGAAATATGGACTCTGGTCAAGAATAACCTGGGTAAAGCATTTCGGGCACAAAAGAAACAGGCAGACAAGAGACGCTCTATATAATGGAGCTTTTCACCAGGGGACATGGTTTGGGTTTCTACACGACATTTGGCATTGAAACAACCGTCACCTAAGTTGGGTCCCCGATTTATTGGCCCATACCCTGTTTCTAAAAAGATAAATGCAGTCACATATGTAGTTGACCTCCCCACCAGTATGAGAGGGGTAAGGTCATTCCATGTTTCTTTATTGAAACCCGCAGTGCATGCGAGTTCCTCCCCCCCCCTGTGATGGTTGAAGACCAACCCGAATATGAGGTCGAGAGGATTTTGGATTCTCGTCGGGTTCAGAATTCCATACAATATTTGGTCCACTGGAAGGGATATGGGATAGAGGAGAGGTCTCGGGTGCCAGAGGCTCGCATGCATGCCAAGGAGTTAAAAAGAGAATTTCACAAGTTGCACCCTGGGAGACCGGATGGGAGATGTCCGGAGTCCACTCCCTGGGGGGGGGGTACTGTAATGGGTAGCGGAACCGCCGCCAGAACGCACGTGGCGGCGGGTTCCGCATCACAAGCGGTGGCCTCCGCATCCTTGCTGGCGGGCGGAGTAGTGCAGGCGGCGGAGTCCGTAAGCTCGGTGGACTCTGCCGCACAGTTGCTGCCTGGAGGGTCGTCCGCTCTCTCACCGGCTCAGGGTCTCCGCCTTACGCGCGCACACGCGAGGAGACAGGAACTTTATGCCTCTAGAAGGGGAGTCAGCTGACCAGGCCGGTCAGCTGACTCCAGCAGGTCCTTGGATTGGCTGGGGCTCTGGGGCGGCGCTGGGCAGCTCTCTGGCTACATATAGGACTTGCTTGTCAGTAGCAAGTTGTCTGCTGTCGTGAATACTTCTGTGTTAGCGCTCAGACCTTAGGCTAGATCCCAGGTATCGAAACCAAGGACTTCACACCTCAGATTAGGATTGTATATGATTATTTACCTGTGTATGACTCTGGCTATCCCTGACTATCCTTTACTCTAATTGTTATTGTACTTCTTCCAATCTGATTCAAGTTGCCGACCCTGCCTGTTTACCGACTCTGAATCAGCCTTCTGTTTCTGTACTTTGCCAGCCTGTACCGTTATCGACTATTGGCTTGGTTTCTGACTATTCTCTCGTTTCACGTTTCTGTACTGTCGCCGCCTGTACTGTTGCCGAACCTTTATTTGTCTGACCTTTTTCCCTTCAGTGGAACGTCTCCCACTGTAGGGTTATCTCTGAGGCTTGCCTCTCCAAGATGCTTGCCCTAGCAGACCGTTACTGCTATAGGCTGAGACTCCTTCTCTGCCCATTGAAGGATCTCACACACGGGGTTCCCATTCAGAGGTAACCACACCTCTGAGGAATCGCCGTGTGGTGGACATTTCCACTACGTTGTGAATTTATACTGCATTTATTGTTACCGCATTATTCGTGTGTCTACTACCCTGTTTTGATCAGCCCGCATTATTAGCAATTCCGCAGATTGATATACAATCGGGTCTGTCCTTGTATTATTGGTGATTCTGCGGATCCCCAATAATCAAGGTCCTAGGGGTGACACTGATCTTGTCTGATCATTACAGGCACTAACATTGGTAGTGAGCCTTCCGCTGATTTACTATCAGGAAGATTACTTTGTTCATATTGATATCTGCATTAGTGGTGGTACTGCAGATTACCACGTAATCAGATATCCGTGCTCTGGCTGACAGATTGTCATACAGACCTTCTGTAATGGTAGCACAGAGCAGTGAGAGAAGAGTAAGTGGGGCACTGACAAGGATGTGGACAATGCTAGTAGCGATCACAAATGATTGGCCAAGAGGGAGAGGCTACACCACCACAAAGACAGATAGACCTTGAGCATGTTCCGTCTGAGCACTCACAACTTGCAGATAGAGTCAGGGCAACACAGACAGACATGGAAGCCCAGGGAGAAGAGACTGTGCAGGCAATGTGACCAGGGGGTCCTGGAGGATGAGGCCCACTTCCTGCTACACTGCAGCAAATATACGCCGTTGAGGACCGTCCACTTCCAAAGACTCTCCGCCCACATCCCAGATTTCACCTCCATAGATGAGGAGAGGAAACGCTACATCTTACTGGGGGAGGAGGAAACAACTGTGCAAATAGCTGCCCGATATGTCACAGCCTGCCACCAACTGAGAGGAACATGATACCACATGGACTGTATACCCCCTATACTCCCCTCCCCTATAGACTGTATATCTATACCCCCATCCCCTATGGACTGTATATCTCATCCCCCCATACCATCCCTTACATCCTCCACATTCCTATGGGCTGTATACCTATATCCTTCCCTTATTCCCACAATCACCCCCCCCTCCCCATGTTAATGTTTTGTTTTGCTTTGGCAGTGCTAAATGTATTAAGTCCTGCCAATAAAGCTTTTTGGATTTGGATTAAGCAGACCAGGACAGGACCACAAGTGTAGGAAAGCAGATGGTTATCTAAAAAGACAGCAGGGCAGGAGGACACAGACTGGTATGCCCATGCTGGTATACAGTCAGTGGACTATAGACTGATAGGGGAGAAAAAAACTGGGATATCTTTGGAGGAGGAGTCCTATATCATAACAGCACAAAACTGCACTGGAAGTTTGGGTGTAACATGCACCACCATAGGCCGTGATGTGAATTAAGGCTATAGCAGCGCTCAGACAGTAATTTGGGTGCTGTCAAAAGATGGAACCCAAATTACTTTAAAACAGTATAATTCCCCTGTGTCCATGGCGGCCTAAAGGGGAAATAGTAACGCTGCTGGGACTTATGCAAGTAAGTAAGCTATTCACCAGCACCTCTCTACCTGCATCTTTGTGACCTACAGGTTATGAAAGGTGGAGCCAGAGGTACACCTCATGACTACCAAAGAGAGGAACTTCCAGATAACTGGGCTGATGAGAACACAACAGTACTGACAGGAAACTGATGGGAGTGGGTGGGGCTGGAATGAGTGGATAGGTGCACAGTCTGTCGAGTTTGTGGTTTCTGTAAATCTCTGAGGCTCTGGAGTATGTGCATCTCCTTCACTGTGTATGCAGTTGCTTCTCACCATCTAAAGTAGCATAAACACACTAGCCTAAACTCAGCCAAGGTGGCCTTTACTGACATCTCCGGCATGAATTTAGCATTTGTACAACAGCCTCTAAACACCCAACCCCCCCCCCCCCCCCCCATGCCTCAGCCATCGATCAACCCAGCAGAGCGCTGGCTGAAAGCATTGTTTTCCCCACTCACCCACCTGCCACATAAACCACATAGCAGCAGAACATTTCGCTAGCCTACAGGCTAGCACTGCATTAGTATAGGCTCCGCCCTGCAGTGTCACTTGAGGGATTACAACCTGATCCCTGCCAGGTGACTTGCCTCATATGTGTGTACGAGGCTTAATGTGAAAGATGGCCCCATCTGACATATGCAGCCATATATTGCCTTAATAGAGTTTTAATAGGTATCTTAGATGGATATCTTAAGGTGGCCATTTATGATACAAATCGAATCGATTTCATTAATCTGATCGTATTGGCTAGGAGATTTTTGTCCATTGGTGGTCCCAAACGATAATTTACGATTGTTCATACGAAGAATAATTTGTAAACGATTGTTCTGCAAAATGTATCGTTAGTGGCAGTGGCGGACAAAGCCAGCGATGGGCCCCTGTGCAGAATAAATTAAGCAGGCCCGATGTGAGTGGGCGTGGTCATAACAGATCATGGTTGGATCCAAACATTGCCGATAAGATAAAAGTACATGAACCTAGGTCACATTCTGCAGGCACTGTATTAATGTAGCACACATTTTAAACTTGTATATGACAGGGGCACAAGTTACACTTATTTCTTGAGTTTTAAAGAGAAATGCATGGAGAAAAGCCTAGAGGATAATCAGGCCCTAACTGGTGCAATTGCATGGGCCCTAGAGGACATGGGGCCCCTGTGCCGCTGCATGGCCTGCACGGGACTATGTCCGCCTGTGGTTAGTGGCCACCTTAAAATTAACATAAAATCTACAGCAGTTAAAAATTATTAGCATCTTATTAACCATCTCTAGTTAGGATAGGAAGCCAGGAGACAAAGTTGAATTTTTCATAATTGCAGATTATGATTCTGATAGATAAAAAGGACAATGCCTATTATCTAAATGCATGGCCGTTTCTAGCGCCGTGTGGCCCAAGCAGCCGCCCTGAGGGCTGAGGAAAGGGGGGGCACCGTGATGGAGGGGAAGCCACAGCCGTGGGGAGGGCGACCCGACCTCTCCCTCCCTTCCTCTCCCGGCCACCCTCTATGCTCCCCCTCCGCTGCAGACTGCAGAGTGAGCGCAGGGAAGTGCTGTATAGAGCAGCAACTCACCTCCCTGTGTTCCAGTCAGCGATCACTTGCCGCTGGTCTCATGCTCTGCATAGCCGCTGATACACACTTTACTTCCTGTTGAACAGGAAGTATAGTGTGTATACACGGCTATGCAGAGCAGGAGACCAGCGGCAAGTGATCGGCGATTGGAACGCAGGGAGGAGAGTTGCTGCTCTATACAGCGCTTCCCTGCGCTCACTCTGCAGTCTGCAGCGGAGGTGGGAGCATAGAGGGCGGCCGGGAGAGGTCGGGTCGCCCTCCCCGCGGCTGACTCCCTCCTCCATTATGGGAGGGGGGTACCTACCTATCTAACCTATACTGCTAGTACCTACCTATACTATACTGGGGCAGCTACCTATCTAACCTATACTGGGGGCTTCTACCTATCTAGCCTATACTGGGGGAACCTACCTATCTAACCTGTACTGGGGGCACCTACCTATCTAGCCTATACTGGGGGCACCTACCTATCTAGCCTATACTGGGGGCACCTATCTATCTAACCTATTCTGGGGGCACCTACATATGTCACTTATACTGGGGGCAGATACCTATCTAACCTATACTGGGGCACCTACCTATCTAACCTGTACTGGGGGCACCTACCTATCTAACCTATACTGGGGCACCTACCTATCTAACCTGTACTGGGGGCACCTACCTATCTAAGTCCCTGTGTCTTATGGTATGAATGTGCTTTAAATGCCCCCCACAGTCCCCGAGGCATATGGCCACCCACACAGTCCCTGCTGGCAGGCTGTATGTGGGCAGAGGCAGTGGCAACAGAGGGCAGTGTGCATATGTGGCCCCCCGCACAGTACCCGCATCAGACCTGCAGAGCACAGCAGAAGCTATTAATTACCTTTTTGGCCAGCATGAGTTCTCTGTTTCCTATTTCCATGTAGCACATCCGACTCCTCCAGTGTCTGCCAGTGTGCCGCCTCTGCCCACATACAGCCTGCCAGTGTGCCTCGTCTGCCGACATACAGCCTGCCAGTGTGTCACCTCTGCCCACATACAGCCTGCCAATGTGCTGCCTCTGCCCACATAAAGTCTGCCAGTGTGCTGCCTCTGCCCACTTAAAGCCTGCCAGTGCCGCTTCTGCCTACACACAACCTGCCAGTGCCGTCTCTGCCCATGCAAAGCCTGCCTTTGAAGAGAGAGAGTTTAGGTGGCAAAGGTCCATAAGAAGCCCCTGCACCATGAGCGCAAAAGGTTCAATAGATATAATTTTTCCTGATTTTTGGCCTCTAAACCTAGGTGCGTCTTATGGGCCAAAAAATATTTTTCATTTGGTGGGGCGCCTCCACTATCTGAGTCAGCAGAGATTTGTATGTTAGAAGCGTTCTCTACGGTAGTGGAACAAGCAGTTGGGGTTAGTCAGTGTCTAGCAAGATATGGAAGACAACAAATAAGATTTGAGATGTTGAGCACAGTGGGAGAAGAGGCAGGAAAGATTACTGTCAATATATAGGGACAGGAGAAAGTATGTTTTTGTTCTGTGTCAAGAGACTGGTATGCTAGAACTGGCACAACAATTTTGGCACCAATGGCAAGCTAGAGTGAATTTACTATGCAGACATTCCTCACCACCATGACTTAAGGTATACTTTGAAGAGAAATTCTGTTTTTATTGATAAGAATGTAATGCATTCAGATAAGATCTATATACTGTAGTTCTAGGCTTAATCGAAAACCGTATTCAATCTTGCTTACTTTGTCAGCTGGATAGCATACTGGTAAGGCTGCTGCGATTTTATGTGGGATTTAAAGAGAACCCGAGGTGGATCTTCGTGGGGCAGATGGGACTCCTGACATGCCTCTATGTCCCCACACCAGTGCTCTCTGCCCCCCCACTGCCGCGCTATAGCCCCCCCCCCCCCAGATTAGCGACAATATTTATCGCTGTCTCGGAGGTAAACATTTAGGAGAGCAATTTCCTGTTTCAAAGACCCACCAGGGGCGTTCCTACAGGGTTTACAAAGCTGCTATTGTACAGCTCTCTCTCATTGGCCGCCACCCCGCCACTCCCCCGCCTCCCTGCATGCTATGAGAGACACAAAATCTCAGTGCAGCATCGTGACCTATAGGTCACACAAGTGAAAGTGGGCCATTTCAGCCCACATGAGCAGCGGGGAGCAGCAGTTTTTGCGGCTACCTGATCCGCTCAGCCTTGTGGATCAGGTAGCCTACTTTTTTTTTTTTTTTTTTTTTTTTTTTTAGCCCACGTCGAGCTCTCTTTAAGCCCTTGACCACGGTTCAAATCCTGGCTTAAGCCACTACGTAAAACAGTAAGGACTCTTTGGGCAAGGCTCCCTAATGATCCTTTGTCACCGTGTCACTTTGTGCAGAAAGTCAACAGTAACATGAGAGTTTACGGCAATCTGTGCTCATAATTATTATTACTTTTGCAGTTTATGCTTACTGTCAGTTCTAGAAATGTATAGCTTGCTCCTAGCTGAAATTGTCAGATAGTAAAGGTACTATAAGGGACTGTAATGGTGTTAAGAGGTTGTAGATCAAATATAATTCAAATATAAGCAATTCCATTGCTTTTGAAGTGACCTGAATGTTGTCTGTATGGGTCTCTGAGGTCTGGTGGTAGGTGTAGGAAAAAAAAAAAAGAGTTATATAGTTACCTTAGTAGAGGGAAGCCTCTGATTAATCCAAAGGCTTCGACATCCTCCTTGATCCCACCAATCCAGATCTTGTCGGATATGTTCTCACGGATGCATTCCTGTCCGTGTATGAGAGTGGCCGCAACGTGCCAGGATTCTGTTGAAAGAACTGTCCAAGATTTTCCAGTAATGTTTCAATCCTGCAGTGCTTCTTTAAGGGCCCAATTTGTGTGTAATATACTAAGGATTTCTCATGCACAATAGTGTAAAGTGGCGATTTAAAGTTTGTGAACCCTTTAACATTATCTGATTTTTAAACAAGTCCTAAGTGTTCTAAAAGAAAACTGATTTCTATCTTTCAGGAAAGATTCAAATGCAGATTAAATACATTTAAGGATATTATCGGATACTAATTCCTTTGGGTCATGTTCCCTGCTGAATACTTAATAAGGAAATATAAGTACTGTAGCAGATGTTACATTGGAAACAAATGCCATCTCTGTCCAATTACTGTAGTTGTCTATTACAGTTGTAGGAAATTAGCAGTGCACATGTGAAAGTAACTACAATAACAAGAGCACATTTTTCCTGTGCAGCATCGGTAAATGGCACCGGTTTGCACAATGGAGTATGAGTGACACCAGATTTGTCATAACTTTGACAAGTAACACTTAATGGCACACAACACTTAGACATTCACACATTTATTCCTGGCCACAGGTTCATATAACTGTAACGATCGGTGAAGCACAGAGAGGTCTGATTACCGGTGATCTGCAGTATCACAGGAAATACAGACGTATACCAGATTATATGTGATCTGCAGTATCACCGATAATCCAATATACTAGCTAACCTCTGTTCACCTGAGTAGAGTGTTGTGATTGGTGCAACAGTAATACAGAGGACAAGCCTCAGTGCAGCAAGGAGGACTGCACAGATTCCTTCCGCAGATCTGAGCTCTCCAAAACGGGAGGAGTCAGACTGACAGTGGGAAGGGAAGTCCGAAAGTGACACTCAGGAGGAAGTGTCACCAACAGGACGGGAAACCGCCTCCAATCGTGAGGTCGGTTCTCGAGGTCGGACAAGCCAGGTCGTATACAGACGGACAGATAAGTACAATATCAGTAGGCAAAGACAGAGTCAGAGTACAGGCGGGGTTCAGCAACGGAGTATCAGATATATCGGGGTACAAAATCAGGAGGCAGAGGCGGAGTCAAAGTGCAGGCAGGGTTCAGCAACGGAGTATCAGATATATCGGGGTACAAAATCAGGAGGCAGAGGCGGAGTCAAAGTACAGGCAGGGTTCAGCAACAGGGTATCAGATATAACGAGGTACAAGGTCAGAGTTCAGGAGGATAGTCGAGGCAGGCAAAGGTCATAACAGATAATCACAATCAAACTAGTACTTTAAGCTATCAACAGAATCTAGCTTAGTGTAGGATTACAGCTCCAGCTGGTCCCGGCACACTAACGGATCTGACTACGGATCTGGGTGCTCCCACATATGTGATCGCAACGCCAGACAAGCAACGAGTGAACAGCCAGCAGTATATATACACCTAGGTGTCCCCCAGCACCTCCCTGATTGCTGGACCAATGGGGAACGGAGCTAGAGTCAGCTGACCTGCCTGATCAGCTGACTCCCTCCTGGACGTCATAAAACTTGTCTGAGTGCGCTCGCGCGCGTCACTCTAAACCTTGAGGGACTACGAGTCCCAGCCACAGCAGCCCCGCTCTGCGGTGTCTCCGCAGCGGGGACATGCGCGCTAACCGCCGCGTCCAACGCGGCGGTTTCACCGCGCTCCGTCATGTGCTGCACGGAGACAGCCGCCTCATGATGCGAGGAGGCGGCTGCCTCTCCGTGCGAGTGGGCGCTGTGTGCGGAAGGAGCCGCCTGCCACTGGCTCATGGCGGCGGCTCCTCCGCGCTTTCTCACAATAACATAATCTTTGCTTTGCTCCTACAATTCCTTAGCGACTGTTATGTGCAAGTTGTAGAAGTCCTTCTCACAAAAACTCTGCTACTAGTAAACAGTGAGATCCATGGACAATAGGAGAGTTCATGCCTAACCCTGTAATAAGGGAGCAAATCAAGATCAGTTTCTTTTCAGTTTTTGGCCGTTTGTGTTGCAAATAGTTCTGTAAATGGGCCCCATGGCAAAGCAGATCATTTCGCACTCGCTGCTAAATCGCACCTAATATGGGTGCTGCTATAGCTCTAATGTTATAGCTCCGCAGTGCGCGTACGTGTAATTCGGGTGCCGGAACCTGAATTATGTGCCCCTCCAAGTTGCTACGACTCGGAGGGGCAATAGTATTTTAAGCTGCCTGGAATTTCAGCGGCAGCTAGGTGAGCCTTTATTCAGCCCACCCTACGGCAAACTGACTGGGCGACATAACAGTACATATGCCCCCATAGGCATGGAAGACAACCATATTTAAATTCATGTGCTGAACCGTGTCGGTATTAGTGAATGCAACCATTTACAAGCAGTTGGCAGTCACATTTCCAGACCTGGTTTTTATTGCATCGTGAAAGTAGCAGCCTTGCATTATACACAATTCTGCTCTCTGTAGTCAACTTTATACAAGCAGCCTGGTTAAGGGGCTGTCACAGGTAGGTTATTCAGTTTTCTGCTGCTTCACTGAAAATATGACACTTTGATACAATGTAAAGTAGTCAATGTACAGCTTGTATAAGGCCTCGTTCACATCTGCTGCGCTGAAAAACGTGTTAAAGCGCATGGTAAAAACGCATGCGCTTGTGCGCGCTTTAGTCCGCGTTTCTGTGCGTTGCGCTGCGCTTCTTTAAAGCACGTTTTGCTTACTGTAGCAACTGCAGTTGTCAATAAAACTTTGTTTTTGTATGTAAATGTATTTTTTTCTCCAATTAGGGGTAAAAAAATGCATGCGCTTCTATGCGCTTGTACGCGCTTCTATGCGCTAAAAAAGCGCACCCATTCACTTGCATTGCGCAAGAAATGCATACAACACTACGTTTCTGTAACTCTGCTCAGCGCAGCGCATAGATGTGAACCAGCTACATTTAGTTACATGGACAAATCAATACCTTGCTGATCGCACAGGGCAGTGCGCTGTGGAAAGCGCACAGAAACGGCCCTGATGTGAACGAGGCCTTACAGTGTAATTTTTTCCAAACTCTTGCAAACCAGTGTCCAGTGTCCAGTGAGAGATGTGAGCAGGGGGGGAAGGGAACAGTAGGAATTCACCTACTGCTAAGATCTAGGTAGATTCCTCTTGACCCCTGCAACAGAATTTCTTCTGGAATAAAAGACAAGTCTACTCTCCACAGACACACCAACAAATCCAAATCGCAACAACATAATCTAGCTTTATCATAGTAATGTGTTCTCCTGAGATACCCAAGCAAGCACAAATCAACTCTAAGTTAAACCCTACACAGCTCCATAATGTAGCCCCTCTGTCTACTTGATTTGATACATTGGCGCAGATGCACAAAAGTGCAATAATATTGCCATACACAGCAATAGTATTGTTATTTTCGGCACTGAGTACCACAAGTTATGCTATTAATGTGACCTGCAGTATTCAAGTAGCATGACCGTTTGTAATGCTTGTGTGCATAAGCACTTTTGTGTTTACAAATCACAAGTGTAATGCTTGGGGGTTAAACTTTGACCACCCAGAGCAACAAGACTGGTAGCTGATTAATGGAAGAGGCTACACAGGCTGCCCAGAGCAACTGCAGCTCTGGGCTTCCGATATCGCTACAAATAAGACACAATGGCGGCGCAGTGTGATGTTGCACTGCCCTTGCGATAGTAAGCACTCAGACAGGTACAAGACAGGACTATAGATTGGAGCGTAACTAGACAAGTAAGACACAATGGCAGTGCAGTGCGATGTTGCGCTGCCTTAGCGATAGCAAGCATTCAGACAGGTACAAGACAGAACTAGTTTGGAGCGTAACTAGTAGAAACCACAGCTCACAGTCACGTCCACAGAAGCAGAGCAAGCAGGCTAACAACAATCACCAGCAAGCATCCACACAGACAAAACTACAGGAAAGAACATAACTAATAGCAACCGCTGCCTATAGTTATGTTCCCAGAACTAGAGCAGCAGGAATACTACCAGTCACCAATGTGGTGATGGCAGAATCCAAGCTATCAGGATAATGGACTTCACTGATCCACCGCGGATGCAGCAAACGTCCATCAAGCATGGAAACTAGGCAATAAACAATAATACAGAAAAATAATAAACGGCTCAACTAATGGATAAATATATATTAGCAAGTCTGCATATATATATTTTTTAAGAACTAGCTAAAGCACAAGTAATAAGGTCGCATTGAACTACAATAACAGAACTATACAGAGAAGCACAGTGCCCAGGAGACCAGCATAGTGATCACTATGATGGGCGAGGTCTAAAAGGGGAGACAGACTTTTACGCCGGCATCGACCAATGGATGCAGGCATGCAAATCTCCACACAGCTGAATGGCAATCATTCAATCCTGAGCTGGCTTGATTACAATTTGCTAGCTGGTTGTGAATGCAAAGGACTCACATAGGAAATACATGCAGTATTATGTAACAACATGCCTGCAGGAAATCCAGGCCTATCTGGCCACAGCTCAGCTGTAGTAAGCAATTGGTGGAATGATGATGACAGCCTCCTGAGCTGCCCAGAACTGCAGAGCAATTGCAAACGACAATGTGCCTCATTGCGAATGCACAACCGAATGCAGGCAGACAAGCCAGAGCTGTCCGTTTGTAGCTCCACCGCAACAGACAGAACATGCCACAGGAGGAATCCTTACACTGTTGCTACGTTAACATGCATTACTAACGAGCGTTACTGGTAGTAACGCTTGTTGCCGTAGAGAGGAGAATGGGGTGGAAAGCTATCTTCCCCCCCAAGACAAGTGCCGCTACATGGCAGGTGCAGTGGGCGGTGCTGAAGGCAACAACCACGTATTACTAACAAGCGTTACTGTTAGTAATGCTTGTTACTGCGGGGGAGCTGAACGGGGCAGAAAGCCACCTCTCCCCCAAGACAAGTGCCCCTACATGGCAAATGCAGGGTGGGGCTGAAGGCCACAGCCACCCAGTGCAGACAACAACAAAAATAAAGGACAATAATCAACAATAACCGAAACAAGAAAACATGCATGCCCAAGCAAAGCACCTCCCCATTCCACCAAGTGCTATAAGCAAAGCGGGAGCGAGGAGGATGGAAAACAGAGTAAGTTAAATATATTCTGAAACAAAAAAAATTAATAATAAAAATCACTGCATATGTACATACATAAGTTTTCAAAAAATTCAACAGTGGAGAATGGAAAAAAGAAGGGGATAGAATGACTGCAGGAAAAATATTAGGGAATAATAGCAGGTGAGGAGTAATTTTACTAAATCCAATGGAATGTGAATGAATAGATGGGTATGCCCCAATATATTGAATATCTTTTTTAAACTAATGTACTATTTTCTCTTCCTACAGCACGTTCCTCCCTGCAGTGCAGGCCCAACATATCTGCACTGATTGCAGGGGTTCCAGCCTCAGCACAAGCTTCCCTACAAGGGCAAGGTTTAAAGAGACACTAAAGCGAAAAAAAAAAATATGATATAATTAATTGGTTGTGTACTATGAATAATTACTAGAAGATTAGCAGCAAAGAAAATATTCTCATACTTTTATTTTCAGGTATATAGTGTTTTTTCTAACATTACAATAACAATAACAATAACAATAATATTTATATAGCGCTTTTCTCCCTGGGGACTCAAAGCGCTGTGACCCTGCATTATGCAGTCTCAAAGGCTAGGGAAAAGAGGTGAGTTTTTAGCTTTTTTTTAAAGCTGTCCAGAGAAGGAGCCTCTCGTACTGATTGTGGAAGTGAGTTCCATAGAGTAGGGGCTGCATAGGAAAAGGCCCGAGCACCAAATGTTAAGTGTATCCTGGGAATAACCAGCTTCATCTTGTTGGCAGAGCGGAGGGTGCGTGGAGGGGCATAAAGTTCCAATAGATCCGCTATGTATTTGGGTCCCATGTGGTGTAGAGCCTTGAATGTCAGCAGGCAGATCTTAAAATTGATTCTCCATTTTACTGGCAACCAGTGAAGAGTTTGCAGTACTGGGGTGATGTGTGAGCTGCGGGGGGCATTGGCTAGGAGTCTGGCTGCAGCATTCTGTACTAGCTGTAAGGGGCGCAGAACCTTATCTGTAGATCCGATGAACAGGGCGTTGCAGTAGTCTAGGCGGGAGGATACAAATGCATGAACCAGGGCAGGTAGGTCTTCAGCTGGGATTAGGTGTTTTATTTTCGCTATATTTCTTAGATGGAAGAAGGAAGACTTGACGACAGCTAATACCTGCTGTCTGAGTTTTAGATTTCCATCCAGGATCACCCCAAGGTTTCGCACAGAGTCTTTATACTGTACAGTATCTCCCCCAATTGCTAGTTTGAGGTGGTGAGCGTTTTGAACTTTATCCATCATGTGTGGACCACCTACCACCAACACCTCTGTTTTGTCAGAGTTCAGCCTCAGCCAGCTGGTGTTCATCCAATTTTGTAAATCCACTAGACACGCATTTATGGATGCTGATGGGTCTTGGGTGCCAGGCTTGAAGGACAGATACAGTTGTGTGTCATCTGCATAACAATGGTATCCTAAACCATAGTTCTGGATTATTTTGCCCAGTGGGAGCATGTAGACTGCAAAGAGTAATGGTGATAGTACAGAACCCTGTGGAACTCCATAGGCAAGTGGCACTGGATTAGAGTAGTGTGTGCCCAGACATACTTGCTGTGTCCTGCCAGATAGGAAGGTCTGAAACCAGCTAAGAACAGTACCCCTTAGGCCACAGTAATTCTTCAGTCGCTGGATTAGTATTTCATGGTCCACAGTATCAAATGCTGCTGACAAGTCAAGAAGAATCAGAATTGAGCAATCACCCTTGTCCCTTGCAGTAAGTAGATCATTCATTACTCGGACTAATGCTGTTTCAGTGCTGTGCCTTTTCCTGAATCCTGACTGAAAAGTATCAAAGATGTTGTTATCTGTAAGCCTGGCTTCTAGCTGGTTGGCGACTGCTTTCTCGATAACTTTTGATAGGAATGGTAAGTTCGCCACAGGTCTGTAGTTGGTTACAGAATCAGGATCTAGTGATGGTTTCTTCAGGAGGGGTTTTATGATTGCTTTCTTTAGTTCTTCTGGGAAAAGTCCACTTTGCAAGGAGCACTGAGTGATTTTGTGAAGTGCTGGCCTGAACAGCGCTGGGCACTGCATTAAGGATCCAGTTGGGCCAGGATCCAGGTCGCAGGTAGTGGGGCGGAGACTTTGAATGAGAATTCCAAAATCTTCTACACTCAGAGTGTCAAAGACTTGCCATGGTGGTACGGTAGTAGGCATATGCAACGTCCAGTGGTCAATTGATGTTGTTGGTGTAATGCTGGCACGGATGGTAGACACCTTGTTTGTGAAGAAGGCAGAGAATTCTTCACACCTTTCCCTGGAGTATGTGGTTGGGGCTTTTAGGCAGGAAGGATTGCAGAGTGATTCCACTGTGTGGAAGAGTTGAGCAGCTCTGTTGTTGGCTGTAGATATTTTGTGCGAGATAAAGTCTGATTTTTTCTTGGTTATTGCTTGTTGGTATTGTCTGAGGTGTTGAACTAGGCTAGATTTGTGCTCCCCAGTCCCTGATTTACGCCACTGTCTTTCTAGTCTGCGCCCTTTCTTTTTTAGATCCATGATGGTTTTGTCAAACCAATTAGCTTTCTGCTTTTTGGTTGCTGATTTGGTGCGCCATGGGGCAATACTGTCAAGTGTTTCATATATCGTGTTGTTGTACTGGGTTACTAGAGAGTTTGGGTCCATTTGACATTGCATTATTCTATAATATGTGCAGATTACACAACACTCAGCATTCAAAATGATTCTTTCAGAGCAGTCTGTGAAGTAATGACCTCTCCTCTGGCAGAGGAAAAGTAAATAGTCCAGGAACAGTTGAGATAATAAGTCAGATAACAGCCCTCTCCACCACTAACTTAGTCGGAGAGCTTAATGGCTTGTTTGCATAGAGATAACAACTGGAGTTTCTCAACTCTTCCTGTACTGGAAACAATTACACTGATGTATCTGATCTTAATGTTTTATTTCTTAGCTGTACTACACATACAAATCATAATATCATAATTTTTTTTTCGCTTCAGTGTCTCTTTAAAGGGAATCTGAGGTGAGGGTGATAAGGAAGCTGCCATATTTATTTCCTGTTAAACAATACCAGTTTTCTGGCAGTCCTGCTGTTGTTTCTGGCTGCAGTAATGTCTGAATCACACTCCTGTAACAAGCATGTGGCCTATCCAGTCAGATTTCAGTCACAATATTTAAACTGAATGCTTGTGCAGGGTCTATGGCTAAAAGTATTAGATGCAGAGGATCAGCAGGACAGCCAGGAAATATGCATTGTTTAAAGGGAACCTTAACTGTGGGCAAAAAACAAATTCACTTACCTGGACCTTTTCCAAGCCTCCTGCAGCCGTCCTGTGCCCGCGCCGGTCCTTCGGTGCCCTCCGGTCTCCCTCCGCTGCTAAGTTTCGTTTTTGGCCGACTGCCAGTCGTCCTCCGGCAAAGAGTCCTCTTCTTCCGCATTCCCCGCCGTAAAGCCCGTCCGCATGACGCGTCTTGCATCATGTGGACGCGCTTTACGGCGGGGAATGCGGAACAACCCTGTCCCAGAGGCTTCAAGAACAATGTACTTTCCTGCACCATCTGTGCCTAGGCAAAATTGCCCAGAACTAAGTGAGATCACCGAAGAATTTATTTGGGAGATATGGGCAGAATGGGCACTGTGCAACCATCAATCTCTTACCACATACTTTAGAAATGATTTATTTGACATCAGTCAATGAAGGACCTTCTGCAGAGGCAGGAACAAACTCTACAACTGAGTGCCTTCAGAGTTCTAGGAAAACATTTGTGCCTAAACAGGGGCTTACTGCTATTAGGCAGCAGTTCTTGTTTTGTTAAAGCCCTACACAGCTAGAGGTTTTTTTTAAAGCCCTAGTTTAGACTTGTGTTTTTATGGTTTTTTAATTCATATTGTGTGAAATGTATCATAATCTGCGATGCACAAAATGTTGTGCATTGCACATAAACAATTTTACCGTTATCCATTTTTTAATAGCCACCTGGCTGGATTCTCAGTGCTAATGTCCTCTGCTAATTTCATGAATAATAACATTGTGGCTTTTTCCTGATTCCTGTCAGATGGTTTAAAACTGTTTACTTGGACTTCAAAGGTATTCAATTCACGCTAAGTTAGGCCCCGTTCACACGGATGTCCGGACCGCACCGGAGCCGGATCGGACCTGAACCGTACGGTTCCTGTCCGGATCCGGTCCGGATCCGGTCCGGTTGCATACGGTTTCCGTGCGGTATGAACACGGTTGCGGTCCGGATCCGGATTCTTAAAGAGATAACAACCTGTATAAATACCTGGGGTTCTGGGAGGTCAGCAGAAGCTCTGGGGTCATTGTTGGAGACAGCTGGACGTGTGGAGACCATCCTTGGATACAGAGACAGCAGTTGGGGACCATGGATCCAGTCATTTTTTACGCTTATTACCTGGGAATTCTCTCCTTCCTGTTGTTTACCTACTACTATGTGGGGAGAAGGCGTGCTCCTCGCAGGAGATGGTGGGTGCACCCTCTACTAGCCAGGAGGCAGAGGAAGGGAGAGTTCCAGGCCCTCTACCGGGACCTCAGACGACACCCACAGAAGTTCTACAGCTACACTCGGATGTCTATTCCCCTGTAAGTATATAGGCCTAAATACACCAACCCCCACCATTCCTAAACACCCCACCCTCACCCCCACAACACCTCATCCCTGTATACCTAGCTAAACACACCACCCTGACCCCCACACCCCTGTATACCTAGCTATACAGTACACCCCCACCCTCCACAACACTCCCAAACCTCTGTAAACACACCTCCCCCATCCTCCACCCAACACCTTGTCCCACAACATACTTTACAGCTTCTTCCTTTCCATCTCCTGACAGGTTTGATACCCTTTTGGAGATGGTGAAGGATGACCTTAGGAAGAAGGATACCACGTTCAGGAGAGCAGTCACACCACAAGAACAACTACTCATCACACTGAGGTATGTAAAAACAAATTTTTTTATTGCAAAAACAACCACTTTCCAACATGGAAACATTCTTCCAACATGGAAGACAAAAAAATAACATATCTATGGTATAGCCCGGTCAGTTTTAAGGAACACCAACCACCAACTTTGTGCTGGAAGAGTTGTAGGGCATAGCTGCCCAAGTGTCTTTCGGGGACACCAGGCCCTAATAAATTGAAGTGCTTCAAAAACCTAACCACTGGCACAGGACCCTCTGAGCCATGGATGAAGGACACAGGTCAGTGAAAAGGCTAGGCCTCTCACCGACCAGTGTAGGTGTCCTTCATCCATGGTTCAAAGGGTCTTGTGCAAGTGGTTAGGAACAAGAAAAAAGTGAGGAGCAAGAGGAACCGATGGCAGAGGTGCATGACTACAGGTGCAGTGCAACAGGCACAAGGTTGTGACCAAGGTAGTGTCTTTCGGGGACACCAGGCCCTAAAATTGAAGTGCTTCAAAAACCTAACCACTGGCACATGACCCTCTGAGCCATGGATGAAGGACACAGGTCAGTGAAAAGGCTAGGCCTCTCACCGACCAGTCAAGGTGTCCTTCATCCATGGCTCCAAGGGTCTTGTGCAAGTGGTTAGGAACAAGAAAAAAGTGAGGAGCAAGAGGAACCGATGGCAGAGGAGCAGGACTACAGGTGCAGTGCAACAGGCACAAGGTTGTGACCCAGGTAGTGTCTTTCGGGGACACCAGGCCCTAAAATTGAAGTGCTTTAAAAACCTAACCACTGGCACAGGACCCTCTGAGCCATGGATGAAGGACACAGGTCAGTGAAAAGGCTAGGCCTCTCACCGACCAGTCAAGGTGTCCTTCATCCATGGTTCAAAGGGTCTTGTGCAAGTGGTTAGGATCAACAAAGTAAGGAACAAGAGGAATCAAAGGCACAGGTGCAGGACTACAGGTGCAGTGCAACAGGCACAAGGTTGTGACCCAGGTAGTGTCTTTCGGGGACACCAGGCCCTAAAATTGAAGTGCTTTAAAAACCTAACCACTGGCACAGGACCCTCTGAGCCATGGATGAAGGACACAGGTCAGTGAAAAGGCTAGGCCTCTCACCGACCAGTGTAGGTGTCCTTCATCCATGGTTTCAAGGGTCTTGTGCAAGTGGTTAGGAACAAGAAAAAAGTGAGGAGCAAGAGGAACCGATGGCAGAGGTGCATGACTACAGGTGCAGTGCAACAGGCACAAGGTTGTGACCCAGGTAGTGTCTTTCGGGGACACCAGGCCCTAAAATTGAAGTGCTTTAAAAACCTAACCACTGGCACATGACCCTCTGAGCCATGGATGAAGGACACAGGTCAGTGAAAAGGCTAGGCCTCTCACCGACCAGTGTAGGTGTCCTTCATCCATGGTTTCAAGGGTCTTGTGCAAGTGGTTAGGAACAAGAAAAAAGTGAGGAGCAAGAGGAACCGATGGCAGAGGTGCATGACTACAGGTGCAGTGCAACAGGCACAAGGTTGTGACCCAGGTAGTGTCTTTCGGGGACACCAGGCCCTAAAATTGAAGTGCTTTAAAAACCTAACCACTGGCACATGACCCTCTGAGCCATGGATGAAGGACACAGGTCAGTGAAAAGGCTAGGCCTCTCACCGACCAGTGTAGGTGTCCTTCATCCATGGTTTCAAGGGTCTTGTGCAAGTGGTTAGGAACAAGAACAAAGTGAGGAGCAAGAGGAACCGATGGCAGAGGTGCATGAATACAGGTGCAGTGCAACAGGCACAAGGTTGTGACCCAGGTAGTGTCTTTCGGGGACACCAGGCCCTAAAATTGAAGTGCTTTAAAAACCTAACCACTGGCACATGACCCTCTGAGCCATGGATGAAGGACACAGGTCAGTGAAAAGGCTAGGCCTCTCACCGACCAGTCAAGGTGTCCTTCATCCATGGTTCAAAGGGTCTTGTGCAAGTGGTTAGGATCAACAAAGTAAGGAACAAGAGGAATCAAAGGCACAGGTGCAGGACTACAGGTGCAGTGCAACAGGCACAAGGTTGTGACCCAGGTAGTGTCTTTCGGGGACACCAGGCCCTAAAATTGAAGTGCTTTAAAAACCTAACCACTGGCACAGGACCCTCTGAGCCATGCATTAAGGACACAGGTCAGTGAAAAGGCTAGGCCTCTCACCGACCAGTCAAGGTGTCCTTCATCCATGGTTCAAAGGGTCTTGTGCAAGTGGTTAGGATCAACAAAGTAAGGAACAAGAGGAATCAAAGGCACAGGTGCAGGACTACAGGTGCAGTGCAACAGGCACAAGGTTGTGACCCAGGTAGTGTCTTTCGGGGACACCAGGCCCTAAAGTTCAAGTCCAGCAAAACCAAAAGTTAAAAAGCCCTGTGATGGTATCCTTCCTCCGAGGATCGGAGGTATTCAGAAGAGCATGTCCAGGAACAATTTGACTTTTTTTTTCAAATTGTATCGGCACCACTACTCGAAAAGGTGGGAGTTGCTGCCTGGAAATCTGGACTCTCTTGGGTGCTGGTCGTGGATGAGCTGGACCCTGACAGCGGTGGCCCATATTGACTGCCTCTGTAGCCGGTGTACATCTGTGATGATTGCCAGGTGGGCACCGCTGTTGGTTGTGGGGGTCTAAAAATTGGTGGTTGCAATAATGGCGTGTCCATGTGCTGTTTAATCACCTCCAGCAAATTGGAATGGCACGCCATCAGGTTTTGGGAAGGCACCTTTTCCAGATATGGTATTAGAGACATCACAGTGTGAAAACACGGGTGTGCCTGCAATTTCAGTAGTTCCTTGCTTTGTTGATGCATTTGCTGCATCATGTTCTGCAGCTGGCCCACCGACTGATGATGCTGCGCACGCAGTTGGTCGATTTCTCCTCTGTGCATCTCATGCATCATTTTAAGCTCGTCCCTGTAGTGCCCATGTACAGCGTTGAGCTCACATTGCAGTGAAGTGATGTGGGACTTGTACTGCTCCATGATGTGGCCCCTGTCCTCATCTTGCAACTGCCGGGTTATGAGAGTTTGGTGGCTCTGAAGAATCCCGAGAAGTCCGGAGACAGCCCCGGACATCTCGGACTCTGTCTCTCTCCTTGTTGGGGGGAGGGTACCTCGACGCCTCACTGGTGTGGTGGTCCTCACTGGTGGTGTGGCAGCATCTTCCCGTCCTCTGGCCTGTGTCGGGGTTGCCCTGCGCGCTGGTTGTGCTGCAGTCTCTCGGTGCTCCTCACTTTGTTCTTGTTCCCCTGGAGCTTCCATAGCGGTCGATTGTGGAGGTTCAGCTTCTTCCACACTCGGTCCTGCAACCTCAACATCCAAGCTCTCTTCTGCCAAGTCATCATCAAAGGAGAGAGTTGGGATTAAGGACTCCCTCCTCCTACTCCTCTCCTCGGGGCAATAGTTTACATCGGCGACGTCATCATCCACCAAGCTCTCCTCACTGCTGAACCGTGCCTCCTGGGTCGGTTCCTCTTGCTCCAAATTGTCTTCAGTCCTGTAGATAAAAACAATATTTATTGGTGTGCCAAACAGCATGTGGCGTCAATTCACAGAGCTAGCAAACACTAGCAATCACTTTATCAACCGTTTCTACCCAACATTTGATAAAGCTTGTGAGAAAAGTTCGCTAGCCATGGGAATTGAGGCCATAGCAATACATGGCCGAAGTCATGGTATGAGCTCTCAGTTCCTGCCCACAGTAGTGGTACTTACAGTCTAGGTTCCAGGCTTGCATTGATGAAAGACAATTGCTTGGCAAATTGGTAGTCTTTTTGTCGCCTTCCCCCGCCACTGCCACTTCGTTCGGCAAGTTTTTTCTTCCGTAGCCATTTCACGTATGCATCCCGTATATTGCGCCACCTTGTCTTGAACCTTTCTCCTGTAACGACATGAAAAATTGATTTCGATTATTTCTCTTGTAGGTACATCGCAACTGGACAAACATATACATCGCTACATGTCACATTTCGTATTGGGAAGAGCACGGTGGCAGGCATCGTCGTGAGGACTTCGAGGATCCTTTGGACGCGACTGAGGGCCAGATACATGCCTGTGCCGGACACCGCGAAATGGGAGGAGATCGCCCAGGGCTTCTGGACCGAGTGCAAGTTTCCTAATTGTGTTGGCGCACTGGATGGGAAACACATCCGGATTCAGAAACCCGTGGGGAGTGGCAGCCATTATTTCAACTATAAAAAATACTTCAGCATTGTTCTAATGGCAGTGGCAGATGCGGACTACAAGTTTGTGTACGTGGATGTGGGGTCGTACGGTAGTTCCAATGACTCTGGAATTTTCCAGCGTACGACCCTTTGCCGGCTGATGGAGGAAGGCAGACTGCGTCTCCCCCGTGACAGACCCTGGCCTGGGACAAGGGCACCGGCCTACCCCTATGTGTTTGTGGGGGACGAGGCCTTCGCCCTGTCCGACCATGTAATGCGTCCGTACCCAGACAGGGGACTTGATGCCAGCCAGCTACACTTCAATGCTCGGTTGAGCCGTGCAAGGAGAATGGTGGAGTGCACATTTGGGATCCTGGTGTCAAAGTGGAGGGTGTTCCACACGCCCATGCTGCTAAAACCGGGCAACGCAGTTGTCGTGGTGAAGGCAGCATGCATCCTCCACAACTTTGTGCGGCAGGAGGAAAGAGAGACTCCGGAACCCCCGAATGTGCTTCCACTAATGCCCCTGCGGAGGTATGCAACCAGGCCAAGGGTAGTGTCACTGCGGAACAGGGACCAACTGAGACTTTATTTTACCACACCACCAGGACGAGGGTGAATGTTTGGCTTTTAATATGTTTTGTTGAAATGTGTTTATTTTGGAGTTTCAAGTTTTTGAGTGATTTTAAATGTATAAATTTTTTACAATAAATTGATGTATAATAATTGGTCATTGTGTATGTTTTAAGTGCACAGGTGGGGTACATCGCAGGTGGGTGGGATACATCACAGGTGGGTGGGATACATCACAGGTGGGGTACAGGTGGGTGGGATACATCACAGGTGGGGTACAGGTGGGTGGGATACATCACAGGTGGGGTACAGGTGGGTGGGATACATCACAGGTGGGGTAGAGGTTGGTGGGATACATCACAGGTGGGGTACAGGTGGGTGGGATACATCACAGGTGGGGTACAGGTGGGTGGGATACATCACAGGTGGGGTAGAGGTGGGTGGGATACATCACAGGTGGGGTACAGGTGGGTGGGATACATCACAGGTGGGGTACAGGTGGGTGGGATACATCACAGGTGGGGTACATCACAGGTGGGTGGGATACAGCACAGGTGGGGTACAGGTGGGTGGGATACATCACAGGTGGGGTACAGGTGGGTGGGATACAGCACAGGTGGGATACATCACAGGTGGGGTACAGGTGGGTGGGATACATCACAGGTGGGGTACAGGTGGGTGGGATACATCACAGGTGGGTGGGATACATCACAGGTGGGGTACAGGTGGGTGGGATACATCACAGGTGGGGTACAGGTGGGTGGGATACATCACAGGTGGGGTAGAGGTTGGTGGGATACATCACAGGTGGGGTACAGGTGGGTGGGATACATCACAGGTGGGGTACAGGTGGGTGGGATACATCACAGGTGGGGTAGAGGTGGGTGGGATACATCACAGGTGGGGTACAGGTGGGTGGGATACATCACAGGTGGGGTACAGGTGGGTGGGATACATCACAGGTGGGGTACATCACAGGTGGGTGGGATACAGCACAGGTGGGGTACAGGTGGGTGGGATACATCACAGGTGGGGTACAGGTGGGTGGGATACAGCACAGGTGGGATACATCACAGGTGGGGTACAGGTGGGTGGGATACATCACAGGTGGGGTACAGGTGGGTGGGATACAGCACAGGTGGGATACATCACAGGTGGGGTACAGGTGGGTGGGATACATCACAGGTGGGGTACAGGTGGGTGGGATACATCACAGGTGGGTGGGATACATCACAGGTGGGGTACAGGTGGGTGGGATACATCACAGGTGGGGTACAGGTGGGTGGGATACATCACAGGTGGGGTAGAGGTTGGTGGGATACATCACAGGTGGGGTACAGGTGGGTGGGATACATCACAGGTGGGGTACAGGTGGGTGGGATACATCACAGGTGGGGTAGAGGTGGGTGGGATACATCACAGGTGGGGTACAGGTGGGTGGGATACATCACAGGTGGGGTACAGGTGGGTGGGATACATCACAGGTGGGGTACATCACAGGTGGGTGGGATACAGCACAGGTGGGGTACAGGTGGGTGGGATACATCACAGGTGGGGTACAGGTGGGTGGGATACAGCACAGGTGGGATACATCACAGGTGGGGTACAGGTGGGTGGGATACATCACAGGTGGGGTACAGGTGGGTGGGATACATCACAGGTGGGTGGGATACATCACAGGTGGGGTACAGGTGGGTGGGATACATCACAGGTGGGGTACAGGTGGGTGGGATACATCACAGGTGGGTGGGATACATCACAGGTGGGGTACAGGTGGGTGGGATACATCACAGGTGGGGTACAGGTGGGTGGGATACATCACAGGTGGGTGGGATACATCACAGGTGGGGTACAGGTGGGTGGGATACATCACAGGTGGGGTACAGGTGGGTGGGATACATCACAGGTGGGGTACATCACAGGTGGGTGGGATACAGCACAGGTGGGGTACAGGTGGGTGGGATACATCACAGGTGGGGTACAGGTGGGTGGGATACATCACAGGTGGGGTACATCACAGGTGGGTGGGATACAGCACAGGTGGGATACATCACAGGTGGGGTACAGGTGGGTGGGATACATCACAGGTGGGGTACAGGTGGGTGGGATACATCACAGGTGGGTGGGATACATCACAGGTGGGGTACAGGTGAGTGGGATACATCACAGGTGGGGTACAGGTGGGTGGGATACATCACAGGTGGGTGGGATACATCACAGGTGGGGTACAGGTGGGTGGGATACATCACAGGTGGGGTACAGGTGGGTGGGATACATCACAGGTGGGGTACATCACAGGTGGGTGGGATACAGCACAGGTGGGGTACAGGTGGGTGGGATACATCACAGGTGGGGTACAGGTGGGTGGGGAACAGGTGGGTGGGCAACACGTGGGTGACACAAATCCATAGCAAAAGTGGAATACATCACAAGCTTAAACCACAAGCCCCCCCCAAAAACTTCTAGTCAACATACCCTCTGTGCCTTGTTGTCTCTTGCTCAAGTTCTCAAAGTCCTCCACATACAGCTTGGCAATTTTTTTCCACAGGCCTCTGCATTTTTTGATGTTGCTGTGGTCCGCATCCCCCTTGTCCCACAGGGCTGGTACCTGCTGCACCTGTAGGATGAGGTCTTCTGATGTGTAGGGCCTCACCCCCTCGCTATCAGACAGATCCTGCTCCATATTGCTGCCAAAGAGCTCCAGCATGAAGTCACTGCTGCTCCACTCTGTGAACGCTGGTGCCATGTGGTCCCCATCCAAAATGGCCACCATACCATAGAGTCAGCATAGGAAGTGTGGTACAACATCCGGTTTTTATAGCCAGTGTGTTGTGCGCTCTCCGGTTCTCATTGGTTTCCATTGGCCGGATGCAACATTCCGGCTCCGGTCCGGATACGTCAGCCGGACCAGCCGGACCAAAAAATAGCGCATGTTGGAACGGACGCCGGAGTCCGGATCCGGTCCGGCTCCGGTCCGGACGAAACGGACGCATGTGAACGGTCGCATAGACTTTCATTGCTATGCCGTGCGTCCGTTTCGTCCGGTCCGCATGCGGTCCGGCTCCGGCACGGCGATTCCGGATAGCAACCGCTAATGTGAACCAGGCCTTAGTGAAGCTAAAGTATGTACCGTATATTCTGACGCTTACCACCAGGTGGCGACCCTGTGCATAAAATGTATGTGCACTCTTGACAGCAAGTGAATTCTGGCAGCAAAATTTTCAGTTACCTTGGAAGAAGCACACTTTTTCTCCTCTTTTCAGTATTATAGGATTCATTGAAGTATATATATTTTTCTAAAATCTTGTGGAAAGTACAGAATGTTAATGATACCTTAATAGCCTTTTAGACAAAATAATAATTAAGTTGAAGGTGATCTTATCTTGAAGGTTATCTGTATCTTGAAATTGAAAGCACAGTAATCCAAAATGCTCTTTTTAGGCCTAAAATCCCCTTTATGTTCCTGGTATGGGCAGGATGGTGGCATAGTGGATAGCACTCTAGCCTTGCAGGGCTGAGTCCCCAGTTTCGAATCCCAGCCAGGGTACTCTCTGCACAGAGTTTGTATGTTCTCCCCATGTCTGCGTGAGATTCCTTTCACATCTCAAAAACATACAGATGAGTTAATTGATTTCCCTATAAATTGTCCCTAGACTACTATGGACTATGGTAGGGATTAAATTGTATCTGTGAGAGCCAGTTAGTGACATGACTATATACTCTGTTAAGTGCTGCGGAAGATAAAATGCTATATACCGGTAGATACTAAATAATAAATGGTATCTGCTTTCGCCTGATACACACATCCCATTTTGATTGGCCAATTTTACCATGTAGTATGAGAGCTTAGCAGCACAATCTGTTCATAGTATTCAAAATATGGCTCTCATGCTACAAATGGCTCTCTGTAACGGTTGGGAGCTGCAACTCAGACGTCTGATTATTAGGTGATCTGCAGAATCACCAATAATGCGAGTATAGCTGGTCAAGATACTGAGAGAGTAGTGTATTAGTGCAACCGTAACTTTATTAGTATTGAGAGGCCTTACCAGAGGAGCTGGTAAGGTCCTAACAGTATAGTGACTGTATAGACTAGAACAGGCCTTTCCAGTGGAGCTGGAAAGGTGCTATCAGTCACTAATAGAGCAATAAGAGACCATCTCACCAAAGAAGCTGGCGAGCAAATAGTGTCTCACCAGTGACGAGGGCCCACTGGTGAGTAGAAGGTCAGACAGGCCAAGTTCGGCAACAGAGAGGTAGTGTCAGTACAGAATCGTAAGGCAGAAGGATAACGAGTTGACAGGCAAAGGTTCAGCAACTAGTCAGATAGGCAGAAGTACATAAACGCTAAGCAGAAAGCAAGGTCAGAGGAATAGCCAGAACAGGTAATCAAATACAATATAACATAACAGAACTAGAGGGGGCCTTGGGGTTCCTGATCTATATAACTACTATAGAGCCTCACAAATAGCTCAATTATCGCAACTCTTCTCCAAACATAACCCCCCACTATGGACCCAAATCGAGAACAGCCTACTGGCACCCTACTCCCTTTCAGCCCTCATGTGGTCGTCCAGGGGAATTCCGACTAGACACAGAGAAACATCACCCCTATCAGCCCACTCATTGACCTTGTGGAACAAACTTAAGATATCTAAACAATTGCAATCAAAGCTCCCACAATTAACTCCCCTATTCGGAAACCCGGACTTCCCCCCAGGGCTGGATCGGAACTCCTTTAGCTGGTGGAAAGCTAGTGGCTACTTCCTCCTTAAACACTTCCTGATCAATGATAAACGCCCAACCTGGACGCAATTCAAAACCAAAACAGAATTCCCTCCTTCAGAGTTCTTTTCAGCTATCCAAATTTATCACTTTCTAAAATCACTCCCTACATTACCTCCAGGAGACCCACCTAGAACCCCATTTGAATTTTGGTGCTTACATAAACCATTAGAAGGAGGCCTAATCTCATACCTATATTCAATCTTTTCTCAACCCCTTATACCATCGAAATTGCCATCTATGATCAAATGGGAATCTGATCTAAACTCGACCCTCACCCTAAAAGAATGGTCAAAATGTTGCTTAACCCTATCAAAAGGAAGTGGCTACTACTCTCACATCGAAACTAACATTAAAATACTCCATCGCTCTCACCAGGTGCCCGAAAGGGTCCATCAATTCGACCCATCTAAATCAAAACTCTGCTTTAGAAATTGCGGTAGAATTGGCTCCTTAGCTCACACCTGGTGGTTCTGTCCTGTTTCCCGTGATTACTGGGACCAAATATCAGCCCTTATAAATTCAGCTCTAGAGAAATCTTATCCCCCTGATCCCTTTCTCCTCCTCTTGGGCCACAAACCTAAAGGTTGGAAATATCCCCAACATAGGCTAGCCCAGCACATAGCCAAGGCCGCCAGAATACACTTAGCCAGACAATGGCTCCAACCAAATCTCTCTATAACCCGGACTAAGGAAATCATCAATGAGATAATGATTAATGAACGACTTATCGCAATAGTCAACGATTCAACCATACCATTTTCTAACACATGGCAGCCTTGGCTATCTCTAGCTGACACTCAAAACCTAAGACACCCCGTACTAACCATATAGTTACCCCCTCCAATGATTTAAGTATTGCTTGGTTATTGTAAATTCTCCCTATCATACCACTCTAAGACCTAATCTCACGAAATCCGCTCTGTTGACATGTCATTTTTCCTTTTTATTTATTTCTGTATAAAATACTGTATGTACCGCTTATCACTCTGAGCCTAGTCCCATCGGGACAAAATTAATGCCTTCAATGTATTACACGTACCTGTTATACTTTCAATAAAACCTTTGAAACTAAATACAATATAACAATAATCGTAGTCTTGGTGTGAAGTCCTTGGTTTCAACACCTGGCACTAGTCTAAGGTCTGAGCGCTTACACAAAGTATTCACGACAGCAGACAGGGATTGAATGAAGACTGGAGGCTTAAAGAGGAACTGTAACGACAAAACGGCCCCTGGGGGGTACTCACCTCGGGTGGGGGAAGCCTCAGGATCCTAATGAGGCTTCCCACGCCGTCCTGCGTCCCTCGGGGGTCTCGCTGTAGCCCTCCGTACAGCTGTGACGCAATATTTACCTTCCTGGCTCCTGCGCAGGCGCTCTGATGCCTCTCGGCGCCGAAGTAGGCGGAAATACCCGATCACCGTCGGGTCTGCTCTACTGCGCAGGCGCAAGTTTCCGGCGCCTGCGCAGTAGAGCGGACCCGACGGAGATCGGGTATTTCCGTCTATTTCCGTGCAGAAAGTCGCCACAGCGCCCCCGCTGGAGCCAGCAAAGGTAAATATTGAACTGACAGTCGGCACAGTCGCCGGCTGTTCGGAGGGCTGCGGCGAGACCCCCGTGGGACAGAGGACGGCGTGGGAAGCCTCATTAGGATCCGGAGGCTTCCCCCACCCGAGGTGAGTACCCCCCAGGGGATCTTTTTAATGTTACAGAGTCTCTTTAAGAAGCGGAGGTACGCTTCCAGCCACTCCTACCACGGAATCCGCCAATCCAATCGGCGAGAGTCACCAGTGACGTCAGCCGACCTGACGCACCTTCTGCCCGCATAAAGGTCCTGTCTCTGCGTGCGCCCGCGCGAGACAGAAACCTTATGAGCTGGAGATAAGACAGTCCTCGGCGTGCTAGACGCCGAGAGGCAGAACAAGACCTGTGAGCCAAACACAGAGGTGGCTGTGGTCATATCCTGCTTGCCCACAGCCGCCAAGTTACTAGTTGTTACACTCTCATACTACATGGTGGTGGTGAAACTGGACAATCATTGGCCAATTAAAATCAGAGGTGTGTACAAAGCAGCTTGCAGTGATACGCATTAGGCATACCGTGGAGCCGCCCTCACTTTCCCAGTTAGAATTTGCACAATGCATATGACCACTTTGCATGATAGCAATTTGATAGATTTTAATTACTATATTCTACTGCTAAAGGCACGTACACACGCCGTATTTTTAACAAACGACAGGTCCATCAGACCCTCCCGTGGGGCGGTCATTCTGCCGACAGTAGCACATGTGTACAAGCTGTCGGCAGACTGATAAGACTGTTTTTGACTGATCCGCACAGCAAATCAGTCAAAAACAGTCTTATGAGTCTGCCGACAGCTTGTACACACGTGCTACTTTCGGCAGAACGACCGCCCAGCAGGTGGGTCTGACGGGCCGTCGTTTGTAAAAATACGGCGTGTACGTGCCTTTAGCCTTGCCCTTATTAAATCAACTTGGAGTTATATGTTCACTTGTACAAACTGGATTTACCTTTTTAAATTGGGATTAATTGTATATGCCCAGTGGCGTCTCTATCATAGGGCGCAGGGGGGCGTGGTGCACCGGGTGTCAGACACCCAGGGGGGTGTCGCCACGACCCCCCACAACAGCACAGCAGGAGGGGGAAGCAGGGCTAGAAGGAGGGGCTGTGGAGGCAGCGGTGGGGAGGGGGGACATATCCCCCCCTCCCTCACCTGGGACCTCTCTTTCTGCCTCTTTCTCCCCCTCCAGAAATTAGCGGCGACAAGTGCGGGGCGGCCAGAGGCGTATGGACAATTACTCACCTGATTTCCGCGTTCCAAGCGTGGAGCGCAGCGTCATGACGTTACAGGTCTCCGTCTTCAATGCGGCCCACTGTGCTTCCTGATTAGCGGAAGCACAGTGGGCGGCATTGAAGAAGGAGACCTGTAACGTCACGACGCTGCGCTCCATGCTTAGAACGCAGAAATCAGGTGAGTAATTGTCCATACGCCTCCGGCCGCCCCGCACTTGTTGCCGCTATTCTGGAGAGGGGAGAGAGAGGCAGAAGGAGGGGTCACAGGTGAGGGACCCCTCCACAGCCCCTCCATCTAGCCCTGCTTCCCACTCCTGGGGCACCTACACTGGGGGCAACTATACTAGCTTACTGGGGGCAACTATACTAGCTTACTGGGGGCAACTATACTAGCTTACTGGGGGCAACTATACATATTGGGGGCAACTATACTAGCTTACTGGGGGCAACTATACTAGCCATACTGGGGACAACTATACTAGCCATACTGGGGGCAACTATACTAGCTTACTGGGGGCAACTATACTAGCCATACTGGGGGCAACTATACATATTGGGGGCAACTATACTAGCTTACTGGGGGCAACTATACTAGCCATACTGGGGCAACTATACTAGCCATACTCGGGGCAACTATACTAGCTTACTGGGGGCAACTATACTAGCCATACTGGGGGCAACTATACTAGCCATACTGGGGGCAACTATACTAGCCATACTGGGGGCAACTATACTAGCCATACTGGGGGCAACTATACTAGCTATACTGGGGACAACTATACTAGCTATACTGGGGACAACTATACTTACTGGGGGCAACTATATTAGCTATACTGGGGGCAACTAAACTATACTAGCTATACTGGGGGCAACTAAACTATACTAGCTATACTGGCTGGGGCAACTATACTAGCTATACTGGGGGCAACTATACTAGCTATATTGGGGGCAACTAAACTAACTATACTGGGGGCAACTAAACTAGCTATACTGGGGGAAACTAGTTTCACTGGGGGCAACTATACTAGCTTCACTGGGGGCAGCTATACTGGGGGAAACTGTACTAGCTATACTGGGGCAACTATACTAGCTAATACTTTAAATTACAGTTAGCTCCGCCCTCATCTGGTCGTGACCACGCCCATTTTTTCGTATCGCAACTAGGTGAAGCCTAGTACCTCTATAACTATTGGGGTTTAAGCATGCTCCCCTCATTATGGATGTGCTTTGTGAGTAGGCACATCTGTGTTTATATGCATGTATACACTTTTGTGATAGTTTATTTATTTTTCAAATATTTTTTTTATCATATGGATTATGAGTGCCTTTAGGGGGTGATTTGGTGAGTTGACCCCCCTTGGCAATATATATGGAAATTGAAGTGCATACTGGGAATCTCTGATTGGCATTTTTTCACGAGTGAATAATATACTATTGAGTGAGTCAGTGAAATGACGATATCTAGGGCCAGGGTATCAGCATTGGCCCTAGGGGCACAGTTGTCTTCCTCTATGTAAATGCCTCTCTTTTTCTATTTTTTCAAGTAACATTATACTTGGATTCCTGGGTTGAGAAGTATTGGATAGAATTTCCCCAAGAACCATCTGGACTCAAACCGTGGATTTATTGGACTACTCCATCCTACAACATGTACATGCTGAAGTGGGGCCCTATTGATTGGATCACATATTTACTTGGAGAATGCAATTCCAGATATACTAAGCTGTATCTTTAATCATGTTAAGTTGCTCTCTATATATATATATATTGGACCACTAGGGGTCCTCAGTACACGAGTCTTATAGGTTTATGGGTATATGCTCATTATCAGTGGTTTGTTACAATCTTATTTTTTATTTTTTATATATATATTTTTTTACTCATGTAATGTGTGATCAAGAGATACAGGTTCATGTATTTGTGTCATCTTTAGAATTTCATGTAGTTTCTCACATATAGTACCATCATGCTCTATCAGGCCAGTTCTCTTCTATCCTGCTCGGTCTTCTTCTCTCATCTATGCTGTTTAGCGCACTCGCGCGTTTTAGATCCGTGTGTGTGCATGGTTGCCATGACTACGCCCCGCCCCCTTGACTGGACTGCGCTGTCATGAGACAGAAGGTGCGTTCCAGGCGAGCGCGACCTTTGCGTCTCAGCGTACGTGGCCACGTACGCCTTTGACTGGCCGACCTGCCCCTTCCGGTGACACACTTCCTACAAATACGGGGGACGCGCTGGCGTTCAGTATGCCCGGTAGAAGCCGCTAGAAGCGGCGAATCGCGAAGGCTGATCTCTCAGGCTGACACAGCTCTTCCTCCTCCAGTCCGGTAACTTGGTGAGTCCTTGCTAGTGCACTTGCCCGTTGGGTCCTCGGATCACATCCATTTTTGTTGTTCTTTTTTCACAACTTCCTGTTTGCTACTTTGGGTGATTCCACTGTTCTCATTGCTGCTATTGGCTATTGGCCCTTACACTGTATGCACTTTATCACCACTCCTGACTCATTGTTCGTTCAGGAGTGGTTTCTATACACTTTGCACTTATCACTTTTCTCATCTATGTTCCTTACATATGGATTACTGTGGTTGAGTGTAGGGCTGGGCTTAATTTATGTATATTCAATTGTAATTACTGTTACTGTATCTGACAGCCATTTGGCTTTATTATTTGTGTCAACCTGGGAATCATGGTTTTAAGTGTTTTTATATTTGTTGTGCAATCATGTATTAATAAAGCTCTTTATATTGGATTAATTGGTGTGGTGCGGTCTTGGAAGGATTCATTTCTGTTGTTGCCATAGTTACACGCCCATTTTTTGTCGCGAAGCACGCCGCAGGTTGTGACCACGCCCATTTTTTAGGGGGTGTGTGTCTTTTAATACCCAGCACCGGGCGCCAAATGCCCTAGGTACGCCACTGTATATGCCATAAACATTCAATGCACTGTGCACTTTATATTGACTTTCATATTACCATTAATATTATTTTAGTACCATTGATTGTTTATTGTATGCAAGTCTGCATATTGCTTGATGTCCATAGAAACAGTTACCTTTTTCTAACTTCAATCTAACTTCAATATAACCACAATTTTTGTGTGTTTTTATCTCATGTTTGGCCACAATAAAGTCTATAAACAAATTCTTGGGTTATATATGGATCTTTTCAAGTGTACAGTGGCTTGCAAAAGTATTCGGCCCCCTTGAAGTTTTCCACATTTTGTCACATTACTGCCACAAACATGAATCAATTTTATGGGAATTCCACATGAAAGACCAATACAAAGTGGTGTACACGTGAGAAGTGTAACGAAAATCATACATGATTCCAAACATTTTTTTACAAATCAATAACTGCAAAGTGGGGCGTGCGTAATTATTCAGCCCCCTGAGTCAATACTTTGTAGAACCACCTTTTGCTGCAATTACAGCTGTCAGTCTTTTAGGGTATGTCTCTACCAGGTTTGCACATCTAGAGACTTAAATGCTTGCCCATTCTTCTTTGCAAAACAGCTCCAGCTCAGTCAGATTAGATGGACAGCGTTTGTGAACAGCAGTTTTCAGATCTTGCCACAGATTCTCGATTGGATTTAGGTCTGGACTTTAACTGGGTCATTCTAACACATGGATATGTTTTGTTTTAAACCATTCCATTGTTGTCCTGGCTTTATGTTTAGGGTCGTTGTCCTGCTGGAAGGTGAACCCCCGCCCCAGTCTCAAGTCTTTTGCAGACTCCAAGAGGTTTTCTTCTAAGATTGCCCTGTATTTGGCTCCATCCCTCTTCCTATCAACTCTGACCAGCTTCCCTGTCCCTGCTGAAGAGGAGCACCCCCAGAGCATGATGCTGCCACCACCATATTTGACAGTGGGGATGGTGTGTTCTTAGTGATGTGCAGTGTTAGTTTTCTGCCACATGTAGCGTTTTGCATTTTGGCCAAAAAGTTCCATTTTGGTCTTATCTCACCAGAGCACCTTCTTCCACATGTTTGCTGTGTCCCCCACATGGCTTGTGGCAAACTGCAAACAGGACTTCTTATGCTTTTCTGCTAGCAATGGCTTTCTTCTTGTCACTCTTTCATAAGAGCCAGCTTTGTGCAGTGCACAACTAATAGTTGTCCTATGGACATATTCCCCCACCTGACCTGTAGTTCGCTGCAGCTTGTCCAGAGTCACCATGGGCCTCTTGACTGCATTTCTGATCAGCGCTCTCCTTGTTCGGTCTGTGAGTTTAAAGTGATCCTTAAGTCTATTTTTTTTATAGGCTTAAAGAGAACCCGAGGTGTATTTAAAGAATGTTCTCTGCATACAGAGGCTGGATCTGCCTATACAGCCCAGCCTCTGTTGCTATCCCAAACCCCACTAAGGTCCCCCTGCACTCTGCAATCCCTCATAAATTACAGCCATGCTGTGAGGCTGTGTTTACATCTGTAGTGTCAGTCAAAGCTGCTCCGCCGCCTCCTGCATAGCTCCGGTCCCTGCCCCTGTCCCTTCCCTCCAATCAGCAGGGAGGGAAGAGATGCAGGCAGGGACTGGAGTTCTGCAGGAGGCGGGGAGAGCAGCAGACTGACACTATAGAGATAAATACAGCCAGCTCTGACAAGCTGTTTGTCAGCAGCGTGGCTGTGATTTATGAGGGATTGCAGAGTGCATGGAGACCTTAGGGGGGTTTGGGATAGCAACAGAGGCTGGGCTGTATAGGCTGATCCAGCCTCTGTATGCAGATAATATTCTTCAAACCCACCTCGGGTTCTCTTTAAGGATCACTTTAAACTCACAGGCCGAACAAGGAGAGCCTTGTCTTGGTACGTTTACATTTGTGCCATACTCCTTCCATTTCTGAATGATCGCTTGAACAGCCTGCTTTAAATTTCTCAATAACTTTATCCCTGACCCTGACCTGTCTGGTGTGTTCTTTGGATTTCATGGTGTTGTTGCTCTCAATATTCTCTTAGACAACCTCTGAGGCTGTCACGGAGCAGCTGTTTTTGTACTGACATTAGATTACACACAGGTGCACTCTATTTAGTCATTAGCACTCATCAGGCAATGTCTATGGGCAACTGACTGCACTCAGACCAAAGGGGGCTGAATAATTACGCACACCCCACTTTGCAGTTATTGATTTGTAAAAAATGTTTGGAATCATGTATGATTTTCGTTCCACTTCTCATGTGTACACCACTTTGTGTTGGTCTTTCATGTGGAATTCCAATAAAATTGATTCATGTTTGTGGCAGTAATGTGACAAAATGTGGAAAACTTCAAGGGGGCCGAATACTTTTGCAAGCCACTGTATATCCTTTCTCAGATGAAAAAAAATGCATCATGCAGGCCACGATCTCTTTACTTTTTTGTTTTATATAACAAACATAATTCGTGAACATGACCCCAAATATCAATTAGGCAGCAGGTTCCCCGCATAACATAATTAGGCTTAACATATTCCCCAAATAACATAATTAGGCGACTTGTCCTAAAAACACAATTAAGCATGTAACATAATTAGACAGCCAGCATGTCTCCAAAATAGCAACTAGGGGCAGCATGTCTAAAATAACAAATACGCATGTCTCTAATACAGTAATTATGTCCTCAAATAACATAATTAGACATCATTTTAACCAAATAACATTTAGGCAATATGTCCCATATATTTAGTTCTGTCTACCCTACAGTCATTGGTGTTTAATATAGCTTTGCTGCAAAATAAAGTCAGAGGGTAGCTTACATCCAGCCACCTTCATCCAGATCTCCTTGTCTGCTGCAGCCGCCAGCAGCAGTCCTGTCAACTGGGCGCCAATTAGAGCTTGCAAGGGTAAAGCCAGGTAATGCAGCATGGTACATATCAATCTGATGCCTGCAGCAATACTGGAAGCATGACTACAGTACATGGCAGCCTCCTGTACCTGTCCCCTTATACCTGCACCTGATGACCCTGGACGAAAGAAGCTACGGGTAACTGACAAACGCAGCCTGCTATACCTATTGTACAGATAGCCCCGCCACAATGTAGCCCCGCCACTAAGACTCAGAGGACCTTGGTAACTATTTAGAATGTGAACCACAAATCAATTAAGCTAACAATACCAATGACCCTAAAGCATATATAATCCATAACTTGCTTTGTTGTTACTTTCGCCATCTCTGCTCTCTCTGGCCCCTAGGTGGTGCTGCTGAATAGAAATAGCATCTCACTTTATTTCAGTTGAAGAGGTATCTCTAATCCAGTCAACAGTACATTATGCTCAGATAAATCCTCTGTCCACCATTATGCTAAGAATCTGAACAGTGCCTTTGCATCATCATGCATAGTAAAGGATCATAGAAAATACTGAAAAAAGTTCATGTCTGCAAATCAGTGTTTTGGGTCTATGAGAGCAGACAGCAGTAGTGTAGGAAGTAAGTGTACAGTATGTCACAGACAGTATTTTATGGCTCTGGCTGTATAGCAGGAAGTTAAAAAGTATCTGGTACAGTTTCATATCCTCAAATTTCTGCATCCAAGAAATCTGAAATTCGGCCTTGTGATACTGCATACGCTGCATTGCCGCTGTCCCCCTAATGTAAAATGTCCCCCCAGTGCAAGTGATATGTTACCTGTGCGTGGCTTCCACTTGTCCTCTGCTGTTTCTCCATACATGTGCACCATGTGGTTGCCTAGTAACGTGGCCACGCGTAACGTCTGACGTCACAAACACGTGACATTACTAGGCAACCACGCGGGGTGTTCGTGTATGCAGAACGGAGGAATTCTGGAAGCAGCAAGGGCTGCGAATAGGTGACTTATCACTTGCACTGGGCAATGGGTTGACATTTAATAATAGGGAGGGGCAGGGGGTTTGTTGCGTTCGTCGATCATCCCAAAATTGCATGCCGTTACCGCCGCACACTCGATCGAGCAAGTCAGCTCAAAGGGACTCCGAGCAGTGCAGAAACTATGGAAAGATGCATATCATTTTAAAGTTCTCTTTCTCCTCTTTCCAATGATATATAAACCGCCACCCTACGCCTTTTCGTTTTCGCTATTTTCGCGATTGAAATTGCCGCGGCCGCGATTTCAATCGCGAAAATAGAGAAAACTAAAAGGCGTAGGGCGACGATTTAGGTGTCGCCAGAAAGAGGAGAAAGAGAGGTTTAAAATGATATCCATCTTTCCATCTTTCTGGCGACACCTAAATCGTCACTCTACACCTTTTAGTTTTCTCTATTTTCGCGATTGAAATTGCAGCCGCGGCAATTTCAATTGCGAAAATAGCGAAAACTAAAAGGCGTAGGGTGGCGGTTTATATATCATTGGAAAGAGGAGAAAGAGAGATTTAAAATGATATGCATCTTTCCATAGTTTCTGCACTGCTCGGAGTCCCTTTAACATCTTGCAGCATGCATGAGCATTTCTGGGCCGAAATTGGTCGCATTGTCGGTCGGGCATTCACTTGGTGGCACCTATTTTCATTCCATTTTAATAATCGAAACAGAGGGTTGATCGGCCACCAAGTCACTGAATGTATGGCTACCTTTAGGCTGTGTGATATCAGCTCTCTCTCTCTCCTCTTGATAACTCAAAGCCCCATTCTTGTAATGCAAGCCCATTCTCCTAATATACTGTGGTGTTAGGTAAATAAACAGGCAGCTTGTTTATTTACCTAGGACATTCCACAGCAAGGTGCTTACTGCTAAATGATCTTGCATTAGGTGAACGGGGCTTTGAACTGACAGAGAGGAGAAAGATATTAGTGGTTATCACACAGCCTAGCTTCCCTTGCCTTGGTGATGGCAGGATCTGTATCTGAGCTATAAATTATCTAGATGACATTTGTAAACAAAAGCACCATCTAATATTGTTGCTCTTTCTAACAGAAACATGCTACTAGGGAAATCTCAATAGCCTACATTTGGCTGTAGTGCCCCTTTATGATCATTGTACTGTTAAAATATTTGTGTTTGACTCAGAGCACATATGGGTTCATGCAGATAAAGGCAAATTGAGAAAGGTTTCTGCCAGACAAATACTGTACATTGGTTTAAAATAGCAGCTGCTAAAATGCCATTACAAAGCAGCAAACAGGTATTTAAAGCTGCTGGTGCAGAATCCTCCACAGGATTGCAGTTATGCATAAACCTTCTATTCGGCCAACCCTAACCAATGCTTACAAGCAGAAACTGGTGCAGTGGGTCCAGAACTCCATAAAAACTTATTAAGGTCTTGATTACTGATGGGTGCCGTGCAACCATGGATAGTACAGGTGGATGGAGTGGTGGATGGCCAAGATGTCCCAAGGCTGCAACATCATAAACATGTGGCAGAGTCATGTTTTGGGACGGAATCATGGGGATAGAGCTGGTTAGCCCCTTTAGGGACCCCGAAGGTGTAAAAATGACCTCTGAAAAGTAAGTGGAGTTTCTGACTGACCACTTTCTTCCATGGTATTGTTTTCTGCAATAAAATCAACTTTATCTCATGCAGCAAGGAATACCTCTGCATCATTGGCTGCTATCTGCACAAAGGGAGAGAAACTCAGGGTGATGCCCCCATCCTCCTTTGATCTGTACCCTATTGAGAACCATTGGAGCATCCTCAAGCAAAAGATTTATGACGGTGGGAGGCAGTTTACATCTAAATGGCAGCTCTAGGAGGCTATTCTGACATCCTGCATAGACATTCAAGCACAAACTATCCAAAAACTCACAAGTTCAATGGATGAAAGAATTGTGAAGCTGCTATGAAATAAGGGGTCCTATGTTAATATGTAATTTAATATGTAACTTGACTTGTTAAGAGATGTTTTTGATTCAAATAGCTTTTGATTTCAGTAAATATGACCTCCTAATGCTGCAAATTCAACAAATGACAATTTTCAGTTCTTCACAACCTATAAAATGTTTGTTTGTTGTTCTGTAACATTTATACATTTATAAATTATAATTTAATGATTGAGGATTCAAAAAGTATGCTGACTGCCACTTGTATCTGGTATTTAGGAAAATTAGAGAACAATATAATTTGCTAAATAAATTGAAACCTAGTGTAAAACACACATAAGATATTTTTTAAAAATTAGTTTTATTCATTTTTAAAGGACAGCTTTAATAGGTATATGGAGGCTGACAGATTTATTTTCGTTTAACCACTTGATGACCCACCCTTTACCCCCCCCTTAAGGACCAGCGCTGTTTTGAGTGATCTGTGCTGGGTGGGCTGTGCAGCCCCCAGCACAGATCAGGTTGCAGGCAGAGAGATCAGATTGCCCCCCTTTTTTCCCCCCTATGGGGATGATGTGCAGGGGGGGGGTCTGATCTCTCCTGCCTGCCTGGGTGTTGCGGGGGGGCCACCTCAAAGCCCCCCTCCGCGGCGAAATCCTCCCCCTCCCTCTCCTACCTGGCCCCCCCTGGCGATCGAGGCTGCACAGGACGCTATCCGTCCTGTGCAGCCAGTGACGGGACGTCCCCTGTCACATGGCAGCGATCCCCGGCCGCTGATTGGCCGGGGATCGCCGATCTGCCTTACGGCGCTGCTGCGCAGCAGCGCCGTACAATGTAAACAAAGCGGATTATTTCCGCTTGTGTTTACATTTAGCCTGCGAGCCGCCATCGGCGGCCCGCAGGCTATTCACGGAGCCCCCCGCCGTGATTTGATAGGCTGCTTCCTAATTAATCAGCCTGCAGCTGGCGACGCAGTACTGCGTCGCTGGTCCTGCAGCTGCCACTTTGCCGACGCGCGGTATGAGTGCGCGGTCGGCAAGTGGTTAAACAGTACTAGTTTGCCTGGCTATCCTGTTGATTCTCTGCCTCTAAAGGTAGCCATACATCTAGCGATTTATGGGCAGATTAGATAAAGAGACAAATCTCTCTCTAATCGAATTTGATAAGAGAGAGATCTGTCAGCTGCCCATACACAGCAGGCTGATTCCCAATGAATTTTATGCTGAAATCGATCTGGAATCGGCCTTGTGACATCGCATACATCCGCCTTGCCGCACCAACATTGTTCCCTAATGATAAATGTCCTCCCCGGTGCCCAGTGCAAAGTATACATTACCTGTCTGCGGCCTCTGCTTGTCCCTTCACTGCTTCCGGGATTCCTCCTCTGCATACACGCGTGCCCCACACACGCGCGTCCTCACTAGGAAACCACGTGGTGCGCACTTGTATGGACAGCGGAGAGCACCCGGAGCAGCGAAGTAACAAGCAGAGGGCGCAGACAGGTAATATATACCTTGGGGGTGGGGGGGCATTTATCATTAGGGGGGGGACAGCGCCGGGGTATTCCCACTGCGCACCCTAACGAGCAAGTCCGCCCAACATCTTGCAGCATGCGCTATCAACAAGGCGACCATCCCGAAATTGTCGGTCGGGCATGCACTTGGCAGCACCGATTTTCATCCAATTCTATTAAAATAATAGAATCGGATGGTTGATCGGCCGCTAAGTCGCTTGATGTATGGCCACCTTAATACTTTTAATCATAGACCCTAAACAAGCACGCAGCAGATCAGGTATTTCTGACATTATTGTCAGATCTGACAAGATTAGCCACATACTTGTTTCTGGTGTTATTCAGACACTACTGCAACCAAATAGATCAGCAGAGCCGGAAGGCAACTGGTATTGTTTAAAGGACAACTGTAACAAGAATGCCCTAGAACGCCCATCTACAAGTGCGTCCATGCTCTAGGCCTGGTTGGCCATGTGCGACCAACAGTCACCTTTCATCTGTGAGAGCATATGGGCTGTAGGCCTAGGTGGTCGTGTGTGATTGCTGGTCACACATGGCCACCGAGGCCTATAGTACTAACACAATCACAGGTGGGGGTCTTGGGCACTACTCCACGCTATCAATTTCAGGCTCCCTGCACACTGCATGCGTTTCCGATTCTTAATCGGTTTTCACATCTGATTCCGATTTTTAATCATTACTGCATTCTGCGTTTTTTCCTCCGTTTTTCTGTTGATTGCATTCAGGGAAAATCCGAATTGAAAATCGGAATCGCAAAACGGATTTGCCGTGTGCAGGGAGCCTACATTGATAAATTTTTTTGTGCATTGGAACCAAGGGGTTGATCCTTTTGTCTCAATTATATCTTATTGTAAGTAAAAATAGCAGATTGATTGAATGAATGTCCCCACATCCTGTCATACATTAGTATAATTAATTGGGTGGACTATTTAGGACTTTTTAGGGGACTAATTAAAAATGTTATACCAATTAGATATTTTTGAAATAGGTCAGTTGTATTAAAAAACAAAAATATATAGTTTCAGGGAAAGAGCAGATGGGTACTTTCTCCAATTTGGGGGTGTATATGTCTCACATCTCCCTATAGAAGTATTTCAGACAAGTAATCCTGAATTTAAACAAATACTATATTGGTCATAGAAAGCCAGTCAATCTGAAAGAAATCAACACATTTCGTGAACCAAAGCAAAGGCTTTGTACACTTCTTCAGGAGAACTTGAATCATCATTCTTAAAAAAATGTGATTCACATATCACAGAATCATAGTTACTTACAATTATAGCTGCCCAAATCAATAGGGAACTGATCATAGAATTAGAATTATGAATAAGGAGAATCAAATAGGGTTCTCTTTACTGACTTTACAAGGAGCTTGTGAGAACGCGGAAGAGCCGCCGCCATGATCCGGCGGCAGGCGGCTCCTTCCGCGTACAGACGCTTGCCACACACGGAGAGGCTGCCGCCTCTCCTCTGCATGAGGCGGCTCTCTCCGGGCAAGCGTCGGCAGGGCACGCAGAAACCGCCGCGTGGGACGCGGCGGTTGCTGCCCATAACCCCGCTGCGGAGACTCCGCAGAGCGGGGCAGCTGGAGCTGGGACATGTAGTCCCTCAGGAGTAAGAGTGACGCGCGCGCGCGCGCACTCAGACATAATTTATGACTTCCTGAGGAGAGTCAGCTGACCAGGCTGGTCAGCTGACGCCAGCACCTCTCCCTATTGGTTCAGCACTTAGGGAGGTGCTGAAAGGCATTTAGGTATATATATTGCCGGCTGTTCATTTGTTCCTTGTCTGGCGTTGCGTTCACATACGTGGGAGCACCCAGATCCGTTAGTCAGATCCGTTAGTGTGCCGGGACCAGCTGGAGCTGTAATCCTACACTAAGCTAGATTTTGTTGATAGCTTAAAGTACTAGTTTGATTGTGATTATATGTTATGACCTTTGCCTGCCTCGACTATCCTTCTGAACTCTGACCTTGTACCTCGTTATTCTGATACCTGTTGCCGAACCCTGCCTGTACCTAGACTCCGCCTCTGCCTCCTGATTTTGTACTCCGATATTTCTGATACCTGTTGCCAAACCCTGCCTGCACCTAGACTCCGCCTCTGCCTACTGTATCTGTACCTTATCTGTCAGTGTGTTTACGACTTGGCTTGCCCGACCTCGAGAACCGACCTCACGATTGGAGGCGGTTCCTTGTCCCGTTAGTGACACTTGCGCCTGAGTGTCACTTTCGGACTTTCCTTCCCACTGTAGTCTGACTCCTCCCGTCTCGGAGAGCTCAGACCTGTGGAAGGAATCTGTGCAGTTCTCCTTGCTGCACTGAGGCTTGTCCTCCATATTACTGTTGCACCAATCACTACACTCTACTCAGGTGGCCAGAGGTTAGCTAGTATATTGGATTATCGGTGATACTGCAGATCACATATAATCTGATATACGTCTGTATTTCCCGTGATACTGCAGTTCACCGGTAATCAGACCTCTCTGTGCTTCACCGAGCGTTACAGAACGCCAGACCAAAAATACTGATGGAACGCACTGATCCTCTGACTGTGCTTGCCACTTCGGTGGATAGCATTCATCAAGCACTAGGCCAGCACAAAGCCTTAATTGATGCCTTATCAGGCTCTGTGAGAACCCTCCAGACATCAGTTGATTCAGTGCGATCCCCTCCTAGTGATGACATCCGTATGCCTGTCCCTGATAAATTTTCCGGCCACAAGTCTGACTTCCGGAATTTCAGGAGTAGAGTGTTGTCATATTTTGAGTTAAGGCCCCGATCCTCGGGGACTGAGACCCAACGGGTCATTTTCGTTAAAACTTTGTTGACTGGGGACTCCCAGTCGTGGGCATACAACCTGCCCGCTACCGATACTGCCTTGACCTCAGTGGAGGAATTCTTTAAGGCCATGGCCATAATCTATGACGACCCTGATCTTGCTGCGTCCTCAGAGCGGAAGCTCAAACTCTTACGGCAAGGCAGAGGGTCGGTCGAGGATTATGCGGCAGAGTTCCGTAGGTGGTCGGTCACCTCGAGATTTGATAATTTTGCCCTCATGGACTACTTCCTGTCTGGGTTGTCGGAAGAGGTTTCCGACCTAATGTTGACTGTGCCCGAGCCCAAGACAGTTGACGAAGCCATATCGTCAGCCATTCGAGTAGATCGCAGGCTACGCCATCAGAGGCAGGCTAGGAGTAGTCACCGGGTCAGGGTGACTTCGTACACAGTACCGGCTGTTGCATCCCCAGTAACAACAACTCCGTCTGTCTCGACCTCTCCGGCCTTGCCTCCACCAGAGCCAATGCAAATTGGTCGATCTAAGTTGACCCAGGTGGAGCGGAGGAGGAGAATGACGGAACAACTGTGCCTATACTGTGCAGAGGCAGGGCATAGGGTGCGAAACTGTCCTAACAGGTCGGGAAACGGGTCTGCCTAGGAGTAGTGGGGGGTGACACCCTAGGCACACAATTTTCACCCCTTAAGGAGAAAAAACTGCTTCTCCCCTGTACGATTACATGGGAGAATAAGTCAGTAGCCACTGAAGCATTTATTGATTCCGGCTCAGCTGCTAATTTTATGAATCTTGCATTTGCTCAGGAGTTGGGTATTCCCCTCATTCCAGTGAATCCCCCCATTCAGGTCACGGCAGTGGACGATTCCCCGCTACAACGGGAACGCCCACTGTCACAGACTCCGGAGGTGAAAGTCACCATAGGGGTACTGCATGGGGAACTATTACGTTTTTTTGTGTTACACATGTCCACCTCCACTATTATCCTAGGCATGCCGTGGTTGCAAACCCATTCGCCGCAAATAGACTGGGCCACGGGGCAGTTAACCTCCTGGTCACCGCATTGTTTCCAACAGTGTTTGGGAAAATTGACATTGGGGCAAACCCAAGTTCAGGTGGGAGGTGTGCCAGATCAGTACTCTGAATATGCCGACGTATTTTGTCCCAAGGCAGCTGACAAACTGCCCCCACATCGGCCATTCGACTGTCCCATCGACCTCCGTTCAGGTTGTGTTCCTCCCCGGGGCCATCTGTATAATTTGTCGGGACCCGAGAAAGTGGCCATGGGAGAATATATTCGTGAGAACCTAGCCAAGGGCTTCATTCGGCCATCTCGGTCACCCGCCGGGGCAGGGTTCTTTTTTGTTAAGAAAAAAGATGGGGGTTTACGGCCATGTATCGACTACCGGGGGCTTAATAAGATCACAGTAAAGAATCGCTACCCGTTGCCCTTAATAGATGACCTTTTTACACAGGTCACGGAGGCTAGGATATTCTCGAAACTGGATTTAAGGGGGGCATACAATCTTGTACGGATCAGAAAGGGTGACGAATGGAAAACGGCCTTCAATACTCCGGACGGGCATTACGAGTACCTGGTGATGCCCTTTGGGTTATGTAATGCCCCGGCCGTTTTTCAGGAACTTATTAATGAGGTCTTTAGAGAAGTGTTGGGGAAGTTCGTTCTGGTTTACCTCGACGACATTCTTATATTTTCTAACAATCTTTCTGATCACAGAACTCATGTCAGATGGGTATTGAACAAGCTGAGGCAGAATTTATTATATGCTAAGTTGGAAAAATGCATTTTCGAGGTCACGTCGGTAGCTTTCCTGGGATATATAATCTCTACCTCGGGCCTGTCTATGGACCCTGCTAAGGTCTCCGCAGTCTTGGAGTGGCCGCAGCCGGTGGGGTTAAAGTCTTTACAACGTTTCTTGGGGTTTGCAAACTACTATAGAAGGTTTATTAAGGGGTACTCTACAGTAGTTGCACCCCTCACCAGTCTTACTAAGAAGGGGGCAGACACCACTCACTGGTCTCCCGAGGCCGTACAGGCATTCACCGTTCTAAAAAGATTGTTCTGTTCGGCACCCATATTGAGGCATGTGAACACTTCTTTTCCATTTATAGTTGAGGTAGACGCCTCAGAAGTTGGAGTGGGGGCTGTGCTGTCCCAACGTTCAGGTCTTCAGGGGAGATTACACCCGTGTGCCTATTTCTCCCGAAGGTTCTCTCCGGCAGAGAAAAACTATGATATAGGTAATAGGGAGCTCCTTGCCATCAAATTAGCCTTCGAGGAGTGGCGTCATTGGCTGGAAGGAGCGGAGCACACGATCATGGTTTATACCGACCACAAGAATCTCGAGTACATCGAGGGGGCTAAAAGATTAAGCCCCCGACAGGCTCGATGGTCGTTATTTTTTTCGAGGTTCACATTCTTGATTACATACACTCCTGGTAGTAAAAATACCAAGGCAGATGCACTCTCTAGGTGTTTTGAACCAGAAACAGCACAGCCCTCTGTTCCTGAGACCATTGTTCCACGGAAGTTGGTGCTAGCCGCTACCGAGACGTGGGAGAACTGGAAGGAAACTTTGGGTCCTTTCCAGCAGGATGTCCCAGAAGGAAAACCTGAGGGGGTTTTGTTTATCCCGCTGCCCTTTCGGCTCCAGATCTTGGAGTTGGTTCACTCACACAAGAATGCGGGACATCCTGGGGCGTCTAGGACACAAGATCTCGTGGCAAGGTGTGCGTGGTGGCCCTCTCTGGCAGCCGACTGCAAGGAGTTTGTCAGGGAATGTGCGGTGTGCGCAAAAAGCAAGCCCTCCCGGCTGGCGTCTGTTGGTACTTTACAGCCTTTGCCCACCCCGAGTGAGCCATGGACCCACTTGTCCATGGATTTTGTGGGGGAGCTTCCGAGGTCGGAGGGCATGTCGGTCATCTGGGTGGTAGTCGACCGCTTTAGTAAAATGGCCCATTTCGTGCCCTTGAAAGGACTCCCCTCGGCCCAGGAATTGGCCGACCTGTTCATCACTCATATTTTCCGGTTGCATGGCATTCCGGAGGACATAGTTTCCGATCGGGGAGTCCAGTTTGTCTCAAAATTTTGGAGGGCATTCTGTCGCCAAATGGGCATGGGACTGTCATTTTCGTCGGGTTACCACCCACAGACTAATGGCCAAACTGAGAGGGTCAACCAGTCTTTAGAGCAATTCTTACGATGTTACGTGGCTGAAGCGCAGAATGATTGGGTTAAATTCTTACCTTACGCAGAATTTGCGCACAATAACTTAAAGAGTTCTTCCTCGGGGTTCTGTCCGTTCCAGATAGTGACCGGGAAGTTACCTAAGTTTTCCCCGCTGCCGGTTGCGTCCAGTCCGTTCCCAGCCTTGGAGGCCTGGCAGAGGACATTTAGGGTCATGTGGAGGACCATAAAAGACAACCTTGTGAGAGCATTTCAGAGTCAGAAAAGTCAGGCTGACAAGAGACGCTCGTTAGAGTGGAAATTCCAACCAGGAGATTTGGTTTGGGTGTCAACCCGTCACCTGACCCTGAAACAACCCTCTGACAAACTTGGTCCCAGGTTCGTGGGCCCATTCCCAGTTAATAGGAAGATCAACAATGTCACATATACCATTAATCTTCCTACCAGCATGCGTGGAGTGAGGTCCTTTCACGTATCACTTCTCAAACCCGCAGTCCAGGTGGGCCCCACTCCTCCTCCTCCTGTCTTAGTCGATGCCCAACCCGAGTATGAGGTGGAGAAGATCATTGACTCACGTACTGTACAAAACTCGGTGCAGTATCTCGTACATTGGAAGGGGTACGGCATTGAGGAAAGGCAATGGGTACCTGGGAACCGTATGCATGCGGATGACTTGGTTAGGGAATTTCATGCTTTACATCCAGGGAAACCTGGAAGGAGCTGTCCGGAGTCCACTCCTCGGGGGGGGGGGGGGGGGTACTGTGAGAACGCGGAAGAGCCGCCGCCATGATCCGGCGGCAGGCGGCTCCTTCCGCGTACAGACGCTTGCCACACACGGAGAGGCTGCCGCCTCTCCTCTGCATGAGGCGGCTCTCTCCGGGCAAGCGTCGGCAGGGCACGCAGAAACCGCCGCGTGGGACGCGGCGGTTGCTGCCCATAACCCCGCTGCGGAGACTCCGCAGAGCGGGGCAGCTGGAGCTGGGACATGTAGTCCCTCAGGAGTAAGAGTGACGCGCGCGCACGCACTCAGACATAATTTATGACTTCCTGAGGAGAGTCAGCTGACCAGGCTGGTCAGCTGACGCCAGCACCTCTCCCTATTGGTTCAGCACTTAGGGAGGTGCTGAAAGGCATTTAGGTATATATATTGCCGGCTGTTCATTTGTTCCTTGTCTGGCGTTGCGTTCACATACGTGGGAGCACCCAGATCCGTTAGTCAGATCCGTTAGTGTGCCGGGACCAGCTGGAGCTGTAATCCTACACTAAGCTAGATTTTGTTGATAGCTTAAAGTACTAGTTTGATTGTGATTATATGTTATGACCTTTGCCTGCCTCGACTATCCTTCTGAACTCTGACCTTGTACCTCGTTATTCTGATACCTGTTGCCGAACCCTGCCTGTACCTAGACTCCGCCTCTGCCTCCTGATTTTGTACTCCGATATTTCTGATACCTGTTGCCAAACCCTGCCTGCACCTAGACTCCGCCTCTGCCTACTGTATCTGTACCTTATCTGTCAGTGTGTTTACGACTTGGCTTGCCCGACCTCGAGAACCGACCTCACGATTGGAGGCGGTTCCTTGTCCCGTTAGTGACACTTGCGCCTGAGTGTCACTTTCGGACTTTCCTTCCCACTGTAGTCTGACTCCTCCCGTCTCGGAGAGCTCAGACCTGTGGAAGGAATCTGTGCAGTTCTCCTTGCTGCACTGAGGCTTGTCCTCCATATTACTGTTGCACCAATCACTACACTCTACTCAGGTGGCCAGAGGTTAGCTAGTATATTGGATTATCGGTGATACTGCAGATCACATATAATCTGATATACGTCTGTATTTCCCGTGATACTGCAGTTCACCGGTAATCAGACCTCTCTGTGCTTCACCGAGCGTTACAGAGCTTGTGAGAATCGCGTCCACACATCCAGTGGCGTGTGTGTGCCTGGGAAAATACTAAGCCAATCAATTCACTGGCAGCTATTTATTTAACCAGCAATTAGAACTTTGCATTGGCTTAATTTAATATCTTCCCTTGGAGATTTATAAATTAGGAAAATGTTTGCTTATCACTTATTCCTATCATGGACTTATGGAAGTGACATATTTTCTGGTAAGGGAATTTGAGTTTAATACATTTTATACACAAAAAATATGGATTTTTAATTTTACCCCACCCAGAGAACAATGTTAGATATAATTTGCCAATAAGAAGGGATCACAATCTGGTTGTTAGTACTGTACATTAGGAATATTTCCAAAGAGTATCTTCCTAGCCTGAAAACTGATGATCAGAGACAGATGGCAGTATGTTTCATGTCCATGGCTAGTGTTCAGTCAGCAATATATAGTTACATAGTTATTTTGGTTGAAAAAAGACATACGTCCATCAAGTTCAACCAGAGAACAAAGTACAACACCAGCCTGCTCCCTCACATATCCCTGTTGATCCAGAGGAAGGCGAAAAAACCCTTACAAGGCATGGTCCAATTAGCCCCTAAAGGGAAAAATTCCTTCCCGACTCCAGATGGCAATCAGATAAAATCCCTGGATCAACATCATTAGGCATTACCTAGTAATTGTAGCCATGGATGTCTTTCAACGCAAGGAAAGCATCTAAGCCCCCTTTAAATGCAGGTATAGAGTTTGCCATAACGACTTCCTGTGGCAATGCATTCCACATCTTAATCACTCTTACTGTAAAGAACCCTTTCCTAAATAAATGGTTAAAACGTTTTTCCTCCATGCGCAGATCATGTCCTCTAGTCCTTTGAGAAGGCCTAGGGACAAAAAGCTCATCCGCCAAGGTATTATATTGCCCTCTGATGTTTTTATACATGTTAATTAGATCCCCTCTAAGGCGTCTTTTCTCTAGACTAAATAAACCCAGTTTATCTAACCTTTCTCGATAAGTGAGACCTTCCATCCCACGCATCAATTTTGTTGCTCGTCTCTGCACCTGCTCTAAAACTGCAATATCTTTTTTGTAATGTGGTGCCCAGAACTGAATTCCATATTCCAGATGTGGCCTTACTAGAGAGTTAAACAGGGGCAATATTATGCTAGCATCTCGAGTTTTTATTTCCCTTTTAATGCATCCCAAAATTTTGTTAGCTTTAGCTGCAGCTGCTTGGCATTGAGTACGATTATTTAACTTGTTGTCAATGAGTACTCCTAAGTCCTTCTCCAAGTTTGATGTCCCCAACTGTATCCCATTTATTTTGTATGGTGCTAGACCATTAGTATGTCCAAAATGCATGACCTTACATTTGTCAACATTGAATTTCATCTGCCATGTATGTGCCCATATAGCCATCCTATCCAGATCCTGTTGCAATATGACACTATCTTCCTGAGAGTTGATGATTCTGCACAATTTTGTATCATCTGCAAAAATAGCAACATTGCTCACTACTGCATCTACTAGGTCATTAATAAATAAATTGAAGAGCACTGGACCCAGTGCTCTACCTCCAAATAGAGGAAAAAGTTCAGCGTGTCAATAAATGATGTCTATAGAAAAACATACCAGTTCTAGTGTGCAAGAAGAACATTGTGCAGCAAGTGACACATACATTCTATTAACATGAATCATCAATTTCAAACTTAAAGGAATACTATCGATACCCAAGTGTTCTAAAATGACAGTGTGAAAATAATGTCTAAGTAGCTGTGTAAATATTTTCCTACTTTTCATGTTAAATATCAGAGGCAAAAACTGTAATTTATTGAGGGTAGGATTTAGCTATATTGGGAAAAATCAATTGCAGAAGGGGTGTCTGCTTCAACGCACAGCCAGAGTTGCATATCAGACTACAGAAAGCAAATATCAAACATATCAAACTCTGAAAGCAAAAACAGTATGAAAAGCTGTGACAATTAGTTACATTTCCTCTGCTCTCTTCAGACACTTCAGTCAGAAACACAGGACACAGGAGCTGCATCTGTTGGGAGCTCTCTTCTCTGTCACACACAGAGCTACACATAGAGTTAACTGATCAAGTGTGAGGGGAAATTCCCCTCTCCTCATGGCTCAGTCTGCCGTCAGTTTTGGCGTCAGTAAAGTTTGAAAGTATTTTGCTAACAGTAAACAAAGAAGTTGCTACTAAAATGTATACACCAGTACTTAGCAGCACTTCCCAAACAATTCCTGTGTCAATTGAAAAAAATATGTGAATCGATAGTATTCCTTTAAGTAAGCCCAGGCAAAAGATTAAAATCCAAAATTTCATAATTGGGCTTATTTGTAATTTGCATCAGAGAACTTCAATTAGTCAAACTGTCCATCCTAAAACACTGACATGGGTATGGCCCACGAGGACTGGAGTTGGACATCCCTGGCCTAGTCCAGCCTACCAGATACTCTACAACTGGTGCTATGCTCCACCTGCCACTGGAGTCCGCTACCCGAAGGCCTATTTGCTAGCCCTGCTGTCATTATCTAGAATGTCCAATTCCAACTCCAGGTAATTTGGACAGTGGTTTGCCAGAAAAGCTGTCCTTTACTAACTGGTCTATGAAGAGTCAGGTACTTGTCCTTGATACGGCATCTATCTATGCTGGATCACTGGAGTGAAAAGAGAACCACATTAGTCAGGAGAATAACTGAACAAACTTGGGATCTATAAAAATTCAAACATTGGCCTTCTGAGGTAAAGAAAAAAAAAAGACTTTTCAGTCAAACGAAGCATGATTTAAAACTGGTAACTTAAATTTCGGAGAATTATTGACATCTAAGATTTTAAAGTAATCAATTACTGAGCAACCAGTAGAAAAGAGAATTCCGCTACACCAATGGCTGGGTGAAAAAAGGTTCTCCATTTATTTATAACATCAGTGGATACAAAAAAGTATTAAAACACCTCACGCGTATCGGAGCTCATGGCTCCTTAATCATAGCTATGATCATAGCTATGATTAAGGAGCCATGAGCTCCGATACGCGTGAGCTGTTTTAATACTTTTTTGTATCCATTGATGTTATAAATAAATGGAGAACCTTTTTTCACCCAGCCATTGGTGTAGCGGAATTCTCTTTTCTACTGGTTGCTGAGCTGAGCTTACAGGCTCCTGGCTCCCTTTGGCTTGGTTGTGTGTGGATGTTGCGGGTCCTCTCCTGTTCTGCTAATCAATTACTGAGTTTGTAAATTCAGAAATCCTGATTCAGGATTTTTATACTCAAGCATATTACATACTGGCATAGTAGAGACTCTGTAAAAAATGGTTCTGGAACAGATTGGTGCACACAAGCTCAGTACCTACCCACTTGCCTTGGCACAGACTTAATAAACAAAGAACACTTTCTATACAGAAACTGCACAAGAATTCATTCAGAAACAGGCTCAACTTCATAAGCGTCAGACTCCGTGACACATGCATCCTCAAAAGAGATAAAACTGCACTTAGAATAAAAAAAGACTAGAAGGCACTAATATCAGAAATAAGAAAATTGGCCAAACGTGCAAATTAATATATGTTGTACTTATATAACAGTAGTCTTTAATTAGTTCATCTAGTTCATCAATCTGAGTTTACACTGAATCAGTTGCGGTCAGCCATAATGCATTATAACTTAGATGTAAACTAACCCATAGGAAAACATGGATAATTCCTTCTCTTAGTTGTCCATTGCATTATAGCTGACAGCAACTGATTTAGTGTAAACCCAGCCTTACCATTTCTAATTAAGCCAACCTCTAATGGGTTAGGGCTTATTATCACCTATCGTGATACATAAAATGGCCATGCTATCTGCATTTTTGTTACAATTTCATACAACCTTCATTGGTGTTGTGAAACAATATTGGTGAATTGCTGGACAGATACTGTACATTATGGGGTTCCTACAGCCTCCTGAAACATTGCACTGATCCAGTGGCTTAGCAATTTAATATCTTGACATCTTTTTAATAAGCTATATGACTGCTCTGTTTTTCTGTATGTTTCATTTCTAATAATATAATCGACCTTTCTCTGTTATAAATATACAGTAATATTAATTGCTCAGATATCGTTATTAAGCTTTAGTTATTGTACTAGTAACTGAATCAGTTATTCTACAATATCGTAATTAAACATCCAAATGACTAAGGAAATGGTATTCAGACCTCTTGATAGCATTTAGCCTTCTGAGATATAAAACTATAGCAAGGAGAGGGTGAACCTAGCTGGAAATCTCACACTTTATGAGAGCTGGCAGCAGAGGGCTAAAATGGAAAACATAGCTGGCTGAAGAGATGCCAGGAGATGATCTAGAGCAGAGCTTCCCAACACTGTCCTCAAGTACCACCAGCAGTGCATGTTGCGGTCAGTTATATATCAGTAGTAGTCAGTTATAACTGAAAGGACAACTGATGAGCAAGTTAATGTCCATGTTCACCTATGGTTCAAGTGGCCAATATTACAGTTTAACAGTGTGCTGACCAGGAAGTCGTTATTGGGTAATGACCATTTTCAAAATGGAGGACGGAGAATTCCATTGATCACAGTGGACAATCAGGAGGCAAGAGAGGAGAAAGAGATTGATGAGTAGACTACACAGGAGGTAAGTATGACTTGTGTATGTTTATTTTAACTTTTAATCTTCAGTTCAGGTTTGCTTTAAGCTAAAGAAAAAATAAATAGTGTTTTAAAGGTGTTGATATTTGTTTTGTTTTGTGTGTGCACAAAAACTAAACAGGTGTACATAGTGTTAGCAACCAATTCAACACCATGAATGTCAACATAACATTTGCTGCCAATGTAACATATTACATAATGTTATACTACTCTCCTGCAAAACAAATATTTTTAGCTCAGTTTAAGCCCAAGTAAACTCTAGAAGCAATCTCTGCCAGGATATGCAACAACAGGTTGTTAACACCTTGTGATGTGCTGCATTGCACAAATCTGGAGTTCTTCAAGAGAATTTCCCTCACAAGAGTGACAGGACTCCATATATGTCACTTCCACTGTTGTTTCCACCAGTCCTGCGTTCTACTGACCGTCATTAAATTGCATTCTAGGGCATCAATCCCATTCTAAACATAGTTACTAGGACAAGGCACAAGGACACAATCTAGTGATCATCACCAGGAACAGAAACAAAAAAAGACAATCTACTGTAATGATTCAAGCCCAAAAATAAGAGAATTGATAATACTGGAGGTTTAGCAGCGATGCTGTGGAGCAGTTCCTGGGGGACTTCACAATAAGAGCAAAAAAGGCACATCACCAGGTAAAACATGTACAGCTTCTTCAACACATTAACTTGCATGCCTGCTTGGTTCAGCTTTTAGGTAATATGGCTATTTTAGGATATTTTCTTCTGGGACTGCTGCACTTTGAAAATCACACCAAATGTTTACTCAACAACAGCTTTCACTCTATTTTTTATATTATCATATTATTAATATAACGCCAACATTTTCTGCAGCACTGTACATATTACAAAAAACATGCAATAATGCCAAGCATAGATATACGAGTTCAACACAGTGTACAATCAGGACATCCAGCAACACAAATACATACAACTCGTGTAGTTTGAAAACAGCACTAATACTGGTACATGTTTATTTAACCACTTAAAGACCGCGGGCTTTACACCCCTTAAGGACCAGACCCTTTTTTTCCATTCAGACCACTGCAGCTTTCACGTTTTTTTGCTCGCTCATACAACCTACCACCTAAATGAATTTTGGCTCCTTTTCTTGTCACTAATAAAGCTTTCTTTTGGTGCTATTTGATTGCTGCTGTGATTTTTACTTTTTATTATATTCATCAAAAAAGACATGAATTTTGTCAAAAAAATGATTTTTTTTACTTTCTGTGCTGACATTTTTCAAATAAAGTAAAATTTCTGTATACATGCAGCACGAAAAATGTGGACAAACATGTTTTTGATTAAAAAAAAACCCATTCAGCCTATATTTATTGGTTTGGGTAAAAGTTATAGCGTTTACAAACTATGGTGCAAAAAGGGAATTTTCCCATTTTCAAGCATCTCTGACTTTTCTGACCACCTGTCATGTTTCATGAGGTGCTAAAATTCCAGGATAGTATAAATACCCCCCAAATGACCCCATTTTGGAAAGAAGACATCCCAAATTATTCACTGAGAGGCATAGTGAGTGAGTTCATAGAAGATATTTTTTGTCACAAGGTAGCGGAAAATGACAGTTTGTGACAAGGAAAAAAAAAAAAAAAGTTTCCATTTCTGCTAACTTGTGACAAAAAAAAAATGAAATCTGCCACGGACTCACCATGCCCCTCTCTGCATACCTTGAAGTGTCTACTTTCCAAAATGGGGTCATTTGTGGGGTGTGTTTACTGTTCTCGCATTTTGGGGGGTACTAATTTGTAAGCACCCCTGTAAAGCCTAACGGTGCTCATTGGACTTTGGGCCCCTTAGCGCAGTTAGGCTGCAAAAAAGTGCCACACATGTGGTATTGCCGTACTCAGGAGAAGTAGTATAATGTGTTTTGAGGTGTATTTTTACACATACCCATGCTGGGTGGGGGAAATATCTCTGTAAATGACAATTGTTTGATTTTTTTTTACACACAATTGTCCATTTACAGAGATATTTCTCCCACTCAGCATGGGTATGTGTAAAAATACACCCCAAAACACATTATACTACTTCTCCTGAGTACGGCGATACCACTTTTTTGCACCCTAACTGCGCTAAGGGGCCCAAAGTCCAATGAGTACCTTTAGGATTTCACAGGTCATTTTTGTTTCAAGACTACTCCTCACGGTTTAGGGCCCCTAAAATGCCAGGGCAGTATAGGAACCCCACTAATGACCCTATTTTAGAAAGAAGACACCCCAAGGTATTCCGTTAGGAGTATGATGAGTTCATAGAAGATTTTTTTTTTTGTCACAAACTGCCATTAACTGCACTTTACTACTACAAAAGCAGTGTCTGTTTTGTCTTTTTATTCTCACCACTCTGCCTCTAAATGTGGAGGACATCACCCACATAACATTCCCTAAGTCTTCCTTCACCTGTTGCATAAGTGCCTCCCACCCGACTCATTCCCAGTCAGGATGTCAGCACTGCAGGGTGCTCAAGTTTGTCTTCAACAGTGGAGCATGAAGCAGGCACAGCCGGGCCGAGGCATAGGCTGGAGAGGCTCCAGCCTCAGGGCGCTTGTAGGAGGGGGCGCACAATTCATTCAGTTGTCATTCCTTATTGTGTATGAAGCAGAAAAAAATAAGAAAAAGGGATACATAGTGACTGCAGATAACTAGATATTAAGGTGTTGGGGAGGTTGTGGGCCCTGTGGCCCTCTTAGTCTAATAGCAATCAGTGAGTGACAGCTGAGGTGGGAGGGATGGAGGGGCGCACTTTGGTGTCTCAGCCTTGGGTGCTGGAGGACCTTGTCCCTGCTCTGGAAGCAGGACATCACCCCCGGCATGCCCCCAGTATATAATATCAGTATGTTGCTGGAGTCAGGCTTCGGTGGCGCGGCATGAAGCAACTGGTCCAGATAAAGGAAGACATAGAAGCTGCTGGTTGGTCACTGCCCAGCTATAAATGTCAGTTCTGTTCCAGAAGAACAGAACTGGGAGAGGTAAGGACTCACCTCAGAAAGACAAGCACATTCAAATCCAACCCTCTGATTTCTGACTGCAACTGCCCTATCCCACATTGCACCTGAGCGAACTATACGCCAGGCTCTTTGATGTCAAAACTGAATTATGCTGAAGGAATAAGACACAAAGCAGTAAATTTAGGTACTCACTATTTGTAGCCAGAGTTCAACTTTACTATTGTAGCCACTATTACTGGCTTTTTACATGGCCACTGTGGCGCCCAAATTTACTGCTCTCTGCCTTCAGCATAATTACCAGCTTTTAACACGGGTGCCTATGGAGGCACCCAGACTTTAACTCGTTCTGGACCACAACACTCTGGTCCCTTAAAGGGGCACAATGGCGAAAAATTGTAATATGTAAAATATGTGCAAACATAAACAAATAAGAAGTGCTTTTTTTTCTAGAGTAAAATGAGCCATAAATTACTTTTCTCCTATGTTACTGTCACTTACAGTAGGTAGAAAATCTGACAGAAGTGACAAGTTTTTGGACTAGTCCATCTCTTCATAGGGGATTCTCAGCAAGGATTTTATTTTTTATGAAGATATTCCCTAAAAAAGGATTTAAAACAATGATGCTGGTCAGCTTCCCTGCTCGCTACAGTTTGTTGGCAGTTGGACATAGCAACTGCCATTCACTAAGTGCTTTTGAAAATAAATAAATCCCTGAGAATCCCCTATGAAGAGTGCTGCCGCCGCCGCATCGTCATTGCTGTTTGCTACGGAACGGCAAACACATTAGCTGGAGGAGGGCGTGTCATTGCTCCTGAAAGCATTGGAAGCAGGAGCGGAAGGGGAGGAAGGCTCATGACACGCCCTCCTCCAGCTAATGTGTGTTTGCCGTTCCGTAGCAAACAGCAATGACGATGCGGCGGCGGCAGCCCAAGCCCGACACACAGAAGCCTCCTGGGGCAGATTGGCTGGGCAGAGTAGGAGCGAGAGAGGTTGTCTTGTCTCTCGCTTCTCATAGCAGGCTACTTAGGCGGGTCATGCGCTGAATAATGCGCTATGATGTGGGGAAAGTAGGATAGGCACTGCTACACTCATAGAGGAATCCCCTCTCATATAATGAGCTGCCCCATTCCCCGTCACCGTCAGTTTCTCAGGGGACGCAATCTATAAGGTAAAATAAATAAAATAAGACACTGCACAGCAAAAAGATATGTTGTGTTCCATCAGACTGTTGATTGAATTTTGATTTATGCTACTGCCAGAAATAGTAAGAGAAACCCCCCGGTTTCTCTTACTATTCTTACATCTGGTATCATTTCAAGCTCTTTGCAGTCATTCCAATCTGGACCAGTTGGGTTGCCGTTCAGCCATGCACTTTTCCCACATCGTGATCGATCGAGAGAGTCAGCAAATGGGGCAGCTCAGGCACACCATCTCCTCCTCCCAGAAGGCATTGCTTACCACTGATATTCAATTATATGTTTATAATTCTGAGCAGATGCAGGATTATGCAGCATGAAAATGGACCAGTCAAATTTGACATTGCAAATGAATCCTACCAAACTAAAAGGGCCCGTTCTTACTTGAGCAGGAATCGCGCGATTTCTGCTCAAGGCAAACCGCTAGCGTGTTTGCGGTTAGCGTTAACCGCAAACGTGTTGAATGCAGCGGTTTGCTGGCGATTCGCGATTAGCATGCATAGCACGCTAATCGTGATCGCTCCAATACCGCTGCAGTGTCCAGTGATTTTTCCGCGTTAATCGCGGGAAAATCACTCCCGTAAAACTCTGTTTGCGATTTTAGAAGTGAACGGGCCCTAAGGCCTCTTTTCTACGGACTGTTGAGCTGTGTGCTTAGCAATCAGTTACCAGGTAGCAACAATCAGTTACCAGGCAGCAGTGAGAGGCATTTCACTGCCTATCAACAGTCTGTGGAAAAGAGGCCTAATAAAGCTTGACAATGGATCAAACAAAATGATCCTACATCAATTCATAAGTATTTGCATGCCAAAGATCATCCCTATTGCTTACTTGCATGTTAGTAAATTCTACTTTGCATGGAATCAGTGGTGTAGCTAGAGCTCATGGGGCCCCATAGCAAAACTGTCATGGGGCCCTCAGATGGAGGCACTCTAGAGCAATACCACCTTCCCCTACCCTATGGATATGAGTTAACTGGCAATTTACATTATCATGCAATTAACACTGCACATAGTTCATAGGCACGGAGACAAAGTCTGGGACTGGGTGCACACTTGGCAGTGCGTGAAAGGACGGGTTTTCTGTCATGTGCGTTTTTATTGCATTTTTACGTGCGTTTGCATTTTCGACCGCACAGGGGTTTTTCGTACGTTTTATGCAAATCAGTAGGAAGTCAACAGGAAATGGAAATACATCAGAAAAGTTGTTTTTTATTACAAAAACGTATATAAAAACACATGCAAAACACATACAAAACGCAATACATTGAGTCACTATTGACTTTCACTATGTGCTTTTTTAATGTGTTTTTAAAAATATGCAAAAAAAAAACCCCAGCATTTTAAAATCGCTTATTAAAAAGCACATACACATTCATATTTTCATGTGTCCCATTGATTTAAAGAGAATCTGTATTGTTAAAATCGCACAAAAGTAAACATACCAGTGCGTTAGGGGACATCTCCTATTACCCTCTGTCACAATTTCGCCGCTCCTCGCCGCATTAAAAGTGGTTAAAAACAGTTTTAAAAAGTTTGTTTATAAACAAACAAAAATGGCCACCAAAACAGGAAGTAGGTTGATGTACAGTATGTCCACACATAGAAAATACATTCATACACAAGCAGGCTGTATACAGCCTTCCTTTTGAATCTCAAGAGATCATTTGTTTGTTTCTTTCCCCCTGCAGCTATCTTCCACTGAAGTGTCAGGCTGTTTCTTCCTGCAGAGTGCAGACAGCTCTGCCTGTATGTAATTCCTCAGTATGTGAAAGCCCAGCCAGCTCAGAGGAGGATTTATCCTGCTTGTAAAAGATAATAGAGCAGAGAGAAGCTGCACTAATCTAAATAACACACAGGCAGTGTGCAGAGAGGGGCCTGGAGGGGGGAGATGCATCACAGAACCACAACACTGAAGAACTTGGCAGCCTTCCAGACACAGGCTGACAAGTCTGACAAGAGAGAGATAAGTTGATTTATTACAGAGATGGTGATAGTAGAACGTGCTGCAGTAAGCCAGAACACATTAGAATAGCTTTTGGAACTTGTAGGATGATAAAAAACAGGATGCAATTTTTGTTACGGAGTCTCTTTAACATTATACGCGCTAATGCTGCGTTTTATGCAACGCTAGCGTTTCTGCTTAGTGTGCCACCTGCCTGAGGGAGGTGGAACACAAGAAAGTTAATGGTGAATACAAGTACCACCTGGGCCCCCTAAACTCCAGGGCCGCTGCTATGACTGTTGTTACGCCCCTGAATTCAAGTCCCGCCCACTTGACCCTTTAGGACCCTACCTATAAATTTCTCCCTTAGCTCCCCCCTTCAGTCTTTTTACTCTGAATCACCGAATCTAGGGTGGGAGCCCCATGCTGCCATGGACACATCTGGAAAGGAAAATTACCGTCAGGTAAGTATACAATTTTCAGCTTTCCATATGTTTCCATGGCAGCACGGTCGGGAGATAACTAGTAATAAATACACAGGGAGGGATGAGGTGCAATGCTTGAACAAAAATGTAATGTTGCTTCACATTTGAGCCAAAATTTAACGTTGAATTAACTGCCGGATCAACCCTATAGTGTCTCATGAACGTGTGGATTGATGACCAATTGGCCGCCTGACATATCTTGTCTGCTGGCACTTTATTAAAGGCAGCCCAGGATGCTGCTAGTCCTCTCGTTGAGTGTGCAGTGATCTGCTGAGGAGGAGTCATTCCCTTAGCTGTATATGCACTCTGAATTGTTTTAACCAACCATTGAGCTATTGTTCTCGCTGTGGCCGGCTCCCCTGCTCTGTATCCGGCAGGGACTATGAATAGTCTGTCTGTTTTCCTCATTTCCGCAGTTTTGTGCAGATACAGTAAGTCTTTAGGGCAGTTCCTACATCTAACGGATGTGGAGATGCATTGTCTTCCTGTAGAAATGTTGGTAAAGTCCATTGTTGGTTGAAGTGATATATAGAAGAAACTTTCGGAATGAAATGTTGAATTGGTCGAATCACTACTCTATCAGGGTGGAAGGTGAGAAAAGGTTCCTGGCAGCCCAAGGCCTGAAGTTCAGATACTCTCCTTGCTGAGGACATGGCAACAAGAAAAACTGTTTTGTAAGTCAACTGAAGGAGTGTACATTGCTCTCTTGGAAAGAACGGGGGCTCAGTAAGCATTTTAATGACTAATGGTAGATCCCATTGTGGAAAAAACTGCCTTAATTGGTGGTTTCTTTTTCATGACCCCCTTCAGAAATTGTATGATGAGGGGGTGTATGGCCCATCTTTGGTCTGAAAGTGCAGATAAAGCAGAGATTTGAGATTTTAATGTATGGTAACTCAAATCCTTCTCGAGTCCTGACTGTAGAAATTGCAGTATATGAGTGACTGATGGAGTTAATGGATTGAAATTAGTGGCCACTGCAAATTGTTGAAATTTTGTCCAGACTCTTTCATACGTAGCCTTTGTCAATGGCTTCCTTGCTTCTAAAATGGTGTCTATTACCCCAGATGAGCACCCGAGAGCCTCTAACTTCCTCCTCTCAACCTCCACACCACTAAATTTAGCCTGGATGGATTGGGATGGCAAATTGGTCCCTGCATCAGTAGATTCGGAATCTGCGGGAGGAGTAATGGTGGCTGGGTCTTCAACTCCCATAGCAAACGGGAACCACGGCCTTCTGGGCCAGAACGGAATGACTGCCATTAGTGTCACATTCTCTTGGCACAACCTCAGCAGCAAGCGGTGGATCAACGGTATCGGGGGAAACGCATAAGCTATTTCAAATTCCCATGGTACTGTTAGAGCATCTGTTGCAACTGCTGTCGGGGAACGATGTCTTGACATGTACCTGTCGCATTTGGCATTGAATCTTGATGCCATGAGATCCAACTGTGGCGTCCCCAACTGCTTGCATATTTCCTGAAATACCTGGTCGTTCAGTGACCACTCGTTGTTGAGATGTGTCCTGCTCAAATAATCTGCAGATATGTTCTCTTTGCCCGGTATGTAAATTGCCGTGAGGCTGCTGAGGGTTTTCTCCACAAGCTGAAACATCGGACTTACTTCCTTGAGTAGTGTCCTTGACTTGGTACCTCCCTGTTTCCTTATATATGCAACGGCTGTCTTGTTGTCCATTTGCAGTACAACATTCTTCCCCACCAGTTGGTCGTGGAAGGCTAGAAGTGCCTGATATGCCGCTGTGATTTCTAGTCTGTTGGCAGGTATTATGCCGTATTTGTTCTTCCAAATGCCCTGTATATTCTGTGTCTGGAGGCATGCTCCCCAACCCGTCTGGCTGGCATATGTTATAAGAATGATCCCACAAGGCTGTTGGATGTATAAGGGTGTAGACAAATTGTCTCTCCTCGTCCACTAGAACAGACTGTCCCTCATCTGTCGAGTTATCAGAATCGGTTGCTTCATGTCTCTGCCATCCCAATGGTGAAGGAAGCCCACCTGCCACGGCCTGGAGTGCCATTGCGCCCATCTGACCATGGGGATGGATAATGTTAGTGTTCCTAGTAATTGTCTGGCTGTGACCACTGAGGAACAAATCATGTTCTGTACAAGTTGAATTATCCTTAGTTGTTTTTCTGTGGGTAGGCTGACCGTATTGGAATAGGTCTGGAGACGTGCCCCTAGAAACACAAAGTCTCTTGAAGGTTCTGTTCGACTCTTGTTGAAGTTTATCTTCCACCCGAACTTTTGTAGTTGTCGTATCAACAAATGTCTGTGTTGCAGAATCTGCTTTTTGTCTTGGTGTAAGAGTAGTAAGTCGTCCAAGTAATGGTAGAGCCTGAGACCGTTGAGTCTCAGGAGCTCTACCAATGCCAGAAGAACCTTTGTAAATGTTCGATGGGCGGTGCAAATCCCGAAAGGTAGGGATCGGAATTGCAGGTGTAAATCTCCGATGGCAAATCTGAGGTATTTTTTAAAGTGAGATGTATCAGTATGTGGAGGTATGCGTGCTCCAGGTCTAATGAGATTGCCCAATCTCCTACTCTTACTACCTTGAGGATGGTCTGAAGTGTCTCCATTTTGAAGCGCTGTAGCTGTATGAAGGAATTCAACTTCCTCAGATCCATCACTGGCCTCAGACCTCCTGATTTTTTGAGGACAAAGAATAAAGACGAGTAAACCCCCAGACCACTTTCTACGAATGGGACTTCGCAAACTGCCTTCTTCTGTATCAGCTCCTGTATATATTTTGAAAGTACCTCCTTTTTTTCCTGGTTCTTCGGAGTGCTCGTAGGTTTGAATATATTTGGTGGCTGATTTGAGAATCTCCATCGATGCCCGTTGGTGACTGTATCTATAACCCAATGGTTGGTGATGTACTCTGTCCAGATGTCCCTGAACATCTGTAATCTTCCACCTACCGGTGACATCTGAACGGGTTGGCCATCAAAAGGATTTCGGCTGGGTAGATGGTGCAGACGCCTTCTTTTGCTTGTTCAATCTTCCCAAGAATGATTGGGAACTCTGACAATTCTTTTTATAGGTACTGAACGGGCGGATGGGTGGCCTGGATCTGTATCTACCTTGGAATGTATTTGTAACGATTGTGGAATTCTCTCCGTGATCAGCGCACAAGACGTGCGCTGACACTGTGGAAATCCTCCACAAACGTATAATTTGAGGGAACCCAGCAAAAGGTGCAATGCACCTGTAGAGGGAAATTCCTGTCGACAGGTGGAGCTGTGGAGTGCAGAGGAACAGCTCCTCTGCCCTGCCACAGACGCCAGACAGGAATTGTACAAAGGGAAGAAACACAGGGCAAGATTGCCCGGAAAGAGAGAGATCAAAGCGACAGAGGGTATGTGTGTCCACCAATCTAGTCGCCACCCTGCGACGATGTACACACAACCATGAAGATAAAGTGAGAAGGCAATCGCCAGAGATGGTGATTGCTAACAGCGACACAAGACCGAATAAGCACAGATGAGGAATGTATGTATGTCCACCAATCTAGCCGCCAACCTGCGACGGTGGACACACAACAGAAGAAACCAAGTGAGAACGCAATCGCAAGAGAAGCGATTGCGGAAGAGAATGAGCACAGTGACAGAATGTATGTATGTGCCCCAATCTAGTCGCCAACCCGCAACTGTGCACATACAACAGCAGATATGAAGTAGGAACGCAATCGAGAGAGAGGCGATTGCCAGAGGTGACACAAGGCTACAGCAAGGCAGAGCACGAGAGTAGCAAAGGCACAGCAAATCATACAATGAGAAGATAAGTAAAATAACAAACGCTAACTAAACGCGAACACCGCACTCATTCGCAACAGCGAACGCGTTTTCTGCGCGGTCTCCGCGTGATAAGCACAACAGAGACAAGCACGCCTAACTAACCACCGATAGACAAACATGAAACAGAGGACACGAGCGCTTGCTTAACGGTTACCTCACCGAGCCTCCAGCAAGCATTCGTTGCAGACAAGACAGATACACGAAAACAGGAATAAGTGAGAGATACGATCCACTGCTCTTTCCGCCAGAGCGAGTGCGATCCAAGTATAGAAACAGAGCGAGCTGGATCCACTGCTCTTTCCGCCAGAGCAAGTGCGATCCAAATACAGCAAGAGAGATGGAGATCAGACGGATCCACAGCACTAGCGCAAGGTGAGTGCGATCCAGGCGAGACAGATCAGATGAGATAGCTGGTAGCAACCGCTGCTCCAGCTATACTCCAAGAACAAAGATCAGAACGACTTCCTGTCGACCACCGCTGGGACAGGACAATTGCAACAGACAAACAAAACAAATATGCAATCCTAACTGCACTAGGGAACCTGCCTAGTGCAGTCCCAGGAATTACTCTAGGCTAATCTTCAAACAATGAGCAAGGCTGACACTCCAAGAGTGTTTCACAGGACTAACCCTTATGACCAGCCCAGGTCTGTGATATCACATGGTATATATAGAGCAAGCCTACAGAGGATGTGGCTAGGCAATCTGCATGACAAACGCATGCAAATTCCTTAGCAGCAAGCTGCAAAACTGACAAAAGGTCTCTCTTCCAGAGACCTGCAGAATGCAGACCTGAACAGTGGTCAAAAAGCTGCCTGCCTGCGCAGGCAGCCGAGTGGATCCTCACAATATTCCTTTGATAAGGTGTTCTTCTCTGGTTACGGTCCTGCGGAATAATCCCAGACTTCCCTCCAGTGACCCGGTGTATTGCCGTATCCATCTCCTCTCCGAAAAGGCTCTTGCCGTCATAAGTAATTTTACACCAGTCCTGCTTAGATGTTGAGTCGGCTGACCAACTCTTCAGCCATAATGCTCTCTTCGCCACCACTGCATGCAGCATAGATCTTGCTGAGCATCTAAGGATGTCAACCGCCGCTTCCCCCATAAAGTCCGCTGTCAGTTTAATATCATCAAGCGCCACAATAATGGTGTCTTTATCGGCGTCTGATCTTAACGCATCTTCAATGTTGTCCACCCATGTCTTTAGAGCCTCAGCTACCGACGTCAGGGCGATCGCTGGCTTACATGCTCCCCCTGATGACGTATAGGCCTTTTTAAATTCGGTGTCTATTTTGCGATCCAGTGGGTCTTTAAAAGACACCGCATCATCCCTCGGCAAGGTGATGTGTTTGGCCAGGCGGCCAACCACGGAAGCGTCTACTTTAGGCGGTTCATCTAGGGATTTTAGCTTATCGTCTTCCATAGGATATAGTTTTCCCAGTCTATTAGCTAGCACTGTCTTCTTGTTCGTCTTTTTCCATTCGTCAAGAATCACTTAGTGTATCGCTGAGATCAGGGGAAAGGGTTTAGAGGATTTTTTTAAATGCGCATAATATTCCCTTTGACTGGTAGAAGTAGTCGGTTGAGGTTCATCCTCTTGCCATTCAATAGCCTCCCTCACGGCGGCTACAAATGGCTGTACTAAGTTAAAGTTGAAACCAATCTCTGGTCGGTCTGTTTCCGGCTCCTAAACTTGGGTCTGTTCCTTTTCGTTTGTCACGTTCTCAGCTTGCGTCGGGCGTGGAAGAGCTAGGGCTGAAATATACTGGTTCATGGATTCCTGTACGGCTCCTTAACCTCCTGAGCGATAATCCCGAGCTGAGCTCGGGGTATGTCGCGCAGGAGGATTTCTCAGGCCCCGCTGGGCCGATTTGCATAATTTTTTTTTTGTTACACGCAGCTAGCACTTTGCTAGCTGCGTGTAACTTCCGATCGCCGCCGCTTGCCGCCGATCCGCCGCTACCCGCCGTTCCGCGCAGCCCCCCCCCCTCCCCAACCCCTTGCGCAGCCTGGCCAATCAGTGCCAGGCAGCGCTGAGGGGTGGATCGGAACTCCCTATGACGTCACGACGTCCATGACGTCGGTGACGTCATCCCGCCCCGTCGCCATGGCGACCAGGGAAGCCCAGCAGGAAATCCCGTTCTGAACGGGATTTCCTGCTTACTCTAATCGCCGAAGGCGATCGGAGTGGGTGGGGGGATGCCGCTGCGCTGCGGCTATCATGTAGCGAGCCCTGGGCTCGCTACATGATTTAAAAAATAAAAAAAATTAAAAAATAGTGCTGCGCCACCTCTTGGGCGATATAATTGTATCGCCCAGAGGGTTAATCATTAACGCCACATCTTTCGATTGTTCTGTCTCATGAGACATCGACTTGAAACATGAGTGGCATACTCTTTTCCCTGGTAATACTCTCTCTCCACATGCCCAACATCTCTTGTCAGAAGGCCTGCGCCAGTATCTACCTCTACTGGAAGATCAGCTATGTCGCCTTCTTGTCCGTGAAGATCGCCTGCGAGAGCGACATCTGCTCCTGGTGCGTGAGCGATTTCTACTGGATTTTCTTCGTGAGCAGGATCTAGATCTAGATCTTCTCTCCGTCGGGCCCGGTCTATCTCCCGGTAGTGCCCAAGATGGCCCAGGCTGTTCTTCCAGTAGATCCTCCGGTAGGCTGAAATGATGAAAGTAAGCAGTCAGCCCAGCACTCTTTTCCTGTAAAGAAAAATACTTACTTCTAAACAACTTCCTACCTTTTAACCTGTAACTGGTCAAGATGCTGGTGCAATTCCTGTTCCATATTACAGCTTCTGCTGCAATGAAAGAAAAAGATAGTATTAGATGCAGGATAAAAAGGAAAAAGTGATAAGGTGACCAGCATCCTTAAAATATATGCTTACAACTATGTAAGCGCTATCCCTTTAAGAAAAGAATCCTCTGAGGAGCAATGTCGGAGCAGCAGCCTTCCCCCTCCGCGATTGCCTCCAGAATGAGAAGCAGCTCGGGAGACCAGCCTGGTTGTTTAAATAGCCCTCCTCCTTATGCTCCACCAATGAGGAGCGAGGGCTAAGTCAGGCGCCTAAGCCAATGAGTGGTCGGGACGGAGAACCGGAAGTGATTGCGCCGACCGGAAGTGGTAAAGGGCTGGAGCGCATGCCGGAACGCACGCCCCGCCGGCCGGCCAGACGCACCAGGAGGAGAGGGGAGAGGCGCAAGCCGCGTTAGCAGCATCCAGCCCAACGAAGAGAGAGGGAGAGAGGAAAGGAACTGGCGCACAGGCGGCATTTAGCCACACAGGTGATTTATACATTGTAGAAGACATAAACAGAGGGTTTACCTCACCAATGCCCAGTGCTCCATGACCAGAAATGGAGTTGCTCCACATCCTATAATCATTTAGATTGTTTGGGAGGCATCATACAGGAGAGGCTGAACCTGCATGGAATAGGTAGGAAGTTCATAATCAAGGTTGCTTTTTTGTTGCTCATTGCACAGGTATAGGTCCAGAGTCGGTGATGTAGGACAAAAAAAAGACTGAAGGGGGGGAGCTAAGGGAGAAATTTATAGGTAGGGTCCTAAAGGGTCAAGTGGGCGGGACTTAACCCGACTGTGCTGCCATGGAAACATATGGAAAATTCTTAGTTGATATAGGGTTATACAAAATTTCTGAGTGCAAGTATATGCCACTTGAAAATAAACCCAATAAAATCACCCAAGGTGAAATTTAACCACTCCATTTTTAAGAATCATTTATTTGCATAATCCTGCACCAGCTTCATATTATTTGCATCTCACTGACCATCCCTACATCTGACTGGCCTAAGGCCTCTTTTCCACGAACTGTTTACAGGCAGTGAAATGCCTCTCAAACTCTCACAACTGCTTGCTGCTGCTGCCTGGTAACTGCTTGCTGCTGCCTGGTAACGTCTCACTGCTGCCTGGCAACTGCTTGCTGAGCACACAGATCAACTATTCGTGGAAAAGAGGCCTAAAACAATTCATTATGTTTGCATGCGAGTTGCATCATTGAGCAGTAGAGATTGCGATTGAGATACTGGTAAGATAGTGACCTGCATGCAAATTGTATGGATCCTATAACTATACCAAATGCACTTTCTGCTGCTTTGATTTGCCCAGTTCCCATGGCAACATATTATGCATGAAATGTACATGCAATCAGGAATTAAACCATTGACAAGTATTACTTCTCACTAGTAGGAATGGTCAATGTGATGCAAATAGTTCTGAGTTGATGCAGGATTATGCAAATATGTATGCAATTTGAGAACAAAACTTCTTCAGCTGGTTTCAATTGCTCCATTTTCAAGCTGCATACAAAATGGGCGTAGTCAAGCATCAACTCAACTATTTGCATCCCGCTGACCATTCTCACTCAGTACAGATGTATCATGAGATGCTAATAATTCTGGCTTACATGCAAATATGCATAGGGAATTGGATCAGGTAAAACTGACAGTCACAATTACTTGCATCTTTTCTGCTCACCCACTGGACCCAAAAGATTGCACAAGCCAAAACATCACATTAAAAAAAAAAAAAAAAGTTTCACTAGAATTTCAGCTTGCATGCAAGTTTAATGCAGCGTGAGACTGGACCAATCAAAAGGAATTTCGTTTGATACATCTTCATTTAAAACTGAAAACTTTTTGCATGAAATTTGCATGCAAGCCAGAATTATATGCATCTTATTAACCATCTGGTTAACCATGGGGAAAGGGACTTATATTGAGGGTTGTAATAGAAAAGTTGTTTTTCTGACTACATCCCCAGTTGAACTATTTCACTTTCTGTCCCTGGTACATTCTCTTTAACTTTAGAGGGCATACTCTACAGTCTATTCTATGGAGCTGAACTCCTCATCAGATAAAAATCTTTGCAAGATGCTGCACACAAAGATGCTGTACACATGCAACAGATCAGTATCTGCAAAAGATCTGTTCCTGCAAAATGCATTCTAATGCTACGTACACACATGCGACAACGATCGTTCGTTGATAACGACGAACGAACTTTTAATTGATGAAAGATCGACCTAAGTAAAGTTAGTTTTAAAAGGTGTGTAACGATCTGATCGTTAGAACGAACGTTACATCACGTAAAGCAACCATTGCGCCTGCGCATAAAAATGAGAAGTGGAGAAATTGTGAAATGCGCATGTCAAGCCTAGTACGAACGACCATTTCCAACGATGTACTACTTTTGCAAACGATCGTCATTGGTTAAAATCCGCCGAGACAGAACTTTCTTTTGTAGCGATTTGGCTCGTTCGTCGTTTGCCTTAATAGTCGGTGGTTCGTTTTTTGTAACGATCGTCGTTGGTAAAGATCGGGGAACGATCGTTACAAACGACTATAGTCGCATGTGTGTACGCACCTATAGTCTATGATATCTGCAGATCTTGTACACACCTTGTTTAACCCTCCTGGCGGTCTAATTAATTTCGCCAGGAGGGAGCGCAGCAGTTTTTTTTTTTTAAAATCATGTAGCGAGCCCAGGGCATCCCCCCGCCCGTTTCGATCGCCTTCGGCGATCTTCGATCAGGAAATCCCGTTCAAAGAACGGGATTTCCTGAAGGGCTTCCCCCGTCGCCATGGCGACAGGGCGGGATGACGTCACCGACGTCGTGACGTCATTGGGAGTCCCTATCCACCCCTCAGCACTGCCTGGCACTGGATGACCAGGCAGCGCACGGGGTCTGAGGGGGGGGGGGGGGGCGCGCGGCACGGCGGATAGCGGCAATCGAGCGCGGGGCGGCGGCGATCGGTGTGCTGACGCAGCTAGCAAAGTGCTAGCTGCGTGCAGCAAAAAAAAAAAAGTAAGTAAATCGGCCCAACAGGGCCTGAGAAAACCTCCTGCGCGGGGTTACCGCCAGGAAGGTTAATGGACAATTATCTGCAGATCAGATCCACCAGGATGGATCTTCAGATTGTCAGATAATTGTCTGATCTGCAGATGAATGTCCGTTAAAAAAGGTGTGTATGAGATCTGCAGATATCATAGACTATGAATGCATTTTGCAGGAAAGGATCTTTTGCAGGAACTGATCTTTGGCAGATACTGATCTGTTGAATGTGTACAGCATCTTTGTGTGCAGCATCTTGCAAAGATTTTTATCTGATGGGGAGTTCAGCTCCATAGAATAGACTGTGTAGAGTATGGCTCTTATACTGCATGGAAGGGGGTAAAATTGGTCTGTGATCTTTCATTTTCCAAAGACTTTTATCTGATGTGTGTAAGGCATGGTTCCCCAATCATGTCCTCAAGGCCCTCCAACAGTACATGTTTTGCAAAAAAACCACAACCATGCACAGGTGAGGTAATTAGTGTCTCAGCAGAGCCGATTAACTACCTTTCTGGATTTCTACAAAACATACACTGTTGGAGGGCCTTGAGGACAGGGCTGGGGAACACTGCTTTAAGGGCCCATTCTCACTAAGGCGATTAGCGATTCCCGCTAATTGCCAAAGCGCTAGTGCAATGGTAACTGTATGCGGAGCAGTGCTTTTCAGCGCTGCTAGATTTGGGCGCAGCCGGCACAAGCATAGACTATAATAGGAATCACATCTATAGCAGCGCTCAGTCACGTCGGCGCCATCAGAAGACGGAGCCGAAGTTGCTTAAAAAAACAAACACAATAATTCGGCCTCCAGCAATCGCTGGAAGCCGAATTATATCCTTCCCCACCATCCATGGCGGCCTGGAGGAGGAATAGTAATTAACACTGGACTTGTGCAGAAGCAGGATCAGCCATATACCGGCTGTATCTGGCGCCCAAGTCTACCGGCGCCGATTTCAAATGTATGCACTATATGTTAGCTATATGTGATCACACTGCCACGATTGCGGGTGCTTCTGCGATCAGCTGCAATCACAAACACATAACATGCAGCATTTTGCCACAATTCTTGAGCGATTGCAGTACAGTGCTTCACAAAGCACGGATCGCGGTCGGGAATAGAGGGATTATACCGCGCTAAAAACACTCATGCAAAACCATTTTGTTACATTGTAGTGAGAATGTGCCCAAACCTCAGGGCCTGTTTCCACTGGTGCGGTGTCTGCAGTTTTCCCATAGGCAAATCGCACGAGGAAACTCTGCCATAGGGTACAATGGCTAATCCAACCAAATCACTTGTGCTAGCGATTCAGCCGACATTGCCATCTGAAATAGTGCAGGTGGCTGTGAATCCCATAGCCGTGCATGGCACAGCTGATGGGATTAGTCTGCATAGCCAGAGACCCGGAAGTGCGCCGCTCCAGTGGAAATGGGCCCTTAGTCCTCATGAAAATGTAAAAACCAGGGGGGAGGGAAAAAGCAGGCATGTGTAGTGGGCTTCTCTCTTCCACCCCCCCATTATGATGCACCAACCCTCTAACGCTACTTCCTGGTCAGCAGGACTGAGCAGGCTCTGCCTGGCAATGCTCATCCTTTGATCACGCACCTAGTAGCGCTCTGCACAGGCTCATTACATCACAACAACATCACAACTGCATAGTGTGTCTGCGCAGAGCACTCCCAGCAGCACATCACCTAAGCAGTCTTCACCAACCCTCCTGACCAGGAAGTAGTTTCACGGGGTCGGTGCATCATAACAGAGGGGGATGGACAACAGTAGGCATGAGGAGAGCCCACAACATGTGTCTGCTCCCCCCAGTTTTAAAAATTGACCAAACTCCAGATGCTACACCATTTTTTGTGCAGCATTGTTTTGCTTCTCACTGGCAATCCCCAATTAGAAAAAACATACACCAGCAAACTACAGGAAGAAAAAAAATCAGGAGGGTCAAGGCATACCTCCCAGCATTTTGAGATCAGAAAGAGGGACACTTAAGCCACACCCCTAATCACTCCCCTGTCACACCCCTAGTCACGTATACCATAAATACTTTATAAGAAAAATATGTCATTTTATAATTTAGACCATACTGGTCCTTTCTATCCTGGTTCATTTTCTTTCATAACACATGGAAATAAGAAATATGTGAGTTTAAAGGATGAGTATAAAGTTTAGAGTCAATTTAACACATTTTTCAGTAGGTCTGTACATCAGTCCTTTAAGAGGGACAAATGAGGAGGAAAGAGCGACAGAGGGACAGGGCTCCCAAAGAGGGACTGTCCCCCCAAAAGAGGGACTGTTGGGAGCTATGGGAGAGGGGGACACTGGAGAGGGGGACACACAGCATGGCAGGGGACACTGGAGAGTGGGACACACAGCAGGGCAGGGGACACTGGAGAGGGGGACAAACAGCATGGCAGGGGACACTGGAGAGGGGGACACACAGCATTGCAGGGGACACTGGAGAGGGGGACACACAGCATGGCAGGGGACACTGGAGAGGGGGACACAAAGCATGGCAGGGGACACTGGAGAGGGGAACACATGGCAGGGCAGGGGACACTGGAGAGGGACACACAACATGGCAGGGCAGGGGACACTGGAGAGGGACACACAGCATGGCAGGGAGGGGACACTGGAGAGGGACACACAGCATGGCAAGGGGCACTGGAGTGGTGGACACACACCATGGCAGTGCAGGGGACACTGGAGAGGGGCACACAGCATGGCAGGGTAGGGGGCACTGGAGTGGTGGACACACAGCATGGCAGGGGACACTGGAGAGGGACACACAGCATGGCAGTGCAGGGGGCACTGGAGAGGGACACACAGCATGGCAGGGAGGGGACGCTGGAGAGGGACACACAGCATGGCAGGGGGCACTGGAGTGGTGGACACACAGCATGGCAGTGCAGGGGACACTGGAGAGGGACACACAGCATGGCAGGGGGCACTGGAGTGGTGGACACACAGCATGGCAGGGCAGGGAACACTGGAGAGGGACACAGCATGGCAGGGGACACTGGAGAGGGACACACAGCATGGCAGGGGACACTGGAGGGACACACGGCAGGGGACACTGGAGAGGGACACACAGCATGGCAGGGGACACTGGAGAAGGACACACAGCATGGCAGGGGACACTGGAGAGGAACACACAGCATGGCAGGGCAGGGGACACTGGAGAGGGACACACAGCATGGCAGGGGACACTGGAGAGGGACACACAGCATTGCAGGGCAGGGGACACGGGAGAGGGACACACAGCATGGCAGGGGACACTGGAAAGGAACACACGGCAGGGCAGGGGACACTCGAGAGGGACACACAGCAGGGCAGGGGACAGACACACAGCATGGCAGGGGACACTGGAAAGGGACACACAGCATGGCAGGGGACACTGGAGAGGGACACACAGCAGGGCAGGGGACACTGGAGAGGGACACACAGCATGGCAGGGGACATGGGAGAGCGACACACAGCATGGCAGGGCAGGGGACAGACACACAGCATGGCAGGGCAGGGGACACTGGAGAGGGACACAGAGCATGGCAGGGAGGGGACACACATGAGGCAGGGGTCAGAGCACTTATCAGTTGTGTAGCAAGGAACTGCAGGATGTAATACGTTCTGCAGGATCTCTCCTGCACTGTGCAGTCACTGTGACAAGGACCATACCAGGCAGCTGCATTGATTCACTTGCCTCCTCTAGTGTTGTCCGGATCATGAACGATTCGGATCTTTGATCCGAATCTATTTTGTGAGTCGAATCATCTGAATCATCAAAATTAGTGATTCGGATCGCAATGGGGGCAGGGCCAGGAGTGACACGCCCCCTCTCAGCGGGCAGTGGGGTCCTGGAAGCAGAGCAGAGATGGATCGCTCTGTTTAAGGGGAGGCAGCCTTGCACAGCCACAGGTAGATGAGAGAGAGGGGACATCGGTGCCACTGCCAGATATGTGTAGAGCACACATACTGGCTAAAAATGTGCTGCTCATTATAGGCTGTCTGTTCCGTAGTTGTGCACAGTGAACACATTGGAAACTTTTGGCACAGCTCAGTAACGTTACAGGCAGCATGCTGGGCTAGGACAGGGCAGGCACTGTGATTGCTGTGCAATATGATCCTCATGCACTGCTCTAAACAGCTGCACTTCACTTCTGGGAATGCTTTGGGGAATGGGAGTTGGGAGTATACAGATAAACATATAGGGGAAATATATGTAAAGCATATGATTGCAGCATGTGGGTATTGTGTGCAAACAAACATTTCTGCTCTCTGCTTGTCCCTCCTCCCTTCTCTGTTCACTCCCTGCCCTCTGTCCATCTTCTCCCCTTCTCTGTGTGTCCACCCCCCTCCCCTTCTCCTGTCCTGCTAGTCATTTCACCCCCGAATGCTTCCCTTGTAAAATGATTCGAGATTCGGATCAAAGATCCGGATCTTTTCAATGATCCGATTCGAATCATCCGGATCATTGAAAAGATCCGAACTTTGCATCTCTAGCCTCCTCCAGCAGGTTTCAGCTTCCTGCTTCCTCTCTCTGTCTGGGTCATGTGCTCTGTCGGGTCTCTGAAAAAAGGGGCGGAGCTAGACAGAGCTCAGTGTCAGTCCACACAGCCAATTAGGGCTCTTTCACATCAGAGCTTGCGTTGGAGAACGCTCAAAGCATACGTTTTGTTGTATGCCTTTTACTGCGTTTTGATATGCGTTGCACTGCAGTGAGTGTGCGTTTTTAATCCGTTTTCAATGCGTTACTGCACATAGAAAAACGCAGGTAATTTTTTTTTCTTTTAGTTGTCAACTTTCTACATTGTTCCTCTGTTGCATTCTGGGACTGATTGCCTGCGTTAACGGATTAAAAACGCGCATAGTGTGCGTTTTACATTGACTAACATTGTAACGCATAAAGCTAGCGTTGGCCAAAAAACTGCGCCTGGGTGCAGTGGAACGCAACGCACAAAAAGGCTGCGTTATATGTGAAAGCTAAAATGAAAGTCTATGGACTTTCATTTCACCTTGGGTAACGCAAACTTTATCCTTTGCGTTGAAACGCAGAAAATCTGCCCTAATGTGAAAGAGCCCTTAGCTTCAAGCAAGCCACAAGTGTGTGTGTGAGATCATCAGACTGTCTCCAGAGCAGGAAGAGAGACAGCAGATTGAGGCAGAGCAATGTAATTATCCAAAGGGCCCCTAGTGTATCTGTTAAAACGGGACTTAAAGGGGTTCTGTGGGGGGTTGTGGAAGAGAAAAGCGGACACTTACCTTGGGCTTCTATCAGCCCGGTGCAGCTGTAATGTCCCACGCAGTCCTCCTCCCATCTGCGGTTCTCCCCCGCCAGCCGCCGGTCTAAGCGGCATGGGATCCAACTGCGGCTGCGCTAGAGTGGCCTCGCACCTGCTCGCGTCATCGGAAGCTTACTGCGCAAGCGCAGTACAATGCTCCGTTGTACTGCGCCTGCGCAGTAAGCCTCAGATGACGCGAGCGGAGGCACGGCAACGCGCATTATTCGTCTGTATGACAGACGAATAATAGCCCGGTGCCGGCTGCGGGGAACGGCGGATGGGAGCAGGACGTCGTGGGACATTACCGCTGCATGGGGCTCATAGAAGCCCAAGGTAAGTGGCAGTTTTTCTCTTTAGAAACCCCCACAGAACCCCTTTAAGGAGGAGTGGGCGGGATCTGGGATGAGGGAGCGGAGCCCGAGATAGTCCCGCCCAAATCAGGACTGTTGGGGCCTGGCTCAAGGATAAATCCAAGGGGTCATTTCCACTGCAACGCAGAGGCACGTGGCTCTAAATTGCATGTCATACACTGGGGTGGGGCTTGCAATCCTATTCATTACAATGATTAGGATCGTGGGCCAAATCACCAGCAACTATGCACTGCAGTTCAGTGGTAAATGGCAGTGCATGTATGGAAACAGCAGAGACAGTGCCGCCTATGCATCGTCTGTCCTTGCAATCGCATTTCCATAAGCACACCATATGGAAATGAGCACTTAAGGCTCTTTTCCACAAGCATTTGATGGGCAGTAAAAAGACAAACACTCACAGCTGCTCACTGAGGGCTTGTTCACACCTAGGGATTTTTTTCTTTTTTTTTTAAGCACCAGCGATTTTCAAAGTCTCCCTAAAAACAATGATTCCCTATGAGAGTGTTCAAAGTCGCCCTTAAAGCGCTTGTGCAATGATTCCCTATGAGAGTGTTCAAAGTCGCCCTAAAAGCGCTTGTGCAATGATTCCCTATGAGAGTGTTCACATCTGAGCGGTTGAATTACCATATGCTCACTGAAGCATTGCCTGTACCATTTTTGGGGCAATTTCAATGGAAGGTATAGGGTAATAGCAAAGCGCTTGGGGGTAAAAAAAAAAGCTTTCGCCAGTGCTTTCTAGTGATGGGAATTCCGGCTCTTCTCGGAGAATCAGCTCTTCTGAATCGGCTCCCATTAAAGAGCCGGCTCTTACGGCTCTTCATTAAAATTCACTAGACACCACTCAGAATCGGAGTAAAAGCCCCGCCCCCATGACAACTCCAGACTGCTTCTCTGACTGGGCAACCCCTCCTGCTACTGCCCTGCCCCTACAAGCTGCAAGAGGACTACATCTCCCAGCATGCCTCAGCGCCCTTTATTACACAGCAAATCAGAGCTGTGTGGGGCGGCTGAGGCATCGGCTCTTTCAAAACTGAGAACCGGCTCTTGTCGTTCGCAGCAAAGAGCCGGCTCGTTCGTGAACGACCCATCACTAGTGCTTTCATGAATAAATACAGTGTATTTATTCAGTTCCAGGTGAAAGAGTTCACTTCCTGACTGACGTCAGTGAAAACACAGAAATCGCTCTGCAAAAGAGCTTTATATAAAAATAAATTAAAAAAACCCTCACAAAACGCAGGCCTTTGCGATTGCGATTTTAAATGTGAACAAAGCTTAAAGCTGGCCACTAACGGTCCAATTTCTAGTGAAATATCGTTCGAGCGATCAGAAATTCTGATCGGATTGGTTGTAAATCTCCATTGGTGGACACAATCGATTATGAACGAGTGAAAAAAATGTCACCCGAATGAATTTTCGTTGAACGAAAATTTGGATTTTCTTGGTGGTCGTGATAGATAGGAAGCAAAGATTGGTTAGATGATGGTGTAGTGAACGATTTTTCGTCCGATCAGAATTTCTGATCGCTCAAACGATTTTTCGCTAGAAATTGGACAGTTAGTGGCCACCTTTAGTGTGCAGTTTATCTGCCTGTGGAAAAAAGGGCCCCAACTGGTATTTGACAGGTTTTATTTACCAACTGCATTGATTGGCATAGCTGCATCAATTTGGCGCCAGTTGCATTTCAAATGACATCTCTATTCCTCTTCTAGGCACCCTAAAACACGGTACAGACTTTTGGATACTCACTGACCCAATTTTACCACCTCCATGAAGTAGGAGTTTTAACAGATATTGCATACTGTAAGCAGATTGAGCATGATTCACATAGCTATTTCACCTTATCTAGGTTACATTTTTAAGCTCCCAAAGAGCAAAAATATAATTAAGGTAAGAAAAGTAATATTGAAATAAAATCAATTAACAATTTCTGGCCTGGAACCAACTAAAAATGGCTAGCGTTTTTAATAAGCAATTTCATGAGCGGTTTCCAGCGCTTTTGGGATCGATTTTAAAAAGGGTAAGCTTTTTGCCAGCGATTGTGTAGCGATTTTAATTCTGATTGGTCCTTTCAATGTATTATAATTTTATTCAGTTTGCAATCGCACTCAAATCGTTATGTGTAGCGATTCATGATCGATTTGCCAGCGATTCAGTACATTACAGCGCAAACGCTTTAAAAATGCTGCATGTCCTGCGATTGCGATTTTGCTAGTTGCAATCGCTACTGTGGAATTTATTACAATTATTTACATTGGCAGGGCGTTTAGGGAAAGCGCTAGCGATTCAAAGCACTCCCCAAAACGAAGAAAAAAATTTTGCTCTAGTGGGTTCCAGCCCTGAGTCATTATTTTGATTGCAAGTGTGCTGAAAGTTTATCTATCATCAATTAGGCGATTATTTTATAATGCTGGGAATACACAATGAGATTTTTTTGCAGATCGATTTTCCAATCATTTTTCTGATTGACTTCCATGAGAAAGCGATCGAAAAATCAGATTGGCCCTGTCCGAAATTATTGAACCATCTATCTGCCAAAAAAAAAAAAGTGTATTCCCAGCATTAGACTTTTGTGAATAGAGCCAAATGTGTAGGTAAAAACAAACACTCATGCTACATGGAGAGGGCAAAATTGTTCAGTAATCAGCCAAATAAAAATTGTATGTGTGTACAAGACTTTAACTGAAGGATTACCAGTTGGTCATTAAGCTAAAGGTGGGTACACACATCAGATAAAAGTCTTTGGAAAATCAAAGAGCACAGACCAAATTTTACCCCCTTCCATGTAGTATGAGAGCCATACGCTACTCAGTCTATTCTATTGAGCTGAACTCCCCATCAGATAAAAATAATTTTTAAGATGCTGCACTCAAAGATGCTGTGCACATGCAAAGATCTGCTGCCACTGTTTCGTTTGTTTTGCTGCCATTCACACTCTTTTACTACCTTTGATCTACAGTCACCTCTTTTGCTACTTGATCTGTAACTTGCACGTCCCATGGCTATAATTGATAAACCCCTTCCTTCCCACCCCCCACTCCCTCCTCCTGATACACAACTTTCCCTTGGCCTCTCCCCCTCCCCTACCCCAGGTTTCCCCCATCCCCGACCCCTGTGTGGTTCTCCTCCCCTCCCATTCTTTCCCCCACCAACATAACAATTCTATAATACAAAATACTGTACCTTTACTGCCAATATACCATATTATGTTGCACGTTTGTCACTCATTGATCGAAGCTTTAAATGTAGGATGTATCATAGCAGAAACAATATACCTTCTGATCTCTGTCATTTGCAGCTGTAACTCCTTTTTCTATTGCCCGAGGAAGCGGGCACTGACCCGTGAAACGCGTTGCTTTGTTTTATCTGGAGTTTGATAATAAATAGACTGAATGTACAGTCGTGTTGTGTCTGCTTGGAGGAGGCAAGTCTACCACTGCCTCCTCTAATTACCAAATGGTACTTATCCGTTAGCCGGGCGCATCCTCTAGGTGGTGACAAAACTCCACCAGTTACATCTTTCCCTACTACCCATGTCGGCCTGCAGGGGGAATAGTAATTAGCGCCACCTGCCGGATGCGCCCGGGTAACGGATAAGTACCTACCAAATTTTTGGCTTTTAAGCTCATTTAAAACCCCTTTTATCCTTTTGGCACCTCTGTTCTCTCCTAAATAACATGCAAAGATCAATATCTGTAAAAGATTAGCTCCTGCAAAATGCATTCAGTCTATATCTGCAGATCTCATACACACCTTGTTTAACCACTTGAGGACCCACCCTTTACCCCCCCTTAAGGACCAGCGCTGTTTGATGGGATCTGTGCTGGGTGGGCTCTGCAGCCCCCAGCACAGATCAGAGGGCACGCAGAGCGATCAGATCGCCCCCCCTATGGGGATGATGTGCAGGGGGGGTCTGATCGCTCCTGCTGGTGGCATGTTGCGGGGGGGGCACCTCAAAGCCCCCCTCCGCGGCGACATTCCCTCCCCCTCCCTCTCCTACCTGTCCCCCCAGTGATCCGGGCTGCACAGGACGCTATCCGTCCTGTGCAGCCAGTGACAGGACGTCCTCTGTAACATGGCGGCGATCCCCGGCCACTGATTGGCCCGGGGATCGCCGATCTGCCTTACGGCGCTGCTGCGCAGCAGCGCCGTACAATGTAAACAAAGCGGATTATTTCCGCTTGTGTTTACATTTAGCCTGCGAGCCGCCATCGGCGGCCCGCAGGCTATTCACGGAGCCCCCCCCCCGCCGTGATTTGACAGGAAGCAGCCGCTCGCGCGAGCGGCTGCTTCCTAATTAATCAGCCTGCAGCTGGCGACGCAGTACTGCGTCGCTGGTCCTGCAGCTGCCACTTTGCCGACGCACGGTATAAGCGTGCGGTCGGCAAGTGGTTAACGGACAATCATCTGCAGATCAGATCCACCAGGATGGATCTTTGGATCTGCAGATCATTGTCCGTTAAACAAGGTGTGTATGAGATCTGCAGATAGACTATAAATGCATTTTGCAGGAACTGATCTTTTGCATGTGTACAGCATCTTTGTGTGCAGGATCTTGCAAAGATTTTTATCTGATGGGGAGTTCAGCTCAATAGAATAGATTGTGTAGAGTATGGCTCTCATACTACATGAAAGGGGTTAAAATTGGTCTTTGATCTTCGATTTTCCAAAGACTTATCTGCTGTGTGTACCCACCTTAAGGCCTGGAACCCACTGAAAACCGCAAACGCAACCGCTAGCGTTTTGTCTGAGCGGTTTGCAAGCGGATTCATGCGCGTTTTTGGTCGTGTTTTGCAACATTGTATTTTTTTCCCCAGCGGGTGCCTAGCGTTTTGCGTTTTTATCCTGATTGGTCCTGTGAATTATTTTTCATTTTGTTACAGTGTGCTGAACCGCAAAACGCTAGCAAAACCGCTCAGTTTAGGTTTTGCTGAGCGTTTCAATACTTTACATTGAAGCGCTAACGCTCCCAAAATGCTGCATGTCCTGCATTTGCGTTTCTGAGAAACGCAAACGCTCCTGTGGAAGTTGCCCCATCCATTAACATTAGCCCAGCGTTTTGGCAAACTGCTAGCGTATCGCAGTGCTGCCAAAACGCTGCCAAAAGCGCTCCTGTGGGTTCCAGCCCTAAGAGCTTTAAGTGTGAACATCATCTGTAAGGCCAGAGCCACACCATAAGCGCTTTTGTGAGCACTTGCGTAATTCACTTTCATTAAAATCAAAGATCGCCACAATTGCGTACACAAAAACACTATCGCATCAATTTTTGTGATTTTAATGAAATTGAATGGGAGCAATTTTTAACAAGCGCTAATCAAACGCAAGCGCTCACAAAAGCGCTTATAGTGTGGATCCTGCCTAATACAACATTTAGAACTGGCTTTGCGATGTAATGGCATGCTTTAATAGTTCAGTTTTAAGAGGAAATAAAAGTAAATCCTCAAATTATAATAATGAATGCACAAAATGAAAGTTTTATTGCACAAAGATTTATTCCATTCCACAATACTGAATAAGAGGGAAGACAAGTTATAACAGACAGTTCCATTTTTGGCATTCCATGACCCAACCTAAGATTGGTTGTTCAGCTCTTCACAGTGCATTTCAAGCTCCAACTTTATTTCTCAAACCAGCTGTCACAGTTCACTGTGAAGCTTCCAGTTTCTCTTGCTCAATATCTGCAATGCAGAACAGACCAATTACCAGCATATCTTACTAATTACAAGTTACATTCCTAGTGAGAAAAACAAACAAACACATGCCTTCTTTTGTAGGAATCTTATTTTTCTCATGGGTTGCAGTTTTCTTTAGCCTTTTCTTGTCAAAACTGTCAATCTCTTTCACATCAAAAGTGTCACTGTCTTTCAGCTCTGGCTTGTCTCCCATCTTTTATGTGCTGTCTGAAAAAAATAAAATAAATAAAATTAAGCAATATGGCAGATGTATCACAAGCTAGATAAGTTGATCATCATAACCCATTAGCTGCCAAGACCCATGGACTCAGTTCTAATAATAAAACAAAAGTGACAAGCTCTGACTAGCATGATAAGGATGGGGAGGAGGGGGGCATCTCGCTGCTCCCCATGAAAATCCCTAGTATTAGTGAGCGGGGAATATGGGTTTAACGTATTATACCCGGTGTACATCATTTCTGCACTGGCTGAATTAAAAAGGAACGCAGATCTTTTACAAAAGAAAACAAAATACTGCCACCCACGACTCTGCTGCGCAATACACAGCAGCATCTATTAAATTAATGAAAATGCTGATCGCCATTACCCTAATTCACTATACAATATATTTCACACATTTGATAAAATTTTTCTACACAGACGCTCTTATTAGCACACATCATTAGCATAGATTGAATTAGATTTTACAGATTGCATCCAAATGATGTTAGCTGATCAGCCATGTAAAACCAGGCGCTCTCTCATATACATAATAACAGTAATAGATCGCAGAAGCCGCTCTCCCCGCCCCAGCGCTCACCTGGCAGTGATGATATACAGCGGTCTCCAGCTAGCCACCGTTTGATGTTACAGCACGAACAATAGACAGGCGCCGGCGCAGCATTTATATAAAGAACCCAGCCCAGTGCCTTCGTCATGGCATCCCATCATTGGTCTGTCGGGAAACTAGTTGCCTGTGTTCTGACTGCGGTGATTGGTGCAGCCCACGCCCAGGCACAGATCGGACTGGAGCTGCTGTCTGTAGAGCTGTCCGTGGGTGGAAGACATGGCCTGCAAATTGCTCCAAAGGCTGCTGCTGTTCCTTTGATATGGCCTGCTTATGGAAAGGCTTATTTGTCAGAAAACTGGCTTCCCCGTGTTGATGCATGGTGTCCTGAATTTAATATAAAACCATTTAAAAAAAAACCAGCAGAGCCTGAGAACACCAGTAGGGAGACTGATTTTGTAAAGGTGGCCATGCATTGGGTGACTTACTGACTTGGCAGACAATCGACCATCCGATTTGATTATTAGAATCGGAATCAGATGAAAATTGGTGCCGCCAAGTACATGGCCAATTGATGAAACAACCAATTTCTGGCTGAAATTGGTTGCTGGAAATTGGTTGCATTAATCAGTTGGACATGCTGCAAGATGTCAGGCTGATTTGCTCGATCAGGTGTGCAGCGGTAACTGTGAGGGCTGGAACCCACAGGAGCGCTTTTGGCAGCACTGCGATACGCTAGCAGTTTGCCAAAACGCTGGGCTAATGTTAATGGATGGGGCAACTTCCACAGGAGCGTTTGCGTTTCCCAGAAACGCAAACGCAGGACCTGCAGCATTTTGGGAGCGTTAGCGCTTCAATGTAAAGTATTGAAAAGCTAGCAGAAACGCTCAGCAAAACCTAAACTGAGCGGTTTTGCTAGCGTTTTGCGGTTCAGCACACTGTAACAAAAATTAAAAATAATTCACAGGACCAATCAGGATAAAAACGCGAAACGCAAAACGCTACACAACCGCTGAGGAAAAAAATACACTGTTGCAAAACGCGACCGAAAACTCGCATGAATCCGCTTGCAAACCGCTCAGGCAAAACGCTAGCGGTTGCGTTTTGCGTTTGCGGATTTCAGTGGGTTCCAGGCCTTAGTGATCATAACTCCCAACGGGTCTCTCTTTTGGAAGGACAGTCCATCTTTGGGAGCCCTGTCCCTCTGTCCCTCTTTCCTCCTCATTTGTCCCGCTGTCCCTCTTTCTATGTAAATATATATATATATATATATATATATATATATATATATATATATATATTTCTCTACTAAAATTTTTTGACTCTAAACGTTATTCCCATCCTTTAAATTGATAGTTCACTTATTATAAAATGTTAATATAAAGGAAAATGGACCAGGATAGAAAGGACTAGTGTGGTTTGAAATATAAAACATTTTTTCTTATGAAATCTTTATGGTATGCGTGACTAGGGGTGTGATGGAGGTGTGATCAGGGGTATGGCTTAGGTGTCCCTCTTTTTCATCTCAAAGTTGGGCGGTATGGAGTGATATTGGGACGAGCCACGAAACAACCAGTGCTGTTGAGGCAAATAGTGTATGTATATGTGCATTTATACATTACCTGTCCTGTGTCCGTCCGTCTTCTGCCTCTCTTCTATTAGCCACATATGCGCTGCTGGCGCATAGCACAGGCAGGCACTGCGACACAGGACAGGTAATGGATAAAAGCCAGGCTCGTCCTTAGGCTGGATGCACACATAGCTGTGTGTGAAAGGTTGAGTTTTAGGTCGTGTGTTGTTTTTTTTTTTTGTGTGCGTTTGCAGTTTTTTCCCCGCATATGAGTTTTCCTTGCATTTTTTGCAAATCACTAGGAAGACAACACAAAGCGAAAATGCATCACAAAACAAACAAACGCATGAAAATCGCATACAAAACGCAATAAATTATGTTACCATTGACTATCATTATGTGCCTTTTAGAAAATTATGCAACAAAACAAGCGTTTTGTAACGCATGTGTGACGTATGCGCAGTCACCCACCAATTCCTGTTCCTTTTGCTGCAATTTACCATGACGCCTCAGACCCTGAGGGCATCCTGAAGGCAGTCAGAACTGCAGGCAAAGTAAACTTTTGGATTGGTTGGCGAGTCCACACACAGTCCAATTTTGATTGTATATACAATCAATACAATCTGTGCTCTCATATAGAGGCCAGGTCACTGCCACCAATTCGCAATAAAAGCGTGCAAATGCGCTAATTTTAACTCTAGCTAAATCGTGTAGGAAAAAGGGTTAATTTGACAACCTTTCTAGAGATAGTAAAACTAACAATATCTAATATCAAAACAGTTATGGTAACGTGTCTCTCTTTGAAGATGTGAATTCTTTTGGCGGAGAAGTTTCAGAACAGCACTTAGACGAACGATTTTTAATCGTTTATTTAAAGAAATAATGCAAAACAAAAATATAGCATTAGGGCTCGTTTCCACTATTGCGGTGCAGAATCGCCTGGATTCCACCGTTGATGAAATAGCATGCGGATGCGATTTTTTTCGCGTTTTTTGCCGCGAATTCGCATGCGAATTCGCATAGGTGAGGGTATATGCGAATTTAACCATGTCACTGCCTGTTTGAAGTTACATTGGAACCTATGCGAATTCGCATGAAAATTCGCATACCATAGCCGCATGCGAATTCCCTATTAAATACGTTAGCGGCGAATTGCTCGCACAAGCGATTCGGCCGCGGCGCCGCTATCCCCCATTTCCCCGTGCGATTCATGTGCGGGGAAACTCTGCGGCGGAAACGGGCCCCAACAGAAGATATGTAGTCCAATTCTGGAAAGTTCTGTGGAATGGGTATTAATCCTTTTATCATCCAGCCAAATCCATGATGGTAAAAGATGGCTGTGGTCTCTCTCTCCAGGCTGAGTGTCAGTCGGTTTTAACCCTTTCTCTGCCAGAGGGTGTGAATGGTAACAAGAGAGGTTTCTCCACCCTTAGCAATCTGACCTCAGACTGCTGAAGTCCGCCCCTATTGTCTGAGGGACAGAATTGGCAGTTTCTCCAATTATGCCATAACTTAGCAGATATCTGACATATCATAAAACCCAACATTTTACATTCAGTCATCATGCACTGAACCAATCAATATCAAACTCGCTTGGAGTGACACCTTCCCTGCCTATGTAATCGATATATCAGGCTGTGAGGCGACTAGGTGATCGATTAACGTCTCAGAAGGTGTGCTGCACTGGTCGCATGGCGCACTGTGAGTTGTGGACCGCTGGGCCCAAACGGTTCCGCAATATCCATCGAATTATGGACTACTGTGAAATGAGATCTCAAAAGCTCATTAAGGGACATGTCTCTGTGTATCTGCAGGGCAGGCAGGAATGGGAATGGGTCCTAATGAGTTTGAGGGAATCTGTTCCTCTCCTTTTCTTTAAAACTAGGATGGAAGAAACTTCCTGGAGAATCTTTATTGCCCCCCCTTATAGATAACCTTTTTCCTGTGTGGATGGTCTGGTTTTAGGGTAAATGGCTTCTCTCAGTAAGTACAAAGAAACACAAACATCCCCCATTGCAGGGCTGGTGAGCTGGAAGAGCACGGATTTTCTAAAATCCAGGCAAATGAATTTAAAGGGGCACTCCAGATCCTCTTTTGTGCACATTTTTGTATAATTGCGTAGTTTGCGTGGTTCTGCTGGTGAACCCGACCGTCACAGCATGTTTCAAAAACGCATACCAAATGCATATGCCTTTTACATGCATTTTTTTGATGCAGCCCATTGACTTGCATCAGTGGTAAAGCGTTTTCCGCAACGCTAGCGTCTCTGCTAAGTATGTTTCTAGCCTCAACGCAAGGGAAGTTAAGGGCTCTTTCATGTGGGTAGCAGTCAGCTGCTCTCCTACATCAGCTGTGCACTTCATAGTACTGGGTACTGGTGGTGGACAGGCAGCTCCCACTTTGGGCTTTATTCACAAAACTTGTCATACATGACTTATCAGGTCAGGTACTCAGACTCCGGAACAGTTAAAAATGGCACACAGCACCAACAGTATAAAAATGGTGCCACATTCATTTACATTATAAAACAATATTTATCAGTTTAGAAGGTAAAAACATGTCCACCACAGGAAGTACGCTTGCAGGAAGTTCAGGGAGGCTGGGCAACTTTTTTTTTCACAATGATCGCGCTGCTTCTCGTAGAAACAGCTGATCATTGTGGGGGGCTTAGATCAACGAACAGGAAAGGTTATTCCCGTTCATTGATGTCCGGGCGAGCGGACGGGGGCGTGCGGACAGCGGCGGGAGCGGCGTCAGGTACGGACTTCTCTGTCCCTTGGTGGTGACGGTGGAAAAAGGGACGGAAAAATCCGTACCGCGGGGGGTAAAGTGGTTAAAATGGTAAATAACATTTTATGATTATCGGTGGAACGGTGCGTCATTTTTCACTCTGCACCTCTGACTCAGCCGACTTAGGTTTTACTAGATTAGCCACATGCTTGTACCAGGGTTTTGACTCCCTCTCACCTCTGGTGGAAGCAGATCCTATTTTTAACATTAGGATCTGCTTCTGCGCTGAGTGGAGGTTGAAACAAAAAAAAAAAAAAGTCCCTAACAGGTACTTTCTTTTTTTAACAAGTTTAACTCCGTTTGCAGCACTGGGGGTTAAGTCCACATTCCTGACAGGGAGAGTCCACCTTGGTCCCTGAGGCAGGAAATACTGGGAGCTTGGCCATGTTTTGCAATTTATATGCTGCGAGCATGTAGCTTATCCTCCTGACTTCTTCCTGGTTTCGTCACGTGATTCGGGGATTGCTCACATCTCCCCATAGTCGTGTTTGACAGAAGTCCTTCCAACACGAGGAAAACCACCAGGCTAGGCCCTCACAGAGTCCAGTGGCTGGGGATAATGCGCCTAGCAGCAATACCACACGCCAGGGTCCCAGGCGCCACAGACCATCTCCCCCTATGCCTCCAACAGGATACACCTACTAGGCTCCTCCCAGGCAGGGGAGATAGGCAGCTGCTACTTACCCTTGGACCCTCCATGGAACCCAGAGAGAAGATACTTCCTCATTCCAAGGGACAGGAAAACACTGAGGGGTGGAAGTGGTAGTTGTCATTTTTTAACTTATGTGCTCTCTTATAGATATGCACTCTATAGAGAACAATTGCTGCAGCTCACCAAAACTTGCTGTCACGGACGATTGCGGGGACGCAGGCGCGTCCTGGAACCGCCCGTGAAGAAAAGAACGATCGCACTCGATTCCTGCATCGATTGCGCCTCAGATCAATAAAGCCAAGATCTGATGTGCAGTATCCCTCTGCTTAGGAACAGCTGGGAAATCTGTCTTAGCTGAAATGACAGCCTGGGGGGAAGGTGTTAATTAGCTTGGACATATTCCCTGTGGAAGGCACAATTTCCCTTTTGGCTCTGGGAACCAGGTGACACCTAGATGTTAATTAGCCAGCAGAGAACTCACTCTGCCGTTTGGGGAAGACAGGATGAGCTCCCAGCAGGGGGCTATTCAAAAAATCTGCTCTGCTCAGACCGGCCGGAGCCATATTAGAAAGCATGGAGTTTAGTATTTTGAGCATGTTTAAGCAATACCGTTCAGGTGAGAAATGTGAAAGTTATATCATTCTGCTGGTCCGGATCTTGTGAGTGTTTTGATATTAAATTTGGGCCACTGTCCTAAACAGAACTCTGGGAATTCCACCGTTTTTTAACCAGGCATGCAAACATGCCCAAGTTTGATATCATATTAATCGGTAGGTTCTGGGGATCGAGAATATGTACTTATTATTTGTGGGCCGGCCGCGCAGGTCTGCCTAGGGAACATGTCAGGATTATGAGGTTGCTAAAGCCCCTGCCCACATGTGATTACCATAGTCCGGCCTGGAGGGCCGACTCTGGGAGCCCGCCTCTGAGCTCAGCTCCATAAAAAGTGAATGAGCTGCCTGGGAAGAGGTCCTCCACACTGAAACATCTTGCACTCATCAGATGCCAGCTTGAGGATATGCTGGCATCCACCTGGTCTGAACTCTGAACTTTGAAACCAAGAACTTTATGATTCTTCCCACAATAAGGACATCTTTCCAGGAACTAAGTATTTTTCTCCCTTCTTTTATTTTTCATACTGGCTATTACTGTTTTAATAGTTGTTGATTTTCATAATTGTCTGTATATATTAATTATTTATATTGCGTGAATAAACGACTTTCCCCAAGTCATTCACTGTTTCGCTACCCTGCTTATCAGCACACACAGAAATGATCCCGGGTCTCTGAAGATACGCTACTGTTTGTCTGTTGTTGGCTAGACAGAATATCGTGTGTTTAACCGTTTTATTCGCAGGATTAGTCAGTCAGTTAGTGGGCCCCACGGTCCCATAGTAACCGCGGTGGTGGCAGTTTACTCTGAACCAGGGGGTGACGTTGTAATTACCCGTGTCTCACAGGCTCCCTTCTGAGTTGTCTGCGGCTAATTCTTAACGGTTCCTGCGCATTGACTGCGACCAGAGTTCGCACGATCTGTGCGCTGGCACCGTTTAGAAGGCTAAGTGCGGTCAGCCACTAGGGCTCCTGTGACAGTGGTGACACTTGCTAAGGACAATCACAGTGTCAGAGGTGCAATAAAGAGCTAATATGGTGGTTGAGGGAGGTCCCTATGGGGCCCCTTTGGCCCAAGGGCCCTGGTGCAGTCGAGACCTCTACAGTCCTCCACAGCATTAAAGAATCCGACTTACTATCATATCTATTTCAAACATTTATGAAAGTTTTCACAAGAATTGATTACAATACATCGAGCTGAGAGCAGCGGCAAAGATATGTTAGACTAGATTCACACAACATAAAAAGCTGCATTTTATGTCATGTTTTATGTTAATGGTGTGTGCGTTTGCATTTTAACACAGATGCATTTTCAGGCGTATTGAGTGCGTTTTAATGCGTTTTAATGCGTTTGTGGTTCGCATATATAAAACGTATATGCGGTCTGTATGAGTTTTATATTTACATTTATGCAAATCACTAGGAAGACAACAGGAAGCTGAAATACATCAAATCTTTTTATTTTAAACGCATGGAAAACGCATTACATTGTGTTCCCATTGACTTTCATTATGTGCGTTTTTGATGCATTCATACATAATATCAGCGTTGCCAACTCATCCCTTTAGGCTACTTGCACACCAAGACGTTGCGTTAGGTGCCACGTTAAGGTTACACAACGTGCACCTAACACAACGTATGGTGCTGCAAGAGCCGACGGTAGAGTGAGCCGCGTTAGGCGGCTCTATTCCGATAAAGTCTCCCAGAGTGGCGCTGATTGGCCGGCGGGACCACGTGACGCGGAGCGAGACACTCCGCATCACGTGGTCCCGCCGGCCAATCAGCGGCCGCTAGTGCAGTGAATATTAAGTAGCCATGTGCGCGGCTACTGTAGCTGGCTCTCCCCGCCTCCTCTCCGCCCCCTACTGCGCATGTGTAAACAGTCTAACGCGGCTATAGCCACTCTAACGCCGTAGCATGCTGCACTTTCCGGGCAACGTACAGTGTTACATGTAACGCAACGTGGGCTGTGTGAACAGCCCACTTGAGTTACATTGCTGTGCGTTGGGGGAGCGTTACAGGCGCACTAACGTGCGCCTGTAACGTCCCTGTGTGTAAGCAGCCTTAATTACTGACACATATGAATTATACAGGTTTTGTGGCTAGGTAGATGCAGTTAAGACACTGATTATGTGCAAATAGCCCCAGAACCTGTATAACTTAGATGTGTCAGTACTTAAAGGGATGAGTTGGCAACACTGCATAATATGCAACTAAACTAGTGATTTTAAAAACGCCAAAGTACAAACGCATACCCATGCGTTTTTTATGCAGATCATTGAGTAACATTGGTGCATAAAACGCAGTGTTTTACGCAACGCTAGCGTTTCTGCTATGTGTGCACCTAGCCTCATACAAAACCTGCAGCGAGTTAGAATAATGCGATCCATTACAACACAGTGCTGTGAACATGCCCATAGTATTGTATGGGCAGTGAGGTGACATGTAGAATTATTCTGCAACACAACTGAGCATTGTGAACTGGCCCCTCCAGCTCACAGGCCTTTATTACGCCTGGTTCACACTGCAAGAGCTTTTAAAGAGCTTGTGATTTGAAAAGCTCTGGCTAATGTAATGCTATGGGGGAATTTTATAAAATCACATCACTCTAATGAGATCACACACATAACATTACATTAGTAAGGCTAGATCCATACTATTAGCGCTTTTCTGAGCGCTTGTGATTTGAGCGCTTTTTAAAAAAAACACTCATTCACTGTCATTAAAATCGCTGTAAACCCGCTGTAAACTTTGCGTAAAAAAAAAAAGCCGCATATGCAATTTGCGCGATCGGATCAATTTTTACATGATTTTAATGGAAGTGAATGGGAGTGATTTTTAAAAAGCACTCAGAAAGGCGCTTATAGTGTGGATCCAGCCTTTTAAAATCAAAAGCGCTTAGAAAAAGCTATGTGAACCGGGTGCATGTACAAAAGAACGGCTTATCAACAACAGACAGAACAGACCATAAATTCACCAGCACATAGTTCCCAGAGTCATTGCACCCATAACTACGGCAGGTTCCAGAACGGTTTGTGGTTTCCAAAGTAGAAAAAGAGAACACCTGGGACAGTACCACATGAGAGGAAAGGAAAGACAGAAAAACAGACAAAGAACAAAATGTTGCCAAGCTCCTGGTAAGTGGGGCCCATAGACCACTCCCTCGTTGTCTTAATTATCCTACACTTTGGGCTCCACACTGTCAAATTGTGCATATTTGTCTTTAACCACTTGATAACCCTGGACTTAAAACCCCCTAGTAATCAGGCCATATTTTACAAAATAGGCCACTGCAGCTTTAAGGCCTTGCTGCAGGGCTGTACTACTCAGCACAAGTGATTCCCCCCCCCCCTTTTCTGCCCACCAGCAGAGCCTTCTGTTGGTGGGCTGTGATGGCACCCAGGATGTTTTTTTTTTTTTTTTTTTTAATGTTTTTGTTGTTTTTCTTTTTAAATAAAAAATCCCTCCCTCTCTCCGCCAACCTATGACAGCGATCGGCTGTCATATGCTTCAGCCAATGACAGCTGATTGCTCTCCTGCGTCCCAGGAGAATGGGAGACTGATGATGGAGCGGAGCTCCGTCATCCAAGAGGAAATACGCGCGCAATCTCCTGCAAATCCCCGCCCCAGGACTTTACTCTGACCGGGGTTAGGCGGTCCTGGGGCTGCTGCCGCAGTCACATCATCTGCGCCATTGGTGCAACACGGTCGCTAAGCAGTTAAAGTGGTATATTGTCATCAAAACATTTTTTCTCATCTAAAACATTAAACACAGTAAAAAATGATTATGAATCATTATGAGACTGCTAGGATGTCTTTTGAATGCTTATTTGTACCTCAATGAAGCTGACGGATATTGCTGGCTGCAGGACAAATTATCAGATGTACTCCTAAACTGCGTTTGCACGCAAGACTGAGGCGGCCAACAACAACAGCCTCAGCCAGTAATCCAGCGTGTGTACAGCAGCCCCCAATGCACGACCGCCCTGTGACTCGCGAACCGCCAGGTGGATCAACTTAGCCGAGTGTTGGCCAATTGCATTGGGCTCTATTCACAAAACCATGTGCGGTAACTTTTTTGGGTGAAAAATTACCTCCAGAGAGAATTCACAAAAAATAGTGAAATAGTGAGTATTCACTAAAAATGTACCAAGTGTGATAAATGTTTGATAGAAGTGCAGTAAAACAGGTGATAAAACAGTCAGTAATATGTACGGATATAAAGCTTTTTTTGACCACTGTAGGGCAGCCCATATGCTTGCCACCCATTACACAGAGACGACCCAGGAAAGCCTGTCACATTTACAGTGGGACCTCAACTATTGCGCAGGATAGAAGGAAAACATATATAAATGCACCCCGTATGTATATAATTTAGCCTGACTAATTCCCCCTCATCTGTGAATAATCACAACTGTAATTTGAGCTCTCAGCTGTGCCAGCTGGCTGCCTCAGCAGAGCAGCTAATGTGTAAACACAGGATGTTAACCCTATGTCTGCTTACATGAAAGCAGGAAGTACATACACTGGAGATTTTTTGTTAGATTTGTATCAGCTGTAACAAAAAATGTTTTTATTTAAGGCTGGTTTCACAGTGGGACGTTACAGGCGCACGTTAGAGCAGCCTGTAACGCAGCCCACCACAGTAATGAAAAATCAATGGGGCTGTTCAGTGCCCACGTTGCGTTACATTGTAACGCTGCGTCACAAGACAACGTACTGCATGCAGTACTTTAGACGCGGCTGAGCCGCGTTAGACTGCTTGCACATGCTCAGTAATCTTGTGGAGGAGCGGAGAGCGGCCAGGCACATGGCTAATTAATATGCACTGCACGTTGTGACGTGCAGTGTTTACTTCCTGGAGCGGCCGCTCTGTGCGGCGATTGGCCGGCGGGACCACGTGATGCCGCATGCGCACAAGAGTGCGCATCACGGCATCACTGACGCCAGAGTGAGCTGCACAACACGGCTCACTCTGACGTCCAGATCCAGCACCACCAGGCGTTCCATTAGGGGGACGTTATGCGACCTTAACGCCCCCTCTAACGCAACGTCCTGGTGTGAAATTAGCCTAAAGGTTATTATGCTGTTGCTTATCTTTTAGAGCAGAGAAGAATTTCCTCCTCGGCATCTATAAAATCAACTAAAAGACTGTATGAGGTCTGAAAGTGTGCTTTGAAATTAGACACACTCGTCTTTTCTGCCTTCTATGTAAAATTGACATAAACTCGAGCAAACAAAGCTCAAAAGGCTCCATCCTGAAGGCCAAAAGCAGAGAAGTGATAATTATCACCTACCATTTGTAGGTGATAAAAAAAATCCTTACTTAACACCAACTTTTCAATTGAGAATCTCAAATTGGAGATACATTTTGAGGTAATTACCACACTTTTACCTCACTTACCGCATGAGGTAATTTAGGGAGAAAAAAAATTGTGAATTTCAAAATGGAGATATTTTGGTCGGTATTTATCACTACCTAATTTAACTCATGCGGTAACTCGTTGAGAATAGAGCCCATTGTCTCCGTCGCTCGCCCCACCTGTCGCCTGACATCACTAGGGTGCACTCCCTTGTTCCTCCACCTTCCCGCATAGCAACAGAAGGCGTGGTCAGCTGAACAGCTGACACACGTCTGCCTAGTCCAGCAGTTTTGCCCAGGAATCGGGTCCCTATCCCCAATGGGCAACATCAGCCAGCACGTGTATACGGTCCCTCAGAGAAGTAATGGCTATCATTCATAAAGCATTTCCGCATGCGGAAATGCTTAAAGGGACTCCGAGCTCTACTTAAAAAGTAAAATAGTACTCACCGGGGGCTTTCTTTAGTCCAGCGCTGGTCGGGAGGTCCCACGATGGCGTCCTGGCTCCTCTCCTAGGCCCCGCTCCGGAATGGCTGACCGGCCGCAGCCCGGGCGACACTCTGCTGAGTGTCGGGCTCCTTCTTCCGCGTATGACATGGCTGACGTCACACGCCGGCCGCCTCGCGTCATCACGGCGGCCGGCGTGGCAGTACGGCGCATGCGCGCTTTAATCGCGCATGCGCCGTACTGCCACGCCGGCCGCCGTGATGACGCGACGCGGCCGGCGTGTGACGTCAGCCGCGTCATACGCGGAAGGAACAGCCCGACACTCAGCAGAGTGTCGCCCGGGCTGCGGCCAGTCAGCTATTCCGGAGCGGGGCCTAGGAGAGGAGCTAGGACGCCGTCGTGGGACCTCCTGACCAGCGCTGGACTAAAGAAAGCCCCCGGTGAGTACTATTTTACTTTTTAAGTAGAGCTCGGAGTTCCTTTAATACCGCTGACTTTACCGTACACTCAGCAAAATCCCCATTCATAAAGGCTCTTTCCGCATGAAAAGCTTACATTCCGGTGCAGAGCGAAACATTTCCGCCTTGTGCGGAGTTTTTCTAGATTTATCTAGAAAAAGTTACAAACACGTCCATTCATAAAGATTAGAGCAAGCGGTATGCAGAAGGAAAATACCGCTTGCTCGACAGTAGCGATAGGCGGGCGGATTACTTGCAAATGAATGGGACGGACCTCCCAAGCAGCATCAGACACAGCAGCGCACGGAGGGAATCGGGCAGCTTTTATGTTTCCGCATGTCTTCCGCCACGCTACCGCCAGCTTCCTCCAGAAAACCTCCGCACTTGTATCGCAACAGGCACCTTCTTTATGAATGACCACCCAGAAGTCTTAAGTATCGCTTGCGGAGAAGAACGGTGTTTTCCCGCACTACCGACAGCTCCTTTATGAATTATAGCCATTGAGTAGAACAAATACAGTTCTCTGCTACCCCCCTGGATGCAGCAGAAGCATTTCTCAATACCATGTGCAGTAAGCAAACTTATGGCCGAAAATTATTACCTATTTTATTTCCACATTAACAAAAATTTTAATGAGCGTGAGTAAAGTTCGGTAAAACTTCTGTTAAGTAGTGCATTAACATGGCAATGTTCGTGAAAGTTTACTAAACAATTGGCAAATGTGCATAGGTACGTAAATTGTTTTCAGTCGAAAAATTCCTAAGTGCAGCAAACACAGCTGAAAAGGCTCTAGATTACTAATTTTATGTGAAGTGAAAAACCTTGGCAAGTATTTACAGGTGATTAAAAAAAAAAAAATTATCACCAAAAACACATTGGGCTCTATTCTCAATGAGTTACTGCATGAGTTAAATTAGGTAGTGATAAACACCGACCAAAATATCTCCATTTTCAAATTCACCATTTTTTTTACCTCATGCGGTAAAAGTGAGGTAAAAGTGTGGTAATTACCTCAAAATTTATCTCCAATTTGAGATTCTCAATTGAAAAGTTGGTGTTAATTAACCACTTGAGGACCCACCCTTTACCCCCCCTTAAGGACCAGCGCTGTTTTAGCTGATCTGTGCTGGGTGGGCTCTACAGCCCCCAGCACAGATCAGGGTGCAGGCAGAGCGACCAGATCGCCCCCTTTTTTCCCCACTAGAAGGATGATGTGCTGGGGGGGGGGTCTGATCGCTCCTGCCTGCCTGCCTGGGTGTTGCAGGGGGCACCTCAAAGCCCCCCTCCGTGGCGAAATTCCCCCCCCCCCTCTCCTTCCTTTCCCCGGGGATCAGAGGCTGCACAGGAACGGATCTGTCCTGTGCAGCCTCTAACAGGCTCTTGCCTGTCATGTGACAGCGATCCCCGGCCGCTGATTGGCCGGGGATCGCTGTTCTGGTACAACGCTGCTACTGTTAGCAGGGTTGTACGGATGTAAACAAAGCGGATTATTTCCGCTTGTGTTTACATTTAGCCTGCGAGCCGCGATCGGCGGCCCGCAGGCTATTCACGGAGCCCCCCGCCGTGAATTGACAGGAAGCAGCCGCTCGTGCGAGCGGCTGCTTCCTGATTAATTAGCTTGCAGCCGGCGACGCAGAACTGCGTCGCTGGTCCTGCAGCTGCCACTTTGCCGACGCGCGGTATGAGTGCGCGGTCGGCAAGTGGTTAAGGATTTTTTTTATCACCTACAAATGGTAGGTGATAATTTCCACTTCTCTGCTTTTGGCCTTCAGGATGGAGCCTTTTGAGCTTTGTTTTCTCGAGTTTATGTCCTATGTACATAGAAGGCAGAAAAGACTAGTGTGTCTAATCTCAAGGCACACTTTCAGACCTCGTACAGTCTTTTAGATGATTTTATAGATGGTGAGGAGGAAATTCATTTCTGCTCTAAAAGATAAGCAACAGCATAATTACCTTTAAAGAAAAACATTTCTTTGTTACAGCTGATACAAATCCAGCAAAAAATCTCCAGTGTATGTACTTCCTGCTTTCATGGACGCAGGCATAGGGTTAACATCCTGTGTTTACACATTAGCTGCTCTGCTGAGGCAGCCAGCTGGCACAGCTGAGAGCTCAAATTACAGTTGTGATTATTCACAGATGAGGGGGAATTACACAGGCTAAATTTTATACATACGAGGTGCATTTCTATATGTTAACCTTCTGTCCTGTGCAAGAGTTGAGGTCCCCCTTTAAATGTGACAGGCTTTCCTGGGTCGTCTCTGTGTAATGGGTGGCAAGCATATGGGCTGCCCTACAGTGGTCAAAAAAGCTTTATTTCCGTACATATTACTGACTGTTTTATCACCTGTTTTACTGCACTTCTATCAAACATTTATCACACTTGGTACATTTTTAGTGAATACTCACTATTTCACTATTTTTAGTGAATTATCACTGGAGGTAATTTTTCACCCAAAAAAAAAAAGAGTTACCGCACATGGTTTTGTGAATAGAGCCCAATACCACACTTATCACTTTTTTTCCAGCACATGTTCTGCAGATAGTAATTTCAGCTGGAAAACATTTTGAATGTGAACATGGTCATACAACAGTCGGTAATTATGCTACATTTCGTTAATGTGACAAACACCCGCCAATCCCGTCATACAATGCCACAGTTGCTGTACAGGTCTCATCCACTACTAGAGCACGTGTCAAATTGGGCCACAGCGCCAGAAAACTTGGTCCGCCTCTGCTTTAAGTAACATTACTTGTGGCCCGCAGCAATGCTAGCAGGCACGCTCTGCTCCACCTAGTCCTGCCCTCATCCTTGTAGCCAGCCCTTGCTCTGCCCACCTTCTCATTTAAGTGATAGAGCGTTGCTACGCTCTATCACTCTCTTGCACCTCCTCCCGACGTCTGTGGTATTCTTCTGCATCTCCCTCGCCTCCTCTTCGCATCCCTGGCCATTGCACTCTTCGGCGTGGCGGGTGGCGGCAGTTCTCCAGTCTGCCCCCGCACTGAACAGAGGAGATTGGTGTGTCCCTGCCTGCTGGTGTGTGTATACAGGAAGTTCCTGTATACGCGCAACAGAAGGCAGGGACACACCGCTCTCCTGTGTCATTCTTCAGTGCGGGGGTCACGCTGGTGTGTAGCACTGCCGCACTGGAGAGTGCAATTGCCAGTGGAGGATGCGATCACCAGAGGAGGTGAGGAAGAGAAAGGGGGCACAGGCTGGCTGGTTTTCTACAGTGGGCACCTACAGGATCTTCTGAAGATGAAGATTTTATTTTTCAGCACGACCTGGCACCTGCTCACAGTGCCAAAACCACTGGTAAATGGTTTACTGACCATGGTATTACTGTGCTCAATTGGCCTGCCAACTCTCCTGACCTGAACCCCATAGAGAATCTGTGGGAAATTGCGAAGAGAAAGTTGAGAGAAGCAAGACCCAACACTCTGGATGAGCTTAAGGCCGCTATCGAAGCATCCTGGGCCTCCATAACACCTGAGCAGTACCACAGGCTGATTGCCTCCATGCCACGCCGCATTGAAGCAGTTATTTCTGCAAAAGGATTCCCAACCAAGTATTGAGTGCATAACTGAACATAATTATTTGAAGGTTGAATTTTTTGAGATAGGAATTTTGGGTTTTCATGAGCTGTATGCCAAAATCATCAATATTAAAACAATAAAAGGCTTGAACTACTTCAGTTGCGTGTATTTGAATCTAAAATATATGAAAGTCTGTTTATCAGTACAATACAGAAAATAATGAACTTTATCACAATATGCCAATTTTTTGAGAAGATCCTGTATGCCTGCTATTGCCTATAGTGTGGCACCTACCTATGCCTATCTACCTATACTGAGGCACCTGCTATTGCCTGGCTACCTAAAATGGGGCACCTGCTATTGCCTGGCTACCTAAAATGGCGCACCTGCTATTGCCTGGCTACCTAAAATGGGGCACCTGCTATTGCCCGGCTACCTAAAATGGGGCACCTGCTTTGCCCGGCTATCTATACTGGGGCACCTGCTATTGCCCGGCTACCTATACTGGGGCACCTGCTATTGCCCGGCTACCTATACTGGGGCACCTGCTATTGCCCGGCTACCTATACTGGGGCACCTGCTATTGCCCGGCTACCTATACTGGGGCACCTGCTATTGCCCGGCTACCTATACTGGGGCACCTGCTATTGCCCGGCTACCTATACTGGGGCACCTGCTATTGCCCGGCTACCTATACTGGGGCACCTGCTATTGCCCGGCTACCTATACTGGGGCACCTGCTATTGCCCGGCTACCTATACTGGGGCACCTGCTATTGCCCGGCTACCTATACTGGGGCACCTGCTATTGCCCGGCTACCTATACTGGGGCACCTGCTATTGCCTGGCCACCTATACTGGGGCACCTGCTATGCCTGGCCACCTATACTGGGGCACCTGCTATGCCTGGCCACCTATACTGGGGCACCTACCTATGCCTGGCTACCTTTACTGAGGCACCTGCTACAGTGTCGGACTGGGAAGTGGAAAAACTGAGGAAATCCACCTGCTGGCCAAGCAGCAGTAGCCCCGTGTTATCGCTCCCAATAGAAACCTGCAGCAAGTCTTCACTGCGAGCAGCAACACCTGATTACTGCTGTTTGGCCAGTAAGTGGATTTCCTCAGCTTTCCCACCTCCCAGTCCAACACTGACCTATGCTTGGCCACCTATTTTGGGGCACCTACTATGCCTAGCTACCTATACTGGGGCACCTACCTATGCCTGGCTACCTAAACTGGGGCACCTGCTATGACTGACTACCTAAACTGGGGTACCTGCTATGCATGGCCACCTATACTGGGGCACCTACTATGCCTAGCTACCTATACTGGGGCACCTACTATGCCTGGCCACCTATACTGGGGCACCTGCTATGCTTGGCTACCTAAATTGGGGCACCTACTATACCTGGCTACCTATACTGGGGCACCTACTATGCCTAGCTACCTACACTGGGAAACATACCTATGCCTGGCTACCTATACTGGGGCACCTGTTATGCTTGGCTACCTAAACTGGGGAACCTGCTATGACTGGCCACCTAAACTGGGGCTTCTAATATGCCTAGCTACTTATACTGGGGCACCTACCTATGCCTGGCTACCTTTACTGGGGCACCTGCTATGCTTGGCTACCTAAACTGAGGCACCTGCTATACCTGGCTACCTATACTAGGGCACCTGCTATACCTGGCTCCCTATACTGGGGCACCTGCTATGCCTAGCTACCTATACTGGGGCACCTGCTATGCTTAGCTACCTAAACTGAGGTACCTGCTATGACTGGCTACCTATACTGGGGCACCTGATATACCTGGCTACCTATACTGGGGCAACTGCTATGCCTGGCTACCTATACTGGGGCAACTGCTATGCCTGGCTACCTATACTGGGGCAACTGCTATGCCTGGCTACCTATACTGGGGCAACTGCTATGCCTGGCTACCTATACTGGGGCAACTGCTATGCCTGGCTACCTATACTGGGGCAACTGCTATGCCTGGCTACCTATACTGGGGCAACTGCTATGCCTGGCTACCTATACTGGGGCAACTGCTATGCCTGGCTACCTATACTGGGGCAACTGCTATGCCTGGCTACCTATACTGGGGCAACTGCTATGCCTGGCTACCTATACTGGGGCAACTGCTATGCCTGGCTACCTATACTGGGGCAACTGCTATGCCTGGCTACCTATACTGGGGCAACTGCTATGCCTGGCTACCTATACTGGGACAACTGCTATGCCTGGCTACCTATACTAAGGCAACTGCTATGCCTGGCTACCTATACTAGGGCAACTGCTATGCCTGGCTACCTATACTGGGGTTCGTATTACTGGCTACCTATACTGGGGTTCGTATTCCTGGCTACCTATACTGGGGCACCCGATATATCTGGCTACCTAAACTGGGGCACCTACTATGCCTGGCTACCTATACTGGGGCTCCTGATATGCCTAGCTACCTATGCTGGGGCACCTGATATGCGTGACTACCTTAACTGGGGCACCTGCTATGCCTGGCTACCTATACTGGGGCACCTGCTATGCCTAGCTACCTATTCTGGGGCTCCTATGCCTGCTACCTATACTGGGGGCACATACCTGGCTAACCTATATACTGGGGGCACCTATGCCTAGCTATCTATACTGAAGGCAGTAATGTATTAGACTGAACCAGACTCAGCGGCTCGATCCTAGGCAAGGAGAGCTGGTGCCGGTGCACTCCTCCACGCAGGTACACCACCCCTGCGCCACACAGTGATACTTGAATTTAAATAGAAGGAGGCACTCCACAGGCTTGAACTTGCGTTCAGTTTATTGCATGTCGATACATTACATGTTTCGGGCTCCGCCCTTCATCAGGTGTAACCACCTACTACCTCCACCTTCAATTTATGTTGCTAACCCCGCCCTTCAAGGGTGGGTCAGACTCACCACGTGAGAAATGCCAATCACAAACATACACTATTCACATAAGATAATCCCCTGTTAATTCACAGGCTCTACAGATACTCCATACATATAAGGTCTATACTATATGGAAAAAATTACTGTATGAAAAAAATGAAAACAAACAACAGTAAAAAACAAAAAAAATTAAAAAGTCACTTGCACAGGGCACTACCCCTTGGGGTCTACCCTGGATAATCTGATGAGAGGCTGCGCTCATAGCATGTCAGTTGAATTATTTCCATGAATTAATATATTTTACATACAGTTGCTCGTCAATTTCATGAAGTACGACAGCACAGTTCATTTCCTGCAAGAAAAAAAATCATAAAAAACATTTTAAGTTCACCTGTTCATTCAGGCCTCTCGGAGACACAGAGTCTAATAATTTGAACCATCTAATTTCCTTTTGGAGCAGCAGTCGTTCCCCATCTCCCCCTCTAGGCAAAGGTTCTACTTGGTCTAATACTAGCCATCTCAATTGGATCACATTGTGGCCATGTTCAACAAAATGCCTGGATACAGTGGTCTCATGCCGCTTTTCTCCTTTGGCGTATCCTTTTGTGTTGTTTTTATGTTCCTGTATACGGGATTTTACCCCCCCTGGTGGTTTTACCCACATAAAACAGTCTACAAGGGCACTTGAGAGCATAAATAACATATTCGCTTTCACAAGCGTAGTACCCTGTGCATTTGACCTTTTCGCCTGTGCGGGGATGTGGGAACCAATCACCTTAAATTACAGCTCCACAGCAGTTGCATGAAAGGCAAGAAAAAGTTCCTGTCCTCTTTGCTCCCAGGAATCTCGGTTTCTTTTTTCTAGCCTTATCTATACTGAAGGCACCTATTCTTAGCTACCTATACTTGTGCAACTATACCTGGCTTCCTATACAGGGGTCACCTATACCTGGCTATCTACCTACAATGAGGGTGTTTTTTATTTTTTGACGCCCCGCAGCTATAACATGTGGTACAAATTGTGTAGTGTTGTGCACTCCAAAAGGGGGGGGGGCGCGAGAATAATATACTTGCCGGCCCTCTACCTGGTCTAAGTTTTACATTTCTCCGTCTATTTGAGTTTGACACCCCTGCACTAGAGACTTCTGGAGGTGAATTCACTGTGAGCACAGTAAAGATGGTATGCCCATAAATGATACAGCCCAGGGAGACGACGAGGGACTAAGTGGCCTCAAGGGGTCTGGAGGAAGCCCCAGGTGAGTATATAATATAACCTGAGACTTATTTCATCTCAGGTGCATTTTAAGCTAGCCCTTACCAATTAACAGGACCCTAGCCATAAAAGTAAGTGACCCCCTAGCGAGTAGCATTCTTAGTGACTAGCCATAACTGGGGAACAGAAAAAGTCAACAAAAGGAAAGAGGGTAATCCCTACGCTGCCATGGAGATGCACATGGAAAGAAAAATTACCATTGAATATACTATTTTCCATATGCCTCCTTGGCAGCATACATATGGGATTTAACTAGCAGAAAAAAGTAAGGGAGGGACAAGACTTGCTGAACAAAAATTTCAATTAAGGTTTGTAACAGATTCAGAAATTTGTGAATTCAGCTGAAGTGGGGGCTGCTTGATCGACTCTGTAGTGGGTAATAAAGTATTGACAGAGGGCCAGTTGACAGCATGACAAATCTTTGCCGGAGAGAGTTTAGCGATGGTTGGCCTAGGAAGAAGCTAGGGGAAAACCAAGGATTTTCAGAGTGGATTCATGATAAGTCTCTTTTGACAAGCCACACACTACTGCATATGCACCGGCACAGTGTTTGTCCACAAAATACACATGATGTAGGGTTAGGGAGGGGGGCGGACAGAGAGAAGGGTGAAGAGAATTTCTGGGTAGAATAAGGAGGGGGGAGTGGTTGGGATTTTGGGGTTTGATTTTTCTTTTTGTTTAAATGTGTTTTTGCCACATACCCATCTCCACAGGATGTTTTACATGATAGACTGACCGTCAAAATGTCTCAGTGGTACATTTTCAATTTGTTCAAGAGATAAAAATTTCAATAAAATGTGTAAGCATTTGCCCTCAAAGTACACATGGTGTGCAGTGTTTCTCCACAAAATATACACTATGCGCAGTGTTTCCCAACAAAATGCACATGATGCAGCAGCGTTTCACCAAAATATATATAGGGTTAGGCACCATCTGGGGGGGGGGGGGAGATGTGGGTTTGGGAGTCTAATGCTTCATACACACTTGAGATAAAAGTCTTTGGAAAAGGCAAGATCACAGACCAATTGTACCCCCTTCCATGTAGTATGAGAGCCATACTCTACACAGTCTATTCTATGGAGCTGCACTCCCCATCAGATAAAATCTTTGCAAGATGCTGCACACAAAGATGCCCGTACACATTCAAAAGATCATTATCTGCAAAAGATCTGTTCCTGCAAAAGATCCATTCATAGTCTATGATATCTGCAGATCCTCATACACACTTGGTTTAACAGACAATCATCTGCAGATCAGATCCACCAGGATGGATTTTCAGATCTGCAGATGATTGCCAGATATGCAGATGAAGTCTGTTAAACAAGGTGTGTATGATGATCTGCAGATGTCATAGACTATGAATGCATTTTGCAGGAACGGATCTTTTGCATTAACAGATCTTTTGCAGATACTGATCTTTTGAATGTGTACAGCATCTTTGTGTGCAGCATCTTGCAAAGATTTCTGTCTGATGGGGAGTGCAGCTCCATAGAATAGACTGTGTAGAGTATGGCTCTCATACTACATGGAATGGGGTAAAATTGGTCTGTGATCTTGCCTTTTCCAAAGACTTTTATCTCAAGTGTGTATGCAGCATTAGTCTTAGGGTTAGGTACCACCAGGGGAGGGTTCTGTGTGAGAGTAGGGAGAAGTTAGGTCACAGTATTCACAAGCATACTGCAGTCCTCAGATCAGCGGTGACCTGCAGTGAAGAGGCAGTTAGTGTTACCCAGTAAGGACGCTGAATACAGGAAGTGACATCACCGTTTACTTCCTGTATATGGCAGCCACTGTTACTGGGCAACACTTTCTGCTTCTTCACTGCAGGTCACCACTGATCTGAGGTCTGAAGTATGCCGCTGCGCTGGGCATTGCAGCTTTTGTGGAGGAGGGGGCCAGTAGCAGAGCAGGTAAACCAGTGATTGCTGGGAGGAGGGTAATACATTGTATTTATTCTTTTCCGGATGAAAGAGTTCACTTCCTGACTGACGTACGGAAGTGAAAAAATGCAATCGCTCTGCAAAATCACTTAGAAAAGCGCTTAAGAAAACCGTCTATCTCAGAGAAATTTAAAAAAAAAAAAAAAAAAAAAAAAAAAAAAAAAAAAGATTCAAAAACCGGCCAACGCGGACGGAACGCAATGTAAACAAAGCCTCAATTTTAAAGCTAGGGTCCAGGTAATTGGAAGAGGTGGAGCTTAACCTATACATATGCTGCCATGGAGGCACATGGTAACCTCTTTACCTGTAAGTAGCCTAATCACCCTATATATCTGAGACCAGAATATTGTGAATATGATGCAGGACCAGAATATGAGCATGCATACCTCTGCAGCCCCTATTACAAAGACCTGAACCAGATCCGAGCAAGTAGGCTAGCCTCACAGAAACCCAGTACCACTGAAGCAACACTTTATATGTCTTTTCCACAATCGCCCAACTTGTGATCATATCTAAACCACTTATAAATGTATCTATGTAGCCATGTCCATCTACCATTTCTGTAAGTAAACAATTGATATAAGGTGATTGTTTAGGATCTATTGACCCCAACCAGATTTTATGTTTTCATACAATACAATCTGAATAATTGAAACATAAAAATGATTGTTTACTAAAAATGGTACTGTTAATGGGTATCTAATTTTGATTGGCCAATCAAAATTGGAAGTGTGTACCAAGCTTAACTCTGTGTTCAGGGAGAACTCTGTAGAGTACCTGGCTAGAAAATTGGCATTTCCATGGGACAACAGAGGGCACTGCTTCAACAGGAGCACATAGGAACCCATATGCAATTAACTTTTTAGGAGTTACCGTATTTTTATAAGACGCTCCGGAATATAAGATGCACCTAGGTTTAGAGGCCAAAAACCAAGGGAAAAAAAATGGTGTCCTGTGTACCAATGTGTTCTCCTATGTCCCCACCATGTGCGCCCCCACCATGTGCCCTGCTGTCTGCCCCCACCGTGTGCCCTGCTGTAATTCCTGTATGTCCTCCTCTTTCCCCCAAGTGCCCTCCGGTCTCCTCCATGTGTGTCCCGCTGTGGCCGTCTCCTCCCCCCCCCCCCCCCCCCCGCTTGCCTCTACCCCCTCCTTGTTTCTTCAGGTCCCCCCTGTGTGAGAAGCGGCAGCGGCTTACCTCCATCTTGCCTGCGGTGATTGAAGACATCCGGCTTCTGTGTGCGGCTTCCTCTAGTGCCGGCTTCTAATGACGCGTCATCAATGGCCTGGTCTTTAGGGGGGTTTAAAGGGGAACTTCAGACTAAACAAACATACTGTCATTAAGTTACATTAGTTATGCTAATTAGAATAGATTGGTAATATAATCTCTTACTCACCCTGTTTTAACCTTCCTGGCGGTAACCCTGAACATAGTTCGGGGTAAGCCACGCAGGAGGTTTTCTCAGGCCCTGCTGGGCCGATTAGCTTAATTTTTTTTTGCTGAACGCAGCTAGCACTTTGCTAGCTGCGTCAGCACACCGATCGCCGCCGGCCCGCACTCGATCGCCGCTATCCGCTCCGCCGCGCCGCCCCCACCCAGACCCCGTGCGCTGCCTGGCCAATCAGTGCCAGGCAGCACTGAGGGGTGGATCGGGACTCCCAATGACGTCATCCCGCCCCGTCGCCATGGCGATCGAAGCGGGCGGGGGGATGCCGCTGGGCAGCTGTTACATGATTTAACGCCATCCTAACGTATTAAAACGTCATGCTTACCTCTATTAATGGCAACATGACGTTTTAATACGTCGCGCATTCCCGACGCTGCTACTGCCGTGTGCGCGCCGCTACTGCCGCTGTTTCCGTCGGGATCCCGTGCTGAGTGATTGGAGAAGAGGACCGAACGGTCCTCTACCCAATCGCAGTGCCTGGAGTGAATGGACGTGACCGCGAACAGCGGCTACGTCCATGCACATAAACAGGAAATGTAACAATTAAAGTATGTAAAAAAAAAAAAAAAAAAAAAAAAAAAAAAAAGTGAACACTTCCTATAACGAGTGTTCACTAGGCCATCTTGTGGCCAAAACGTATATTACATCTACAAAATACATTTTCAAGTACATACACTTCATTAATAAAATTACACTTCCAACCTCCCCCCCCCCCCCAAAAAAAAACAGAAAAATAACACTTATATTTCAAAATAATATACTGTTGCCATACATTGTGATAGGGACATAATTTAAACGGTTTAATAATCGGGAAAACTGGGCAAATAAAACGTGTTTGTTTTATCCACAGGAGAATGTTTAATTTTAAAACTATAATGGCTTAAAATTGAGAAATAATTATTTTTTTCTTTTTTTTTCTGTTTTTCTCATTAAAACTCATTTAGAATAAAAAAAATCTTAGCAAAATGTACTATCCACAGAAAGCCTAATTGGTATCGAAAAAACGAGGTATAGATCATTTTCTTGTGATAAGTAGTAATAAAGTTATTAGGGAATAAAAGGGAGGAGCACTGACAACTGAAAATTGCTCTGGTCCGTTAGGATAAAAACCCTTGGGGGTGAACTGGTTAAAAAAAAAAAAAAAAAAAAACTGCTGCGCTGCCTCCTGGCGGAAAACATTAGACCCCCAGGAGGGTTAAAAGAACAGGCAAATGTTTGTGATTCATGGGGGCTGCCATCTTGGTCATGGGGGCAGCACTCTTTTTGGTTGAAAGGAGGTGACAAGGAGCAGGAGACACAGTTTCAACTGTCCTGTGTCCGATTACCCCTCCCAGCTGCACACGCTAGGCTTCAAATGTCAAATTCAAAAATTAAAAAAAAAAAAACACCAAACAGCAGAACGAGAACAACAAAATCAGAAATCCCATCATGCTTTGCACAGCATAAGGGGAAAACTGCCCGGGCAGTTTTCTTCTGTGCAGCTAAAAATGAGGCTTGTATAAGGGTGCGTACAGACATGCGACTATAGTCGTTTGAAACGATCGTTACCGACGGCATTGCCCGACGATCGTTCGTAAAAAGTGCACAAACGATCATTAAAACGACCGACCAACGAGATATGTCGTTGGTAAAGAACGATCCATTCTGCCAGATCTTTTCCAACGACCATCGTTTAAAAAGTAATGTCTGTACAACGATCAGTCGTTGATCGTTCGTTCTCAAAGCTTTGCACATGCTCAAACAGTTCTTTTTGACACTTGTGTTTGAAATCAGTTTATACATCATGTTGCGCACGCAACGCTCGTTCCAAGATCGTTCGTACACGAACGATGTTCAAAGTAGCCTTTCTTCAAACGATCATCGGCCGATACCTCCTTTAACATCGTTCGTCGTTCAGAACGAACGATCGTTATCGTATGTCTGTACGTACCCTTAGAGAAACAAAGTTCTGATGCTGTAAAACTATTAAAGAAACACAAAGCCTTTTCAGTGCTAATGAGTCGATTCTTAGTCCGGAGGTTTACTTTAACACTGTGGTCCTCAAGTGGTTAAGGGCCCGTTTCCAAAAGAGCGAATCTGCATGCAGATTTGCATAGCCATTAGCCAATAATAGTAATTGGGCCTGTTTCCACTTGTCATGAAAACTGCACAGCAGAGCCATCAGAATTTGCACATCGCAAGGCTAGTGTGTGATTTGCATGTAATGTAATTAATAGGAAATAAATGTTTTTGCTTTGTGAATTTTCATGCAAATTCGCTAAAGTTTTTGTTTAAAATCAGTGTAAAAGCACACAGGCACTGATATGGTTAAAAACAATCACATACCTACAAAGATACACGAAAACGCCAGAAAATTCGTTTATGCGTTTTCCGCAAAGAAATCGAACCGCACTAGTGGAAACTGGCTCTCACACTATAAAAGTGCTTTTCTGAGCGTTTTGCGATTGATTAGCGTTTAATATCGCTCCCATTCTCTAAAAATAACGTATGGGATAATCATGGCGATTCTAATGAAAGTGAATGGGAGCGATTTTAAAAACTTCTAATCAATTGCAAAGCGCTCAGAAAAGCGCTTCTAGTGTGAATGGGCCCTTTACAGTGTGATAATAAACAACTACAATGTTGCTTGCGTAAGGCGCTTTGCTCAGACCATTCAGTATGTTCTTTAGAAAACCATATTTCCCCAGGCACTGCTGCAGAGGTATGGAATGGCCTTACCCTTGATATTCAAATAGTATTCTATTTTATCATAGGTTAAAAGATACAGCTATTTCTAACCGCAGGGAGCTTTGGTCTCCAAGAAAATGTCTTCCTTTATAGACAGTAGCGTGTGCTGTACTATACACGATAGAGGACAGCACAGAGAGTATCAGTGCATTTACAGTGGGAGGTGAAGCATTGGTTGTCCCCGGCTATTAGCGCAGCTTCCTCTTCCCGTCCATCTTTCACTTTCCCCCGACAGCTGGGGTAAAATGCAGTCTGCAATTGACGAGGAGGATGGGGAGGTTTGTGCTTATAATGAGGGAGGAGAGGAAGGAGATGCCGTACTGGCTGATCTGGAGTACAAGATCTCGGAGCTGGTGGGAGACGTGGAATCGGAAATGGATTGTGACAGCCCTTCTGGCCGCTATATTCCCTACAGGTAGCGCTACACCGGAAAGTTTTCCTGAAATGATTGTACGCGGAAGTGTTGTACACGCCACATTGCTGATTGGGTTTCCTGGGAAATACAAATATTTGCACGCCTGAATGTACACTCACTTGTGCCATTGTAAAGCAGGTAATGCATCTGCACTTCACCTTGTAGAACTGCCCTGTCATGGTCCATATAGGTGTAATAATACAGTAGAAGAAAATTAAAGGGTTTCATTCATCATACGATCAGTCGCGAAATTATCTAATTGCACACCATGTTTTGACTTAAAGGAGTCATCAGGCAATATAAATTACCCCCAATTTACTTACCTGGGACTTCCTCCAGCCTCTTGCAGCTGACATGTCCCATGCTGCAGCTCCGCCCTCAGCCGCCAGCCCGGGGTCACTGCTGGTACAGAGGCTGACCTCAAGGTCGTCCTTATGCTGCATACACACTTGAGATAAAAGTCTCTGGAAAATGCAAGATCACAGACCAATTTTACCCCATTCCATGTAGTATGAGAGCCATACTCTACACAGTCTATTCTATGGAGCTGCACTTCCCATCAGATAAAATCTTTGCAAGATGCTGCACACACAGATGCCCATACACATTCAAAAGATCATTATCTGCAAAAGATCTCTTCCTGCAATAGATCCATTCATAGTCTATGAGATCTGCAGATCCTCATACACACCTTGTTTAACAGACTTCATCTGCATATCTGGCAATCATCTGCAGATCTGAAAATCCATCCTGGTGGATCTGATCTGCAGATGATTGCCTGCTAAACAAGGTGTGTATGATGATCTGCAGATCTCATAGACTATGAATGCATTTTGAAGGAATGGATCTATTGCAGGAAGAGATCTTTTGCAGATAATGATCTTTTGAATGTGTACGGGCATCTTTGTGTGCAGCATCTTGCAAAGATTTTATCTGATGGGGAGTGCAGCTCCATAGAATAGACTGTGTAGAGTATGGCTCTCATACTACATGGAATGGGGTATAATTGGTCTGTGATCTTGCCTTTTCCAGAGACTTTTATCTCAAGTGTGTATGCAGCATTACTGCGCCTGCGTGGAGCACCGCTATCAAGTCCACGTTGTCCCCAGAGTAATGCACAGGCGCAGAACTACTGCGCCTGCGCAGTACGCGGCGGACAACGTGGACTTGATTGACATCGGTGTTTGCGCAGTAGAGAAGGTCAGCCTCTGCACACGGCGGGGACCCCAGGCTGGTGGCTGCAATTGGAGATGCGGTGTGGGACATGTCTGCTTCAAGGGGCTGGAGGAAGCCCCTGGTAAGTATATCATGGGACAGGAAATTTTGCTTTACATTTCCTTTAAATGCAATCTATTCTTATTACTGTTATAAGACCCCCAGGTCAAGTCCATTAAACCCTACGAGAAATTCGTAAGCTGCTTACTACAAGTGGCCCAGGACCAAACATGATAAATGAATTGTGATGAATTCTGGAGAGTTGCAATAAGATGCAATTTTCATGTTTGCATGTAAATTTAATGCATATTGAATGCAGCTTGGAATTGGGACAGTTAGGCCCTATTCACACTAGAGCGTTTTGCTGGCAATTTTGGCAAAACGCTCAAGCACTTTTGAAAGCGATAGTGCTATAATACCCTATGGGCCCGTTCTTACTTGGGCGATTTGCATTAATCGCCAGCAATTAATGCAAATCGCCAAATGCAAACGCGTAGCCTGCACCATTTTCAGGTGATTTCCCAGCGATCGTGTTTCAGTGCTATAGAAGCTCTAAACGCGATCGCGGGAAAATTGCTGCAGTGTTCAGTGATTTTTTTCTGCGTTAAATCACAGAAAAATCATGCCCGCAGTTTTGCGCTTTCAAGTGTAAATGGGGCCTTAGACCTCTTTTCTACAAACTGTTGAGCTGTGTGCTCAGCAAGCAGGTACCAGGCAGCAGTGAGCAGTTGTGAGTTTGAGAGGCGTTTCACTGCCTATTAACAGTCCGTGGAAAAGAGGTTTAAGGCATCTTTTTGCACGGACAGTTGATAAGCAGTGAAATGCCTCTCAAACTCTCACAACTGCTTGCTGAGCACACAGTTCAACTCTCCGTGGAAAAGAGGCCTAAAGGTGGCTACACACCTTTCAATATTCATGCAATCGGACTGAACCATTTTTTTACAATCTTACCAACATCCATGTAGTATAACAGCACTTGGTGATTGATTTTACAGCCACATTGCATGAAAATTGTGTGGTGTGTGACCACCTTTAGGGTCCTTCTATATTTGGTGCTGTTTGAATTTCCAATTGCCTTTAATGGCCATTGCGACGAATAGGACAGAGTACTGCGATGCAACGCAGTAAGTGTAAAAGGATCCAGAAGCAAACCTGATATGAGGCAGCTCACTGAGGGTAGGAACACACTAGGCAGTGTGGGAAAGGTAGCGTTTTGCTGCATGTGCGTTTGTGTTCTCCACATGCGTTTTTAATGTGTTTGTGGTTTGCATATATAAATTGCGTATGAGTTTTGCATGCGTTTTTATGCAGATCACTAGGAAGTCAAAAGGAAGCAGAACTATATCAAACTTTTTTTTTTTTTAAAGTGCATTAAACCGGGCCCATTCACAATAGAAACGCTTTTCTGAGCGTTTTGCGATAAGAATTTGTAAAATTGCTCCCATTCACTTTCATTAAAATCGCAATAAAAATCGTGGAAAAATTGCAGCGATTTTCATGAGTTTTTTTGCTATTTTTACCGCGATTTTAATGAAAGGGAATGGGAGCGATATTAAAAATCGCTAATCAATTGTAAAACGCTCAGAAAAGTGCTTCTAGTGTGAATGGGCTCTTAAACTCAATATCTGCGTCAACATGGACTTTCATTATGTGCGTTTTAGAAAGATATGCAGCAAGACCAGAGTTTTAAAAAACGCACATTGCAGAACGCAAACATGCGTTTTTTTTCATGCGGCCCATTAACTTGCATTTTCTGCAACGCTAGCGTTTCTGACTAGTGTGTTCCTACCCTGAAAGATTGATACTTGCCTTAAAAGATGGAAGGCTCCAATTACCATAGAGCCTCCTCGTTCCTCCATGCTGGCCATCATTTCTGCACTGTGCCTGGTTACATTTCAGAAGTACTTTCGGAATCTCAAGCTTCCAAATATAAGTGCATCAGTACTGCGTACCAGGGCTGTGGAGTCAGTCGGAGCAATTTTGGGTACCTGGAGTCGGATTATTTTTGTGCCAAATCCACAACCCTGGTAAGTATTAGACTAAGGAGTCTGAGTTGGAGCCATTTTGGGTACCTGGAGTCTTAAGCTGGAGGTTTCTTAAGCTGAGGAGTTTGAGTCGGATGATTTTTGCACTGACTCCACAGCCCTGCTGCGTACGTGTGAGTTTGGTATGTCTCCTCTTTGGAAGTACTCTGGGACCCTAATAAGGCCTCCTTTCCATGGACTGTTGAGCTGTGTGCTCAGCAAGCAGTTACCAGGCAGTAGTGAGCAGTTACCAGGCAGCAACAAGCAGTTTTCAGGCAGCAGTGAGAGTTTGAGAGGCGTTTCACTGCCTATCAACAGTTTTTTGAAAAGAGGCCTAAGTCTAAGGCCACATACACACATCAGACCATAGTCTTTTGAAAAAGATAAGACCAATTTTACCCCCTTCCATGTAGTATGAGAGCCATACCTTTACAGTCTTTTCTATGGAGCTGAACTCCCCATCAGAGAAAAATCTTTGCAAGATGCTGCACACACAGATGCTGTACAGACACAAAAGATCTGTTCCTGCCAAAGATCCGTTCCTGCAAATTGCATTCTAAGGGTTCGTATAGACGTACGATAAAGATCGTTCGTTACGAACGATTCGTGACGTTTACACGATATTCAAATTAGACCAAAAAGATTGTTCGTAATGAACGATTGTGTACACACGAACGATATAAGTATAAAGTACTGAACGACGAACGATAAAAAAATGCGTGCGCAAACCAGGGCTGTGGAGTCGGGCAATTTTGGGTGCCTGGAGTCGGAGTCGGGAAAAAATGCACCGACTCCTAATGAATTTGTAACTGTAATTAAAATAGAAAATATGATAAAATGTTCTATTTCTTAGATAAGTCATTAAAAATGTGTATATATACAGTAATAGCTGTGTTTAGTCCACAAAAATTAAATAAACCAATCAAAATTAGTTACTTGTGCTGCTTCAATAAAGCAGTCCCCGTATTTTTAAGGTCAGATATACATATCTGATTGTGACTGTATATATGATGTGTACACAGGAATCTCTTATATATACTAAATAACATCTATGCTGTAAGAATAAATCCTGATGTGTAGCCGTGTCACTAATAGAGATGGTCAATGAGATGGAAATAATTCTGCACTGATGCTGATTTATGCAAATGTATGCACTCCCTTTGCTGATGAAATCAAATAATTTGATATGTTGTTAAAATTTGGTTTGGTGACTACAAATTAAAGGGTACCTGAGACGGATGAAAATTAAAGTTTTATACATACCTGGGGCTTCCTCCAGCCCCCTTCAGGCTAATCAGTCCCTCGCTGTCCTCCACCACCCGGATCTTCTGATATGAGTCCTGGTAATTCAGCCAGTCAGCACTGTCCGGCCGCATGCCGCTCCCACAGCCAGGAACATTCTGCACCTGCGCAATAGTGCTGCACAGGTGTAGTATGCTCCTGGCGGCGGAGTGTGTGCATGCGCACTACGCCCGACTGGCTCAAGTACCTGGACTCATAGCAGAAGATCCAGGTGGTGGAGGAGGACAACGAGGGACTGATTATCCTGAAGGCGGCTGGAGGAAGCCCCAGGTATGTATAAAACTTTAATTTCATCTGTCTCAGGTTTACTTTGTTACACAGTAGTACTATACTCTACATATGCACTCCCCACAGAGCTGCAGGGAATCCACTGAGAATGCTGTGCACATTGAACACAGAGGTGTTGTCTGTCACCCATAAACCTGGTTCAGATTGTGCATGAAGAATGTGTAATAGAGGAAGAATCTTCTCATTCCCCTGCAGAGTACCTGCACATCATTCTTACATGTACCCACACTTACATTGCCTAGGGCCTGATAGATGTTCTTTGTTCCGGTTTGTACCTTTTACAAGTACTCTTACCAAGGACTAGTTTTAGTCTAAAGGGAATATAGTAGTCTACATATCCTTCTCACTTCAGTTGTCTTGTAAAATTCCTAAGCATTGACAGTTAAGAGACGAATTTCATGTTACATACTTTTAATCAAAAAAATTGTAATATGCAAATTAGAGGAGTCGGAGTCGAGGAGTCTGAGTCGGTGGAATCCTAAACTGAGGAGTCAGAGTCGGTGGATTTTTGGACCGACTCCACAGCCCTGGCGCAAACAGAAGTGACGTTATGACAGGCAGTAAGAACATGCGTACTACTCCACAGATAATCATTATCGGACGATCTTTGTACACACTGCAACGATTGAACGATTATCTTTAGAAAAAATCCGTCGGGTTGGATCGGTCGGATTGAACGATAACGGTCGTTATCGTAAAAAAAAAAACGATCGTTGGAAAATTTGGAACGCACGATTATCGGTCCGATTGTCGTTATCGTTCGTTTTCGAACGATCGTTATCGTACGTGTGTACTCAGCTATAGTCTATGAGATCTGCAGATCATCATACACACCTTGTTTAACTGACATTCATCTACAGATCAGACAATCTGCAGATCTGAAAATCCATCCTGGTGGATCTGATCTGCAGATGAATGTCTGTTAAACAAGGTGTGTATGATGATCTGCAGATATCATAGACTATGGCTATCATTCATGAACAGGCTGTCGGTAAAGAGAATTAGTGTGGGAAAACACCGCTGGCGAATTTTTAGACTTCTGGGTGGGCATTCATAGAGATGTATCCATGTGCGGAAGCAGTGCGGAGATTCCCCGAGCTAAGCTGGCGGTAGGCAGGCGGAGACACGGAAGCTGCAGAGTTGATACATTTCTCCGTGTTCCGCTCTGCTACAGCTGCCTGGGAGGTCTGCGTGTCTCCATTCACTTACATTGGTATCGCCACATCAGAGGGAGCGGTACTTCCCAACCTCACACCGCTTGCGGTGATCTTCATGAATGAACATTTTGCTACATTTGTACAGATAATCACCGCACAAGGCGGTGATTTATCACTCTGCTCGGTAGTGTCATTTTTCCATGCGGAAAGAGGCTTTATGAATGCTGACTTTGCCGAGTGGTCGGTAAAGTCAGCTGTTTTAAGCATTTCCGCATGCGGAAATGCTTTATGAATGATAGCCAAAGAATGCATTTTGCAGGATTGGATCTCTTGCAGGAACAGATCTTTGCAGATACTGATCTTTTGAATGTGTACAGCATCTTTGTGTGCAGCATCTTGCAAAGATTTCTGTCTGATGGGGAGTGCAGCTCCATAGAATAGACTGTGTAGGTATTGCTCTCATACTACATGGAAGGGGGTAAAATTGGTCTGTGATCTTTCATTTTCCAAAGACTTTTATCTGATGTGTGTATGAGCCTTAAGAAATTTAACCTGGCATGGTGCAGGAACATTGACCAGCATGGATGACCAGGAAGACTCTATAGTGTGCAGAGGCTACTGTCTTTTTAGGGAATTATCAAACCTAAATTGCATTACCTTGCTTCCTTTTGCACACTTCACTGCAGCAGGCCTGGCTCTGTCTGTGATTCCCTTCATAGGAGACGAGGTATGTAATGTAAAAATGACTTGCCATTTCTGTTCACTCACTGGGATTTGAGGAGGCTGAACTGGAACTTACAAAAGGTCTAACTAGATTCTGGGAGCAAAGGTTTTTGATTAATAGAAATGGTCAATGAGAAGCTAATGACCTCAACTTGCGTAGTAATATAATGCAAATTGGGTACTTATTCGTTAGCCGGGCGCATCCGGCAGGTGGCGCTGTTGTTGCTAATTTCAATCACAAAACTGTGAATGTCAACACCGGATGCGCCCTGCTAAACTGTATGTAATGCGCCCGGCTAACTGAATGTAAACGCCGTAGGTGGTAACAATATGTATATTAAAGAAGAGAGTTAATTAAATGACAAATAAGCCGGCGGCAATGTGACAGATCAAGCCGCTGGCTTGTTTCGTGACTCGCTCTCCTCCCCCCCCCCCCCCCCTTGCCCTGTTTCGTATAGAGCCCTGGGGAGGGGACTCGTGTCCCCCCCCAGAGTCGTTCGTCGCAATAAAACAAGCAGGATTCCCTGCCGCGACAAACGACTCTGGGGGGACACGCAGGGCTCTATACGAGAGAGGGCAAGGGGGGGGGGGGGAGGAAAGCAAGACCCGAAGCAAGCCGGCGACTTTATCTGCCGGATGCGCCTGGCTAACGGATAAGTGCCGCAAATTGTATTCAGCTTAGAATTAAGGGCTCTTTTCCACGAACTGTTGAACTGTGTGCTCAGCAAGCAGTTACCAGGCAGCAGTAAGCAATTATGCAGCAACAAGCAGTAGGGTAGGAGCAGTGCTTTTCAGGGCTGCTAGATTTGGGCGCAGCCGGCGCCTCCATAGACTTCAATAGGAATCATTCCTATTGGAAGCGCTCAGTGAGTAACGTCGGCTCAGTCAGAAGACGGAGCCGATGTTGCTTAAAAACCTAATAATTCGGCCTCCAGCAATTGCTGGAAGCCGAATTATTTCATTCCCCCACTATCCATGGTGGCCTGGAGGGGGAATAGTAATTAAATCGGCCCGGACTTGTGCAGAAGCAGGATCAGCTATATACCGCTGTATCCTGCGCCCAAGTCTACCGGCGCCGATTTCAAATGTACTCCAAACAGTTACCAGGCAGCAGTAAGCAGTTGAGAGAGTTTGAGAGGCATTTCCCTGCCTTTCAACAGTTCGTGGAAAGGAGGCCTTAGGCCTGGAACCCACTGAAATCCGCAAACGCAAAACGCAACCGCTAGCGTTTTGCATGAGCGGTTTGCAAGCGGATTCATGCGAGTTTTCGGTCGCGTTTTGCAACAGTGTATTTTTTTCCTCAGCGGTTGTGTAGCGTTTTGCGTTTCGCGTTTTTATCCTGATTGGTCCTGTGAATTATTTTTAATTTTGTTACAGTGTGCTGAACCGCAAAACGCTAGCAAAACCGCTCAGTTTAGGTTTTGCTGAGCGTTTCTGCTAGCGTTTCAATACTTTACATTGAAGTGCTAACGCTCCCAAAATGCTGCAGGTCCTGCGTTTGCGTTTCTGGGAAACGCAAACGCTCCTGTGGAAGTTGCCCCATCCATTAACATCAGCTGAGCGTTTTGGCAAAACGCTAGCGTATCGCAGCGCTGCCAAAATGCTCAAGAAAACGCTCTTGTGGGTTCCAGCCCTTAGCCTGGTACACACTTTCAATTATGATTGGCCAATCACTGACAAATTTTACCACCTCTATGTAGTATGAGGGTCAACAGGCATTGAATGCTATGAGAAGATTGCGTAGGTAAACTGTCATACTGCATGGAGGTGGTAAAATTGGTCAGTGATTGGCTATTCATAGTTGAAAGTATGTACCAGGCTCTGCTTGGTGTGCAGATCTGTCCTTTGCAGGCAAGCTGGATTTTTGACTATCTTATGGATCACTAGGGCTGGTCAACAAGTAGCAAATAATTTTGAGTTGATGCAGCATAATACAAATTTTCAGGGTTCATGTTCCATTTTCAAGCTACATAATTTTGCATAATTCTTAATCAACAAATTATTTGAGGCTAGGAACACACTAGGCAGAAACTGTAGTATTGTGGAAAACTGTACAGTTTAAAGGATACCAGAAGTGACATGTGACATGATGAGATAGACATGGGTATGTACAGTGCCTAGCACACAAATAACTATGTTTTGTTTCTTTTTTTTCTTTCTATGCCTGAATGAGTTAAATATTAGGTATGCAAGTGGCTGACTCAGTCCTCACTGACAGGAAGTGACTACAGTGTGACCCTCACTAATAAGGAATTCCAACTATAAAACACGTTCCTAGCAGAAAATGGCTTCTGAGAGCAAGAAAGAGGTAAAAAAGGGGAATTTCTTATCAGTGAGGCTAAGTTCACAGTGTGACGTTAAATGCTGTTTTAACGTTCGACTTTAACGCAGAATAACTCCCTGCAATGAAAAAGCAATGCCCTGTTCACAGTGCACACGTTGCGTTTGTGTCTAACGCTGCACGTTAAGTAAAAGTACTGCATGCAGTGTGTTATACACGTTATTAGCTGCGTTGGACTGTTTGCACATGCTCAGTAATGACTTGGAAGCATACTTATCATTGCCTGTATTTTTTACTGTATCTGCTGTATGCGACGGTAACGCTGCGTTGCCACTTTTTGGGCGCGTTGCGTTGTAAGCTTGCGGTGCGACTTTAACGTGGCATCAAAACGCAACGTCCCACTGTGAATCTAGCCTGAGGGTCACGCTGTAGTCACTTCCTGTCTGAGTCAGGACTGAGTCAGCCACTTACATACCTGATATTTAACTCTTTCAGGCATAGAAAGAAAAAAAGGAACACAGCATAGTTATTTGTGTGCTAGGCACTGTACATACACATGTCTATCTCATCATGTCACATGTCAGTTCGGGTATCCTTTAAGGCTGCTTTTACAGTAGGATCTTACAGGCGCACGTTAGTGCAGCCTGTAACGCAGCCCACCACACAGTAATGAAAAATCAATGGGCTGTTCACAGTGCCCACGTTGCGTTACATTGTAACGCTAGACGTCAAGAGAAAGTACTGCATGCAGTACGTTATACGCGGCTAAGCCGCGTTAGACTGCTTGCACATGTTCAGTAATGTTGGGGAGGAGGGGAGAGCGGCCAGGCACATGGCTAATTAATATTCACTGCACTTTGTGACGTGCAGTGTTTACTTTCTAGAACGGCCGCTTTGTGCTGCGATTGGCTGGCGGGACCACGTGATGCCGCATGCGTCACAAAGTACGCATCACGGACGCCAGAGTGAGCTGCACAACGCGGCTCGCTCTGACGTCCACATCCAACACCACCAGGCGTTGCGTTAGGGGCACGTTATGCGACCATAACGTCCCCTAAAACGCAACGTCCTGGTGGGAAAGTAGCCTGAGAGCTAATGAAAGACTACAAGCCTAATGTAAATTACTGGTACATTGGTACTTCTCATAATGAATTTATCACCTAATTGATAAAAATAACCTTTCAGCAAATTAATCACTCAAAGTAACTTGTTCCTGATGAACTTAAAGGGACACTTAAGCCTGCAAAAAATAAATAAATTCAGTTTTACTCACCCGGGGCTTCTACCAGCACCCTGCAGCCGTCCTGTGCCCTCGCAGTTGCTCTCGGATCCTCCTGTCCCCTGCCTGCAGCTACTTTCACTTCGCCGACAGGCCTGGTGACACATAGTCTTCTTCGCGTTCCTGTCCACAATGGTGCTATTGCAAACAAGGAGACGCATGGCCAGGCCTGCGCAGGCACAGTGAGCCTGTCAGCCGAAATCGGAAGTAGCGGGCGGCAGGGGACAGGAGGATCCGAGAGCACTGCGAGGGCACGGGATGGCTGCAGGGGTAGGAGCCCCAGCTGAGTAAAATTTTTTTATTATTATTTATTTTTTGCAGGGCTTAAGAATCCATTTCAATATAAGGCCTCTTTTCCATGGACTGTTGAGCTGTTGCCAAGCAGGAGTGACCAGTTAAGAAGCAGCAGCAAGCAGTTGCCAGGCAGCAGTGAGCAGTTGTGATGCTACGTACACACATGCGACAATGATCGTTCGTTGAGAATGACGAACGAACTTTTAATTGATGAAAGAACGACCTAAGTAAAGTTAGTTTTGAAATGTGTGTAACGATCTGATCGTTAGAACGAACGTTACATCACGTAAAGCAACTATTACGCTTGCGCATAAAAATGAGAAGTTTCATGGAGAAATAGCGAAATGCGCATGTCAAGCCTAGTACAAACGACCGTTTCCAACGATGTACTACTTTTGCAAACGATCGTCGTTGGTAAAAATCCGCCAAGCTAGATCGTTCGTTTTTAACGATCTAGCTCGTCCGTCGTTAGACTTAATGATCGTTGGTTGCTTTTTTTTTTTTTTTTTTTTTTTTTTTTTTTTTTTCTTTTTTTTACGATCGTCGTTTGAAACGATCGGGGAACGATCGTTTCAAACGACTATAGTCGCATGTGTGTACGCACCTTGAGAGTTTGAGAGGCATTTCACTGCTTATCAACTGTCCGTGGAAAACAGGCCTTACTTTTCTTACCTTCATTTATATTTTTTCTTGTTGGAAACTTAAAGGGCTCGTTTCCACGCCAAATTCAGAGTTTTCCCGCAGGCAAATCGCGCGGGGAAACTCTGCCATAGCGAACAATGGCACCGCCGCCGAATCGCTTGCGTTAGCGTTTCGGCCGGCATTTCCATCCAAATTGGTGCAAATCCCATAGCCGTGCATGGCCCGGCTGATTGAAACTGCGCGTCTCGCAGACGCTTGCGGCACAAGTGGAAACGAGCCCAAAAATGTAGCCTAGATAAGGTGAAAAAGCTTTGTGAATCATGCCCAATATGTGTTTTTGAAAACGCACAAACTTGCTGCTTAATTTTCACAAATGCATGTAAAATGCACACAATAATGGGTACTTATCCGTTAGCCGGGCGCATCCGGCAGGTGGCGCTAATTACTATTCCCCCTCCAGGCCGACATGGATAGTAGGGAAAGATGTAACTCTGGAGTTTTGTCGCCACCTGCCGGATGCGCCCCGGCTAACGGATAACTACCCAATAATGTACAGTAACTCAATGGAGACTTTTTTATGACACTGTATTTTACTTAATTGATTAGGGAAATGAGTAAAACTACAAACCTGAAACGCGATAAGAACTGCAAATAATTAAAAACACGCAGTGCAGGCAAACTCATGGTTTTCTGCACTGTCTAGTCTGCTCCCAGCCTGGATCTTATTGACCATCCCTACTATTCACATTGGAAAATAAATGAATAATTGCCATACTCAATAGATAATTAATCAGTCAAGCTAACCAGTATCAGTTAGGCCCCGTTTCCACTAGTACGGTGCGGAATCGCCGCATATCACTGCTGACAAAATCGCATGCGGATGCGATTCCGCATGCGTTTTTTGCCGCGATTTCGCATAGGCAGGGTATATGCGATTTTAACCATGTCACTGCCTGTGTCAATTTACATTACTTTCAATGCGAAATCGCATGCGAAATCGTGGTAAAAAACTCATGCAAAAAACGCATGCGATTTCCCTATTAAATACATTGCCTGCGATTCACCTGCATTCCACACGCAGGCAAATTCTGCAGGGTCTACCGTGCAGAAAAATCCTGCACATAAAAACGCGAATGAAAACTGACAAGTGGAAACAGTCCCATCCACTTGTATTGCTTATGCGAATCCGCATGCGTTGTCTGCATGCGGATTCGCGCTAGTGGAAACGGGCCCTTAGGCCTCCTTTCCAAGAACTGTTGTTAGGCAGTGAAATGCCTCTCAAACTCTCACAACTGCTCACTGCTGCCTGGTAACTGATTCTTGCTGCATGATAACTGCTTACTTCTGCCTGGTAACTGCTTGCTCAGCACACAGCTCAACAGTTAGTGGAAAGGAGGCCTCAGGGCCCGTTTCCACTAGAGCGAATCCGCATGCGTTGTCTGCATGCGGATTCGCATAACCAATACAAGTGGATGAGACTGTTTCCACTTGTCAGTTTTTTGGTGCGTTTTTCTGTGCAGGAATTTTCTGCACGGTAGGGCCTGCAGAATTCGCCTGCGTGAGGAATGCAGGCGATTCGCAGGCTATGTATTTAATAGGGAAAACGCACATGCGTTTTTTGCCGCGAATTCGCACGAAAACTAATGCAAATTGAACCAGGCAGTGACATGGTTAAATTCGCATATACCCTGCCTATGCGAAATCGCGGCAAAAACGCACGCGGAATCGCATCCGCATGCGATTTCGTCAGCGGTGGAATCCCGGTGATTCGCACCGCACTAGTGGAAACGGGCCCTCAGGCCTCTTTTCCACAAACTGTTGAGCTTTGTGCTCAGCAAGCAGTTGCCAGGCAGCAACAAGCAGTTACCAGGCAGCCGTGAGCAGTTGTGAGAGTTTGAAAGGCATTTCACTGTCTAACAACAGTTCTTGGAAAGGAGGCCTTATGGCGTGTACACACTTGAAAGATTAATGAAAGGTCACAGACCAATGTTACCACCTTCCATGTAGTATGAGAGCCATACCTACACAGTCTATTCTATTGAGCTGAACTCCCCATCAGATAAAAATCTTTGCAAGATGCTGCACACAATCAAAACCTCAGTATCTGCAAAAGATTTGTTCCTGCAAAATTCATTATAATTCATTCATAATAGTCTATGATATCTGCAGATCCTCATACACACCTTGTTTAACCTCCTCAGCTGTATGCCCAACACTGTGTCGGGCATACCGCCGGCTGTCCCCAGGAGTCCCCCAGTATAATTTTTAGCGATCGGATAGCTGTAATAGCTTCAGCTAGCACTATAGCTAGCTAGTAGTGGTGGCCGGCATCCTAAGATTACTTTTGATCGCCACTAGATGCATTAACCCCCACCCCCCCTCCCCCAGATCCAGCGATCTGCGCAGCCTCCCTGCACATCTCCGGTCCTTTCTATGCAGAGGATCGGGTCTGCGCATGACGTCATGTGCGATCCTCCCCATAGAGAAGAGCTGAGCTGTCTGGGGAGGCTGTGCCGGTCGCTGGATCCAGGCTGGGTAATGTATTTAGCGGCGATCGGGGGGATCAAAAGTAATCTGAGGATGCCGGCCACCAATACTAGCTAGCCTAGTGCGAGCTGAAGCTATTACAGCTATCCGATTGCATAAAATTATAATGGGGGACTGTCGGCTGCAAATCCTCTGGTGTGCGTAACTTCCAGGAGGTTAACAGACATTCATCTGCAGATCTGGCAATCCTCTGCAGATCTGAAGATCCATCCTGGTGGATCTGATCTGCAGATGAATGTCTGTTAAACAAGGTGTGTATGAGGATCTGCAGATATAGACTATGAATGCATTTTGCAGGAATGGATCTTTTGCAGGAACAGATCTTTTGCAGATACTGATCTTTTGAATGTGTACAGCATCTTTGTGTGTCTTGCAAAGATTTCTGTCTGATGAGGAGTTCAGCTCAATAGAATACTGTAGAGTATGGCTCTCCTACTACATGAAAGGGGGTAACATTGGTCTAAGATCTTTCATTAATCTTTCAAGTGTGTACACACCATAGGTCATTTGACTCTAATTAGCATGGTGCAAAGCCCAAGCTTCAGGCTTTGTTTCCACTAGAGTGGTAAACATTTTTTTTGTTTGTTTACCACATCATGAAACTGACTTTTCCACGAGCAGTTGATAGGCAGTGAAAAGCCTCTCTGTGGCCTCTTTTTTCCACGGACTGTCCATCTGTGTGCTCAGCAAGCAGTTGCCAGGCAGCAACAAGCAGTTACCAGGCGGCAGTGAGCAGTTGTGAGAGTTTTGAGAGGCATTTCACTGCCTATCAACAGTCCGTGGAAAAGAGGCCTAAGGGCCCTTTCACATGGGCAGTTGAACTGTGTGCTCACCAAGCAGTTGTCAGGCAGCAGCGATCAATTATGAGATAGCAGCAAGCAGTTGTGAGAGGTTGACGGACATTTCACTGCCTATCAACAGCCCGTGTGAGGCCTCCTTTCCACGAACTGTTGAGCTGTGTGCTCAGCAAGCAGTTACCAGGCAGAAGTAAGCAGTTATCATGCAGCAACAAGCAGTTACTAGGCAGCAGTGAGCAGTTGAGAGAGTTTGAGAGGCATTTCACTGCCTATCAACAGTCCGTAGAAAAGAGGCCTGACAGGGCCGAAACTCTCACAACTGCCTGTTGCTGCCTACGAACTGCTCACTGCTGCCTGGGAAATGCTTGCTGAGCACACAGTTCAACTGACTGTGAAAATGAACTCTAATCAGATCCTATTTTATAAAATGGGATGCACACATGCCAGTCTGCAACAGATCTGTTGTGGTAACATACTGCACGCAGTGCATTACGATGCTGCACGCCGTTATACCGCAAAGGAGCCACCACACTGTCAGTGATACATTGGGCTCTATTCTCAATGAGTTACCGCATGAGTTAAATTAGGTAGTGATAAACACCGACCAAAATATCTCCATTTTCAAATTCAGGGCTCGTTTCCACTATTGCGTTACGAAATCGCTGTCGCAAAATTCTCATGCGGATGCGAATTTCGCATGCGTGTGCATGCGAATTTTCGTGCGAATTCGCATGGATGACTATGTATGCGAATTTAACCATGGCAATGCCGGTGTGCTTTTCCACGAACAACTGCAGATCCTCGTCGGACTCTGTAAAAGTAATCAAATTTGCAGACGACACAACCATCGTCGGTCTCATCACCAATAACGATGAGAAGGCGTACCGCCACCAGGTCTACAGTATCTGCCACTGGTGCAGAGTGAACGGATTGGTCCTTAACACAGCGAAAACTGTGGAGATGATCATTGATTTCAGGAGGCATGCTCCCACCCTACCTCCAATCTGTATTGATGGCAAGGAAGTGGAAAGAGTTCCCTGCGTCCGCCTTCTGGGCACAACCATCTCCAATGACCTGAGGTGGAAAGCCAACACTGCCTCCACACAGAGGAAAGCCCAACAGAGACTTTTCTTTCTTCGTCAACTAAAAAAGTTTGGTATGGCCCCAAAACTTCCGACTAAAGGTGCGTACACACATGCGACTATAGTCGTTTGTAACGATCGTTCCCCGATCTTTACCAACGACGATCGTTACAAAAAACGAACCAACGACTATTAAGGCAAACGACGAACGAGGCAAATCGCTACAAAACAAAGTTCTGTCTTGGCGGATTTTTACCACCGACGATCGTTAGCAAAAGTGGTACATCGTTGGAAACGATCGTTCGTACCAGGCTGGACATGCGCATTTCACTTTTTCTCCAAGGAACTTTACAATTTTATGCGCAGGCGCATTAAGTGCTTTTACGTGGTGTAACGTTCGTTCTAACGATGTGATCGTTACACACTTTTTAAAACTAACTTTACTTCGGTCGTTCTTTCGTCAATTAAAAGATCATTCGTCGTTGACAACGAACGATCGTTGTCGCATGTGTGTACGTAGCATTAGGGTACATACACACATCAGACTAAAATGAAAGATCACAGACCAATCTTACCACCCTTCATGTAGTATGAGAGCCATACTCTACACAGTCTTTTCTATGGAGCTGAACTCCACATCAGAAAAAAATCTTTGCAAGATGCTGCACACACAGATGCTGTACAGACACAAAAGATCAGTATCTGCAAAAGATCTGTTCCTGCCAAAAATCCATTCCTGCAAATTGCAATGATAGTCTATGAGATCTGCAGATCATCATACATACATGATTTAACTGACATTCATCTGCAGATCAGATCCACCAGGATGGATTTTCAGATTGCTTGATCTGCAGATGAATGTCAGTTAAATCATGTATGTATGATGATCTGCAGATCTCATAGACTATCATTGCAATTTGCAGGAATGGATTTTTGGCAGGAACAGATCTTTTGCAGATACTGATCTTTTGTGTCTGTACAGCATCTGTGTGTGCAGCATCTTGCAAAGATTTTTTTCTGATGTTGAGTTCAGCTCCATAGAAAAGACTGAGTAGAGTATGGCTCTCATACTACATGAAGGGTGGTAAGATTGGTCTGTGATCTTTCATTTTAGTCTGATGTGTGTATGTACCCTAACTTCTACTCTGCTACAATTGAATCTGTCTTATGCTCTTCCATCCTGGTCTGGTATGCCGGCTCCTCCGCCAGCGACAGGCTCAAACTGCAGAGGATCATCAGATCAGCAGAGAGGATCATCGGGAAAGCCCTTCCTACTCTGGACCTCCTCTACCACTCCAGGCTGAACACCAGAGCATTAAAGATCACCAACGACCCCTCGCACCCAGGCCACCGCTTCTTTAGTCAGCTTCCCTCGAGCTGGAGACTCAGGTTCCGGTCCATTCTCACCAAGACCTCGAGACATAAGAACAGTTTCTTTCCCTCTGCTGTCAGCCTTCTGAACTCTCTCTCACGAAATTGCCCATCCCCACCCTACAAATTCAAGCCACACTATAGCACGCTGAACTGAGGCACACTGCACATGGACGGCGATCTAGCTCCAGCGAACTTTCTGCCTGTTCTTTGGGTGTATTTTTGATTTCTGATTTTTGATTTGTAAATAATGCTTCATTGTATTCCCCTGCATCTGGTTTTGTTCCTTCAGACTGCAAGGTTCCATCCTGTATCTGTATTTGTATCTGTATCAGTCCCCTGTACGTGCCAAGCCCAATTCCGGGCACGACCCAGTCGTGCTTGGCGAGAATAAAGATTCTGATTTCATGCGAATTCACATGAAAATTCGCATACCAAAACAGCATGCGAATTCCCTATTAAATACATTAGCGGCGATTCACATGCATTCCACTCGCAGGCGAATTCTGCATCTCTTTTGTGCGTTTTTTTCACTGCTAAAAAAACGCACCTCAACAACGCTACAGTGGAAACAGGCCCATCCACTTGCATTACATGTGCGAATCCGCATGTGTTGGACGCATGCGGATTCGCGATAGTGGAAACTAGCTCTCACAATCTTTTTTTCTCTCCCTAAATTACCTCATGCGTTAAAAGTGAGGTAAAAGTGTGGTAATTACCTCAAAATGTATCTCCAATTTGAGATTCTCAATTGAAAAGTTGGTGTTAATTAAGGATTTTTTTTATCACCTACAAATGGTAGGTGATAATTTCCACTTCTCTGCTTTTGGCCTTCAGGATGGAGCCTTTTGAGCTTTGTTTGCTCGAGTTTGTCAATTTTACATAGAAGGCAGAAAAGACGAGTGTGTCTAATGTCAAGGCTCACTTTCAGACCTCGTACAGTCTTTTAGATGATTTAATAGATGCCGAGGAGGAAATTCCTCTCTGCTGTAAAATATAAGCAACAGCATAATTACCTTTTAAAGAAAAACATTTCTTTGTTACAGCTGATACAAATCCAGCAAAAAATCTCCAGTGTATGTACTTACTGCTTTCATGGAAGCAGACATAGGGTTAACATCCTGTATTTACACATTAGCTGCTCTGCTAAGGCAGCCAGCTGGCACAGCTGAGAGCTAAAATTACAGTTGTGATTATTCACAGATAAGGGGGAATTAGACATTCTATACATACGGGGTGCATTTCTATATGTTTTCATTCTGTCCTGCGCAAGAGTTGAGGTCTCACTTTAAATGTGACAGGCTTTCCTGGGTTGTCTCTGTATATGGGCTGCCCTACAGTGGTCAAAAAAGCTTTATTTCCGTACATATTACTGACTTATCACCTGTTTTACCGCACTTTTATCAAACATTTATCACACTTGGTACATTTTTAGTGAATACTCACAATTTTTTTACTATTTTTAGTGAATTATCACTGGAGGTAATTTTTCACCCAAAAAGTTACAGTACATGGTTTTGTGAATAGAGCCCATTGTATTGTGGCAAGCCATGTTACAAAGGGTCCATTAGGCCTGAGATACACTGTGAGCGCTGTCTGATTTTTTTTTTTTTTTTTTTTTTTTTTTTTTTTTTTATTAACCTCCTTGCCATTCTGATTCTTTCCAAATTTTAGGGTCTAAAAGAGGTGCAATTTTTTTCACTCTTTCAGACCCTAAAACCTGAAAAAAATCATTCTGGCAGGGAGATGTGCAACAGAATAAAAAATTTACCTTCCTGGGCTCCAGCGCTGCAGTTTGCACTTTCACCACAAGATGGCGCTAATATACATTTAAACGAACTTCTCTATATTTCTCTAATATAGAGAAGTTCGTTTTACATATTAGCCCCGCCCCCGATGACGTCACGCTGCCACCACCGCTCTGCTGCTCCGCTTGGCTGCCAGGTCCCCGGAAGAATAGCGGGGACATGGGGATCCCGGCGGCCAGGGAAAGACCCCACACTGCCGGGGAGAGAGGCTGGAGTCCCGCTGCGCAGCGCGATCGCGCGCAGGACTCCAAAACCTAAGGTAAAGCTCTGCAATGCCTATCCCGACCTGAGCTCGGGATCACCGCTAATAGCTTCTTTTTTCTACCCCGAGCTCAGGTTGGGAAAACCGGCAAGGAGGTTAAACAGTCCTATTGCGCGTATCTCCACAATTGCGATTTCAATGCACGTCAATGGGTGCATTTTTTTTTTTACAAACTCACACACAACGCTGACAGCCAGAAAAGCACTCAGTGGGCTCAATTCTGGTAGCATTTAGTAAATAATTACCTCATGGAATTGGGTCTACCTCATGAGGGAAATCAACTTTTGAATTCTGGTAGTTTAAGTAAAGTTTTACCTCATGTAATTTCATGAGGTAATTCATGTGGTAATTTTCTACTAAAAATGTGTGGTATTTAGAAGTGAAATACCTCACACTTGAATTCTGAAGTGAAATAAGGTGCGTGTTTGCATGTCTTTTACGTCACATAATTAGACCTACCTCTACCACATGATAAATGCAGTGTTGTGACATAATTGTTATATCTGTCACATAACGTGGAGCCTTTTCAGCTTGTTCTTTGTTCCGACCCCCAGCCTCTAAAATCCTTCATGTAGTATGAGAGCCATACTCTACACAGTCTTTTCTATGGAGCTGAACTCCACATCAGAAAAAAATCTTTGCAAGATGCTTCACACACAGATGCTGTACAGACACAAAAGATCAGTATCTGCAAAAGATCTGTTCCTGCCAAAAATCCATTCCTGCAAATTGCAATGATAGTCTATGAGATCTGCAGATCATCATACACACGATTTAACTGACATTCATCTGCAGATCAGATCCACCAGGATGGATTTTCAGATCTGCAGATGATTCTGATCTGCAGATGAATGTCAGTTAAATCATGTGTGTATGATGATCTGCAGATCTCATAGACTATCATTGCAATTTGTAGGAATGGATTTTTGGCAGGAACAGATCTTTTGCAGATACTGATCTTTTGTGTCTGTACAGCATCTGTGTGTGTGCAGCATCTTGCAAAGATTTTTTTCTGATGTGGAGTTCAGCTCCATAGAAAAGACTGTGTAGAGTATGGCTCTCATACTACATGAAGGGTGGTAAGATTGGTCTGTGATCTTTCATTTTCCAAAGACTATAGTCTGATGTGTGTATGAGCCTTTAGGGATGATCAATGAGATGCAAATTGATGCAAGTTTATGCAAGTTTTTATGCACATATATGCAGCTTGAAAATAGACCGATCAGTTTTAACCCAGGTTGAAATAGATTGGTTCATTTTCAAACTGCATATATTTGCATAAAAGTTTGCATCAACTTGGAAAAAATTGTATCTCATTGATCATCCCTAGCAAGTGTGCTGAGTGTTGGCCTGAAGTGAGAGTGAGTGTTGAGAGTGAGGGGATAAGGTTAGAGTGAGTTGTCCCAGTATTGGTTATCCAGCTATAGGTACCACAGTATAGGTAGGCCTGCTATAGGTGCCACAGTAAAGGTAGGTCTGCTATAGGTGCCGCAGTAGAGGTAGGTCTGCTATAGGTGCCGCAGTATAGGTAGACGGTGGGAGGGTAGGCAGATAGGTAGCTGGGTGGCAGGGTAGGCAGATAGGTATACGGTGGGAGGGTAGGCAGATGGGTAGCTGGGTGGCAGGGTAAGTAGTTAGGTAGCTGGGTGGGAGGGTAGGCAGTTAGGTAGCTGGGTGGGAGGGTAGGTAGATGGGTAGTTTAGTGGGGTAGGGGCCCGACTCTTATTCTCCCTGCCTCACCTCGGGGTCCCCCCTCCTATTATAAGCGGCGGGAGAGCGGCATATACAGCAGGCTCCAGCGGGGTTATCAGACGCTAGATGTCCAGCTCCCTCCCGGGCTACGGTGTCTCTTCTGTATGCTGCTCGTAATAAACCAGGAAGCAGTGCGAGCGGCATACAGAGGAGACAGCCTAGCCTGGGAGGCAGCTGGACATCTAGCGTCTGATTACCCCGCCGGAGCCTGCTGTATATGCCGCTCTCCCGCCGCTCATAATAGGAGGGGGGACCCCGAGGTGAGGCAGGGGGGGATCTGAGTCGGGCCCCGGGGGTGAGGGGGGGGGAAATGTGGTGAGCCCCGGACATTTGAAAAACCCAGGAGGACCTGTCCGGGCAAAAGAGGATGCAATTTAGTTATTTTAAGTAAATAGTGGCTGGGTGTTGGGAGGGACTATATATATTGGCTATGTGGGGGTGGGGGGGAGTGGCTGGCTATATACACTAGCTGTTCACAGGGGGAATATTGCTATAAACTCTTGCTGTATACAGGGGGGGTTGCACTACATATGTATATATTGGGCCAATATATACATATGTAGTGCAACCCCCCCTGTATACAGCAAGAGTTTATAGCAATATTCCCCCTGTGAATAGCTAGTGTACATAGCCAGCCACTGCCCACCCCCACATAGCCAATATTTATAGTCCCTCCCGACACTCACTCCCGATTCCCAGCTACTGTTTAATTAAAAAAGACTACCATGTGCTACGATTCCCCTAACGACAACGCCCCCTCCACCCCCCCCCCCCCCCCCCCGCACACTCTCTCCGGACGTCCGGCTGCTATTTAATTGAAAAAACTACGCTTGATCCCCCTGTGTGCAGTGAGGTGGGCATCCATAGTACTACTCACCGTTATGGCTGTCTCCAACCGATTCCTTGAAGATTACATGCTGAAATCGGCCGGGAATCGGCCTTTTAGTATATGAGCAGCTTCGACAAAGAGACAAATTTATCTCTAATCCGATTCTATTTGGGTTTGTTCACACTGCAGGCGTTTTCGGCTTTTTTTTTGTTTTTTTTTTGCCCGCATGAGGGTTTTAAAAACGCATGCAGGCAGAAATTTTTGAGGCGATTACTCCTTAATGAAAAGTATAGGAAAAACGCTCACAAAATTGCTTTGTGTAGCGATTGCATTCGCGTTTTAAGAATAAATACAGTGTATTTATTATTTTCTGGGTCTGATTTGCGTCAGGGAGTGAATTACAAAACCGCTCGGTAAAAAAAACCGCTAAGCACAAAAACGAGGTTGTCGTGACAATAGGAGGCGCCCTTTATGTTAAGTTGCTTCTCAGATAAATCTACATGAATAAATAACGATATTCTCCTACCTTATTTAAGGAGACTTCCAATTTTGTAAAAGATATAAAATACAGTGGGTTGCAAAAGTATTCGGCCCCCTTGAAGTTTTCCACATTTTGTCATATTACTGCCACAAACATGAATCAATTTTATTGGAATTCCACATGAAAGACCAACACAAAGCGGTGTACACATGAGAAGTGGAACGAAAATCGTACATGATTCCAAATATTTTTTTTACAAATGAATAACTGCAAAGTGGTGTGTTCATAATTATTCGGCCCCCTTTGATCTGAGTGCATTCAGTTGCCTATAGACATTGCCTGATGAGTGCTAATGACTAAATAGAGTGCACCTGTGTGTAATCTAATGCCAGTACAAATACAGCTGCTCTGTGAGGGCCTCAGAGGTTGTCTAAGAGAATATTGGGAGCAACAACACCGTGAAGTCCAAAGAACACACAAGACAGGTCCAAGACAGATCAGGGATCAAGTTATTGAGAAATTTTAAAGTAGGCTTAGGCTACAAAAAGATTTCCAAAGCCTTGAACATCCCAAGGAGCACTGTTCAAGCGATCATTCAGAAATGGAAGCAGTATGGCACAACTGTAAACCTACCAAGACAAGGCCATCCACCTAAACTCACAGGCCGAACAAGGAGAGCGCTGATCAGAAATGCAGTCAAGAGGCCCATGGTGACTCTGGACGAGCTGCAGAGATTTACAGCTCAGGTGGGAGACTCTGTCCATAGGACAACTATTAGTCATGCACTGTACAAAGTTGGCCTTTATGGAAGAGTGGCAAGAAGAAAGGCATTGTTAACAGAAAGCATAAGAAGTCCCGTTTGCAGTTTGCCACAAGCCATGTGGAAGAAGGTGCTCTGGTCAGATGAGACCAAAATACAACTTTTTGGCCAAAATGCAAAACGCTATGTGTGGCGGAAAACTAACACTGCACATCACTCTGAACACACCATCCCCACTGTCAAATGTGGTGGTGGCAGCATCATGCTCTGGGGGTGCATCTCTTCAGCAGGGACAGGGAAGCTGGTCAGAGTTGATGGGAAGATGGATGGAGCAAAATACAGGGCAAACTTGGAAGAAACCCTCTTGGAGACTGCAAAAGACTTGAGACTGGGGCGGAGGTTCACCTTCCAGCAAGACAATGACCCTAAACGTAAAGCCAGGGTAACAATGGAATGGTTTAAAACAAAACATATCTATGTGTTAGGATGGCCCAGTCAAAGCCCAGATTTAAATCCAATCGAGAATCTGTGGCAAGATCTGAAAACTGCTGTTCACAAACGCTGTCCATCTAATCTGACTGAGCTGGAGCTGTTTTGAAAAGAAGAATGGGCAAAGATTTCAGTCTCTAGATGTGCAAAGCTGGTAGAGACATACCCTAAAAGACTGGGAGCTGTAATTGCAGCAAAAGGTGGTTCTACAAAGTATTGACTCGGGTCGAATAATTACGCACACCCCACTTTGCAGTTATTGATTTGTAAAAAATGTTTGGAATCATGTATGATTTTCGTTCCAGTTCTCACGTGTACACCACTTTGTATTGGTCTTTCACGTGGAATTCCGATAAAATTGATTCATGTTTGTGGCAGTAATGTGACAAAATGTGGAAAACTTCAAGGGTGCCGAATACTTTTGCAACCCACTCTACTTTATTGTTAACGAGCACTTCAGACAACGCGTTTCGCGGCTCAAACCGCTTCCTCAGGTCAAGTAGGGTGCTTACTAGAGGTATCAGAGATTCTGGGCGCCCAGGGCACCTCCTATTGTCACGACAACCTGGTTTACCACCCCACCACATGGGGCCTTCACGACTTACTTGGAGTGAAGAATTTTTCTTAAGGAGTAGCGACCAACCCTAGGAAAAGACCGAGTGGGGACAGGACTTCCCCACATGCACAGCTGAGTGGTTGCCTCTTTAAGCAACCCACTCTTGTGAGTAGTACTACTCCATATCTTTGAGACCTTTTATCCTGAGCTAATACACCATAAGGGCTCCCAGTGTCCCTGTGGTTTTTTTCTTTGCACCCATACAGTTACCAAGCACAAAAACTAATCGCCCACCCAAGCGCCGGGAATCAGGAAAAAAAACAAAACTCAAAAACAGCCCAACGCGGACGGACACACGAGTCGAACGCAATGTGAACAAAGCTTTAGGGCTCTTTTCCACTATCGCGAATCCGCATGTGTCCAACGCATGCGGATTCGCACATGTAATGCAAGTGAATGGGCCTGTTTCCACTGTAGCGTTGTTGAGGTGCGTTTTTTTTTCAGCGGTGAAAAAACGCACAAAAGAGCCTCAGAATTCGCCTGCGAGTGGAATGCATGCGAATCGCATGTAATGTATTTAATAGGGAAATCGCATGCGGCTTTGTCATGCGGTTTTCCGTGCGATTTCGCATGTAATGGTATGGAAATTTACACAGGCAGTGACATAATTAAATTCGCCAGCTTCTTAGCCATGCAAAATCGCATGCGAAATCGCGGGGAAAACCGCATGCAGAAACGCATCCGCATGCGATTTCGTCCGCGGTGGAATCCAAGCAATTCCGCACCGCAACAGTGGAAACGAGCCCTGAGAGATAAAGTTGTATCTTTGTCAAATCTGCCAATAATCATCAGGTGTATGGCTACCTTTATTCCTTAGTCCTATTCACCTTTTGCTAACAGTGACAAATCTGTGAAAGTAAACTAGAACTTTACACTACAAATGCTTTTCTGAGCATTTTGCAAATCATTAGCGTTTTTTAACCACTTAAGTACCAGCGATCTCTGCCCCCTAAAGTACCAGAGACCACTGGTACAAGAAATGGCGGAACACCGACGAATACCGCTATATCGCTGCACATACCCGACGCACGTTGGGATCCTGGGCCACCCACTCTGCTGTCTCTATGACGTCAGAGTTCCTGTGAGTCGGTAAGGAGCCGCTTTCATTGGCTCCTGACCCTGTCTTTCAGTGTAAGCCAATGGGAGTCGCTTACATTGAAAGACAGAGCCAGGAGCCAATGAAATCGTCTCTTGACCCCTCATAGGGCTCTGCCATCATAGAGACAGGCAGAGCGAGTGAGCTGAGGCGAGAGGCGTCGGGATTCAGCAGCCAGATTGGCGGGAGCGTCGGAAACGCCGGATGCGCGCAGCTGTGGTTGATTGAAATGTAAGCCCTGCCAGCCAGGTAACCACCAATACAGGGCGTAGAATTTAAATCAGCTTGGTCCTTAAGTAGTTAAAATCGCTCCCATTCACTTTCATTAAAATCGCAGTAAAAAATGTATGCAAAAATCTCAGCGAATTAATTATTTTTTTTTTTTTTTTTTTTTTTATATCTGCGATTCTTAGCACGATTTTGATGAAAGTGAATGGGGGCAATTTTAAAAACTACTAATCAATCGCAAAGCGCTCAGAAAAGCGCTTCTAGTGTGAATGGGCCCGGAGAACCACAGAAAAAAGTACCGGTATTCAGATAAGGAAGACTGAGTACACAGTGATCCAGGTTAACATCTGTAAGGGCCCTTTTCCACTAGCAATCACAATCATAAATGCCAGCAATTGCAATTTTGCATAAATTTTGTTATGCGATTGCGATTTTTTTTTTTTTTTTTTTTTTTTTTTTTTTTTTTCCATTTGCATTGCATTATCCTTCTTAAAATTGCTCTAGAAAGTTATTGGAATTTGCTAATCGAATCACTATAAATCCTTCTCATGATTTCTATGAAAAAGTAGCAACCCTAGCGATTTAAAAATCACTAGCGATTTGCGATTCAGCTCTGAGAGGAAAAAAAGCCCTTATTGAGCATAAATGTTGTTGCTTGCATAATATTGGTGCACCTTTTGTGTGTTTTTTAGAATAGACTTTTTTTTCCTCCAAGAAGTTGCCATATGGAGTTGCTTATACATTAGGTAGCAGAACCCATGTAGTGAGTTTGTTCGTTGTAATTTGCTGTGAATTCCTTCTTCAGCCCATGCCAGACACAGAAGCCAAGCATATATGGGGGGGGGGGGCGGGGGGTGTTGGAGTTTCACTTACCTGGGGCATCTGTCTCCCTGTGCCCGCACCGATCTTCAACGATCTTCAGGTCCCCCGCTGCGGCACAGTTTCTGTGTCAGCCACGCCTGTGCAGCCCTGGCCTTGCTCACCCTCCCAGTGCAGGGGCCGCTCCCGGCAGTGGGAGAGTGAACGAGGACGCGCGCAGCCAGAGCCACCCAGGCGCAATGAACGGTGAGTGAAGAAAGCGAAACTGAGCCATGGCGGGAGACTGGAGGATTGTTGAGGACCAGCGCTCGAGGTCGGTCTTTGCACCGCTGGGGACCCCGGGCTGGTGGCTGCGAGCGGAACTTTCGGCATGGGACAGATCAGCTGCAAGGGACTGGAGAAAGTCCGGGGGAGCTTTTATTGTTGTTGATCGCTGACTCCTTTAACCACCCTGGCGTTCTATTAAAAGTGCCAGAGTGGATGCGCAGCACTATTTTTTTTTTTTTCTTTTCTATCATGTAGCTAGCCTAGTGATTTTTTTTTTTTTTTTCCCCCCTCCCTTCCGCATCCCTCCCACCCTTCTGATTGCTGCCGGCGCGTCTTCCCATAAGGAAATCCCGTTCTGAACCGGACCTCCTTTAGGGCTTCCCCCGTCGCCATGGCGACGATCGTGACGTAATCGGGAGTCCCGATCCACCCCTCAGCGCTGCCTGGCACTGATTGGCCAGGCTGCGCACGGGGTCCTGGGGGGGGGCCCTCTAACGCGGCGGGTAGCAGAGCATAGGCGGCGGGGATCAGGTTAGACATGCAGCTAGCAAAGTGCTAGCTGCATGTTTTAAAAAAAAAAAAAGATGAAAATCAGCCCACCAGGGCCTGAGTGGTGCCCTCCGGCAGTAACGGACGAGCTGAGCTCGTCATTACCGCAAAGGAGGTTAAACTCTTCAGTTTAAGCCTGGTACACACCTTCAAGGAGGGAAAAAAAACTCTGCAAAAACCGGTAAACTCTAAAGCAAACGGAACGCAATGTGAACGAGGCCTAAATGATGGTGGTAAAATTGGTAAATGATTGGCCAATCAGCGTTGCTGCCGCCAGGAAGTGAAAAATCAATCGCTCCACAAAAGCGATTTTTCTAAGCCGATATTGCTCTGAAAACGCTTGTAAGGCCAGAAACCCACTAGGAGCGATTTCTAATCGCTAGTGATTTGAAAAAGCTGTTGCTAATGCAATGCTATGGGGGATTTTTATAAAATCAAATCACTCAAGTGGGATCACACCCTTTGCATTACATTAGCAAGAGTTTTCAAATTGCAAAACGCTCATAAAATCACTCCTAGTGAGTTTCTGGCCTAAAAGCGCTTTCAAAATCACCCCACATTTATGTGAACAAGGCCTAGTCAGTTGGTTGGTTACGCCTCCAAGCTGCTGCTCACAAGTGCCTTTTAGCTGCAATTTCATGCAGCCGAATGTCAGCATTTGTAACCCCATGTGTGTCATTGATTGACATGCAGAGGTGTTACCAGCGGCAGAAAAGCACAAGATTTTACACCTGAGCACGGCCACGTTTAGGTGTGATCCATGGGGGCCACCTCTTCACCACTCGTAATGAGCGCTAACAAGCCCTCAGCCAGTGCACAGGAATAGCAGTCCCCTGTGTGAAAGAGGTCTGAGGCCTGGAACCCACTACAAAACGCTATCGCTAATCGCAATTGCTAGCGTTTTGTATGAGCAGTTTGTAAACGATTTCATGAGCGTTTTAGGGAGCGCTTTTTAAAAGTGTATCAATTTGCCAGTTGTGTAGCGATTAGCGTTTTAAAGTCTGATTGGTCCTTTCAATTCATTTTAATTTTGTTAGTGTGCAGTAACTTCAAAATGCTTGCAAAATCGCTCAGTGCAGGTTTTGATGAGCGATTACGCCCGCGATTACATACTTAACATTGAAGCGCTAAAGCTCCCAAAATGCTGCATGTCCTGCGTTTGTAATTTTTTTTTTTTTTTTCTAATCGCAATCGCTCCAGTGGAAGTTGCCCCATCCATTTACATTAGCTGACCATTTTTACAAAATGCTAGCGTTTTCAAACGCTCCCTAAGGCTAATTTCACACCAGGACGTTGCGTTAGAGGGGGCGTTAAGGTCGCATAACGTCCCCCTAACGGAACGCCTGGTGGTGCTAGATCTGGACGTCAGAGTGAGCCGCGTTGTGCAGCTCACTCTGGCGTCAGTGATGCCGTGATGCGCACTCTTGTGCGCATGCGGCATCACGTGGTCCCGCCGGCCAATCGCCGCACAGAACGGCTGCTCCAGGAAGTAAACACTGCACGTCATAACGTGCAGTGCATATTAATTAGCCATGTGCCTGGCCGCTCTCCGCTCCTCCCCAACATTACTGAGCATGTGCAAGCAGTCTAACGCGGCTCAGCCGCGTCCAAAGTACTGCATGCAGTACGTTGTCTTGTGACGCAGCGTTACAATGGACCAACTAAACATATGCTGAAATGTCCTGACCTGCTTGGTCCAGCATTTCACAAAATAGTAAATTGCTCTCTGCAAGCAGGGAGGTTTCCTACCTCTCTAAAAGAAGGAATCATCAAGCCCCTTCTTAAAAAACCTTCCACGGATCCAGATGCTATGAGCAGCTACAGACCTGTCTCCAACCTCCCCTTCTTAGGTAAAGTTATTGAAAAGGCTGTCTATCTGCAACTTGAAACCAGGCTGTCAGTAAACAACATCCTGGACCCTCTACAATCTGGCTTTAAGAAACACCACAGCTGTGAAACAGCCCTCATTCAAGTCTGCAATGATCTGCTCATGGCAAGGGACAGAGGGGAATGCTCCATCCTAATCCTGCTGGATCTCTCAGCTGCTTTTGATACAGTTGACCATGAAATCCTGCTTAACAGACTGCAGGAGTACTGTGGCATCAGTGGATCAGTCCTCCAGTGGTTCAGATCATTCCTGACTGACAGAACACAGAGGGCTCTATTCATAAAAAAGTTGTTGCGAGAAAACTCCTGGAGGGAAAATACCGCAGCGGTATTTTACACTTCTGGGTGGTCATTCAAAGAAATCTTGAAAGCTGCGATGCAAGAGCGGAGATCTCCCGCTGAAAGCTGGCGGTAAGCTGTCGGAAGGCATGCGGAAACACTTCAGCCGGCAGAGTCCCTCCGTGCACTGCTCTCTCTGGGAGGTCTGTCCCATTCACTTGTATGTAATCCGCAAAATCAGAGGAAGCGGTATTTCCCGTCCACATACCGCTTCCTCTAATCTTTATGAATGGACATTTTGTTACTTTTTTCTAGATAAATCTAGAAAAACACTGGAGAAGGCGGAAATTTCTCGCTCTGCTGGGGGATTGTAGATTTTCATGCGGGAACAGCTTTTATGAATGCCCACTTTGCTAAATGGACGGGAAAATCCGCTGTTTTGAGCGGAAAACTTGCGGTAAGGTTTTATGAATAGAGCCCAGAGAGTATGCCTAGGACCTATAATGTCCAAACCTGCACCTCTACAATTCGGAGTGCCACAAGGATCAATCCTATCCCCTCTGCTGTTTGCAATCTACATGTTGCCACTCGGTACACTTATCCAACGACATGGCCTGACGTACCACTGCTACGCCGATGACACACAGCTATACCTGTCCTTCAAACCTGGTGGAACAGACCCTACCCCAAAAATAAACTCTTGCTTAGCTGAGCTTCAGGCATGGATGAATGATAACTGGTTGAAACTGAATGCTGACAAAACTGAGGTCCTGTTTGTCCAAAGCCAGTGCCTGCCATCAAAACAGCTCTATCCTAAAGCAACACCAATCAGGATTGGGAATTCAGACATAAACGGCTCCAACCTTGTGCGCAGCCTTGGCGTACTAATCGATGGGGAATTGAGTTTCAGAAACCAAATTTCATCTGTAGTTAAATCTTCCTTTTTTCATCTGAAGAACATTGCAAAGATTAAACATCTGATTCCCCCAGAGGATCTTCAAACCCTAGTCCACGCCTTCATCACATCACGGCTGGACTACTGCAATGCCCTTTATGCTGGCCTCCCCAAAAAAGACCTGCGTCGCTTGCAATTAGTGCAGAATGCTGCTGCCAGATTGCTAACAAACCAGCCTCGCCACTGTCGCATTACACCGATCCTTCGCTCACTGCACTGGCTACCAGTAGAATGGAGAATACTCTTCAAGATTGGACTGCTGACATTCAAATCCCTGCACAATCTGGGCCCTGGATACATGAAGGACTTGCTGAAGCTGCACCACACCTCTCACAACCTCAGATCAGCAAGTTCTATAAACTTGGTCACTCCCAGAGTGCACCTCAAAAAATCTGGAGACAGAGCCTTCTGTCATGCTGCCCCTACTCTTTGGAACTCCCTACCACACCCAGTAAAGACAGCACCATCCCTGGAGCTATTCAAATCCAGACTGAAAAGCCACCTGTTTAGCCTGGCATTTCCAGATTTATAAAATTCTTCCTCTGTACCACGATGGTCGGAGCCATGCTTATGCGCTTTGAGTCCCACAGGAGAAAAGCGCTTTACAAATGTTATTTGTTGTTGTTGTTGTACAATGTAGCGCAACGTCCGCACTGTGAACAGCCCCATTGATTTTTCATTACTATGCGGTGGGCTGCGTTACAGGCTGCTCTAACGTGCGCCTGTAACGTCCCACTGTGAAACCAGCTTTAACGCTCAAAAAATCGTGAAAAACCTTGTGGGTTCAAGCCCTTAGGATAAATTTCCAACAGTCCTTTCCTACACTTAATTAAAATTCAAGTATTAAAACAGTACTCAACTCACACTGGGCTCTATTCACAATGATGTAGTAACCCACTTGTGGTAAATTCCCAACTGAAATTAGACCATCTTGACATTCATAAAGTTTTCCGCATGCGGGAAAAGTTTGCAAATAATGCAGAAAAAATGTCTGCAAAAGTCAGTAATTAAGAATTACTTTCCGTAAAAAATGAAATTCATAGTGAAAAAGGGGCGCATTATTTCTGCCTACTACCGATTTTTATATCCCCAACAAATACCTGGTGATATATTTTGCTTCCGCTTGACTTAAATGGACTATAGAGCCTTTAGTGCTGTGTTTGCAGGATATGTTTTGCAGGAAAAACATATTTTTTTGGGGTGGGGGGATTTTTTTTTCTGCCTGTTTCCATTATTTTTTTTCCCGCAGTATACCCCGATGCGGAAAACATGCTGCAATTTTTTTGTGGCTTTGGAAAAAATGTGGAAATTACTGTTTTGCGGTGAAAACAACTTTACCGCATGTATGATTGTGAATAGAGCCCAGTGTTGCTGCACACACAAAGGCCTCTATTCATAAAGCATTCCCGCATGCGGTAATGCTCTAAACAGCTGACTTTACCCTCCATTTAGCAAAGTGTCCATTCATAAAAGCTGTTTCTGCATGAAAAGCTACAATTCCTGAGCAGTGCTGGAAATTACCGCCTTGTGCGGAGATGATCACATGTCACTGAAGGTTAATACATAAAGATTAGAGCAGGCGGAATGGGAACGGAGAAGACCGACTGTTTAGAAAAGGAGATAAGCCAGCAATAACAGGCAAGCTAATGTGGACAGACATCCCAGGCAGCTGCAGTGAGAGCAGAACAAAAAAGGCATCCTGGAATACCAAGGCTGTTTTTTTAACCCCTTGGGTACCTGTTTTCGGATAAATTTCACATCAGAAAGCCTGCATGTGTAACATTTCTTGAAGTTCTTCTAAGCTGCAGCAATTAGATTGTTTAGAGAAACTATTAAGCTACGTACAGACATGCGATAACGATCGTTCGTAAGCAACGACGAACGATCAATTAAGGAGAGAAATGAAAAGGTCGTTAGTAAAGAGGTGTTGAAAGTGGCAAACGATCAGATCGTTTCCGAACGAACGATGCGGAAGTGACGAACGTATGATGCAGCGCATCTATTATGCTAAACGTTATTCAGATCAATGAACCCGGAACGAAAGTCATTGTTAATGGCCAGTAGGAAAGAGGAAGTTGCGTACAGATATATATACACACAGAGAGAGAGAGAGATATAGATAGATATATCTCTATCTATATACATCTATCTACATCTATATATACATATATATATATATATATATCTATATACATATATCTATATACATCTCTCTGTCTCTCTCTCTCTGTCTGCGCATGTACGGTACTTAACGAACGATCGTTTTTGTAACGATCAGCATACACACGTACTTTTGCTAACGATCGTCGTTACAAAAAATCCGCCAGGACGGATTTCCAGTTTGCAACGACTTCAGTCGCTGATCGTTACCCTTAACGATCGTTAGCGGTTATTTTGTAACGATCGTCGTTATAAACGATCGTTAGTCGTTCGTTACCAACGACTTTAGTCGCATGTCTGTATGCCCCTTTCGACAGATTCAGTGCAGATTCAGGACAAGGAGAGGCAATTAAAAAAAAAAAAAAAAAAAAATGCACATGTAAAGGGATGCTGGGGCTGCCTCCTTTATACTATCTGTCTCTGCACAGAGAAAATGTATCAACTCAGCCAGTACCGCTAGTTTAGTGCGGGAATTCCCCGACCTATTATCGCAAGTGTAAACTTTTTTATGAATTACCACACAAAAGTCTAAAATACCGATGCGGTATTTTCCCTCCAAGAATTTTTTCCCCACAAATGTTTTATGAATAGAGCCCAAATTGTCTCTGGCCATCTAGAACTGTCTATTAGAATCACTGTTTCATTCAGCTGCTAGTTGCTCTGGCCACTTACTACACTTTTATCATTCATTAAGCATTACCGCATACAGTAATGCTGAAAACAGCTGACTTTACCAAGCACTTAGCAAAATGTCAATTCATAAAAGCTGTTACCGCATGAAAAGCTCAAATTACCAAGCAGTGTAACGCCTTGTGTGGTGATTATCTCAACACATGTCACTAAATGTCAATTCATAAAGATTAGAGCAGGCGGTATTGGGATGGAGAATACGCTTGCTTGCTTTGAAGATGCGATAAGGGTGCGGCTAACAGCAAAGTTAATGGAGACAGATCTCCCAGGCAGCAGTGGTGAAAGCAGAACAAAAAAAGAATTTCCAGAATACCCCAGGCTGTGTTTTTTAACCTCTCGGCTACCTGTTTTCATATGTTGTTTTTTTTACATCAGAAAGCCTGCATGTGTAACTCTTCTTCTTCTTCTAAGCTGTGAGGGCTGTAACCCACTAGAGTGTTTTTTTGTTGTTGTTTTTTTTTTTGAGCATTTAGGGAATGCTTTAAATCGCTAGCACTTTCCCTAAACGCTCTGCCAATGTAAATAAATGTAACAAATTCAAAAGTAGCTATTGCGATTACCAAAATCGCAATCGCAGGACATGCAGCATTTTGGGAGCGTCTGCACTTAAATGTAATGTATTGAAGCGCTGGCAAATCACTCGTGAATCGCTACACATAGTGATTTGAGTGCGATTGCAAGCTGTAATAAAACTCTGATACATTGAAAGGACCAATCAGAATTAAAATCGCAAATCGCTACACAATCACTGGCTTATACTTTTTAAAGAGACTCCGTAACAAAAATTGCATCCTGTTTTTTATCATCCTACGTGTTCCAAAAGCTATTCTAATGTGTTCTGGCTAACTGCAGCACTTTCTACTATGACAGTCTCTGTAATAAATCAATGTATCTTTCCCCTGTCAGACTTGTCGGCCTGTGTCTGGAAGGCTGCCAAGTTCTTCAGTGTTGTGGTTCTGCTATGAACTCACCCTTTCTGGCCCCTCTATGCACACTGCCTGTGTGTTATTTAGATAAGAGAGAAGAGAGAAGCTGCTCTAATCAGCTGGATAAATCGTCCTCTGAGCTGGCTGGGCTTTCACATACTGAGGAATTACAAACAAGGGCAACGCTGTTTGCAAGAGGAAAAGAGCAGCCTGAAACTTCAGTGCATGGGGGAAAGAAACACACAAATGATCTCTTGAGATTCAAAAGGAATGCTGTATACAGCCTGCTTATGTATGGATGTATTTTCTATGTGTGGACATACTGTACATCAACCTACTTCCTGTTTTGGTGGCCATTTTGTTTGTTTACAAACAAACTTTTAAAAACGGTTTTTAACCACTTTTAATGCGGCAAGGAGCGGCGAAATTGTGACAGAGGGTAATAGGAGATGTCCCCTAACGCACTGGTATGTTTACTTTTGAGCGATTTTAACAATACAGATTCTCTTTAAAATCTCTCCCAAAAGCGCCGGAAAACGCTCATGAAATCGCTTACAAAACTCTAAGAACGCTAGCAATTGCGATAGCGCTTTGTGATTTGTAGTGGATTCCAGGCTTGACAATTAAATTGTTTAGAAAGACTAAGGCCTCTTTCACAGTGCGACGTTAAAGTCGCACATTAGAAGATGTTCCAACGCAGACTAACGCACAGCAATGCAAAGTCTGTGTAACATTCACAGTGCACACGTTGTGTTGTGTGTAACGCGTAGCAATATTTAGAAAGTGCTGCATGCTGTGCGTTTAGCAATACATTTGCTGCGTTGTGTGTTGCACATGCTCAGTAATGTTTTTGGTACTTATCCGTTAGCTGGGCGCATCCGGCAGGTGGCAAAAAAACTCCACCTGAGTTACATCTTTCCCTACTATTCATGTCGGCCTGGAGGGGGAATAGTAATTAGCGCCACCTGCCGCATGCGCCCGGCTAACGGATAAGTACCATTTTTTTTTTTTTTTTTTAAATGTAACGCATGCACCGTTTTCGTTCCATCAGTATGCGATGAAAACGGTGCACCAAGAGACACAACGTAGTACAAAATAACGTCCAATTTTATAACCTACATGCGCTGCGTTAGGGGCACGTTGTGCGACTTTAACGTCGCATCAAATGCACCGTCCCACTGTGAAAGAGGCCTTATACACAGATTCAGCGCAGATTCAGGGCAAACCAAGGCAGTTAAAAAAAAAAAATGCACATCTAAAGGAAAGTTGGAGATGCCTCTTTTATTGTAACGCTGTCTCTGCAGGAGAAAATTACACAACTCAGGCAGTTTCTTATGTTACCACCAGCCTTCGTTCGGGAAATCACCGAACTTCAATCGCAACTGTAAACATTTTATGAATGAGCACACAGAAGTCTAAAATACCAAATGCGGTATTTTTCCACCCAGATTTTTTTTACCGAACATACTTTTATGAATGATAGCCTTTAGATGTAGTCTTTTCACCTGTTTTAAAGAGGAGCTGTAAGCCATATTGGCCTCTATTCATAAAACATTAGGGGAGAAAAAATTTGTAGAGGGAAAATACCGCATCGGTATTTTAGACTTCTGGGTGGTCATTCATAAAAATGTTTCCAGCTGCGATAGCAGTGCGGAGATTTTCCGCTGTAGGCTTGCGGAAACACAGAAGTTGGCAGAGTCCCTCCATGCGCTGCTCTCTCTGCTGCTTGGGAGGTCTGTCTCCATTCACTTGCATGTATTCCGCACGCTTCTCGCTACATCCGAGGATGAGGTATTTCCCGTCCGCATACCGCTTCCTCTAATCTTTGATTGGACATTTTGTTACATTTTCTAGATAAATCTAGAAAATCACAGCACAAGGCGGAAATTTATCGCTGTGCTGAGGAATTGTAACTTCATGCGGAAACAGCTTTTATAAATGCATACTTTGCTAAATGGTCGGGAAAGTCAGCTGTTTTGAGCGATAAACTTGTGGTAACGTTTTATGAATAGAGGCCATTATCTCAGGAAAAAAAACAAATGTATAAGTAGATAAATACTTGCTCTACTTACATAACATATGTATTGCACTGTCCACTTTATGATTCCTGTGAATTTTATAAAGGAAAAGTAGAGAATACTATTCTAGAAAGTTTCCATATTTACTGTGGCTATTTTGAAGCCAGCCCTGATGTAATATCTGCTCTTAGTCTCCTCTGCCTGATTTGCCCGCCCTTCACTATAGAAAGTGCATTGTTTCAGCCTGAGAAATGTTGGCCAATTAGAGAGGAACAGAGGTGTGGGTGGGGAAAACAGGAGGGAAAGAGGCTTCAGCCAATCAGGCTGCATTAGTTAAGTCTGAGGGGAAATAGAGAAGCAAAAAAAAAAGACAACCCAGCATGCCCTGCAACTTCTCTTTTGTGTACCAAATTTTCTCTGTACCAAATAAGTCATGTAAACTGGGGAATGATAATTAATCAAAAGGAAAAGTAATCGTGATTTTAACTTTTGGACTGCCTGATTAGCATCCTTATTACTTTTTTTTTACCAGATAAAAATAAATAATTGATTTTTGATTTTGTGGCTGACAGTTACTTTTTAATAAATACACTGGCAATCTACTGCTCTTATCCTCCTTTAAGCCCAATCTACACGATACAGTTCTTTGTACGATTCGATTACGATTCTATTTACGATCCGATTAAATCTGACATGTCCGATCGGGATTCGATTCAATTTGATTTGCCATTGCAAAACAATGGCAAATCGAATTGAATCAAATCGAATCCCGATCGGACATGTCGGATTTAATCAGATCGTAAATAGAATCGTAATCGAATCGTATAGTGTAAATTGGGCTTTACGCCTCTATTCCACGGACTATTCAACTGTGATCAGCAAGCAGTTGCCAGGCTGCAGTGAGCAGTTACCAGGCAGCAGCAAGCAGTTGTAAGATTTTGAGGCATTTCACTGCCTATCAACAGTCCCTGGAAAAGAGGCCTTAGATTGCAGCATCTGCAATAAATAATGGTCATTGGCCTCAATTCACTAAGATCATGCTGGAGATAATAAGGCAAGAGAAAACCTACCTCCACACATCGATCTTGCCCTATAAGGTGTAGAGATAAGTTTTCACAGTGAGAGAGTTATCTTATCACTTCAGTTCTTAAGTTATCTCCCCTGTAGTTATTTTCACATGCAGTTTATTTAATTTTCTTGTTAACGGCCTGTCTTTGGCCTCAATTCACTAAGCTTATCTCCTGTCTTTAATAACGTTTCTAGAGTTGTTACCATGGTGATAAGGCATGTAGTATTCAGGAAACATTTTACCTCAGGCAAACCCTAAGTTAACTCTTCTGTCTTTGGAGTTATTTTAAGGATTGGAGAGTCAACTTAGAGTTAAAGACAGGCTATTAATTAACTGCGTGTGATCGTAACCACAGAGGAGGTAACTTAAGGAATGAAGAGATAAGATTACTCTCTCACTGTGTGGGGGTAAGTTTTCTCTTGCCTTATCTCCAGCATGATCTTAGTGAATTGAGGCCATACAGAATTCTGGAGTTATTTTAAGGATTGAAGAGTTAACTTTAGAGATCTCTCCTTAACTTAGACAGAAGAGTTAACTTTAGGTTTGCCTCAGGTAAAATGTTTCCTGAATACTACATGCCTTATCACCATGGTGATAACTCTAGAAACTTTATTAAAGACAGGAGTTAAGCTTAGTGAATTGAGGCCATTCTGTTTGTTCACTATTGCCAGCATAGAATTTCTGTTGAACTCCTTACATTCAGCACTCTTTTCCACGTACTGTTGATAGGCAGTGAAATGCCTCTCAAACTCACAACTGCTCACTGCTACCTGGTAACAGCTTGTTGCTGCCTGGTATCTGCTCATTCAGAGCAGTGAGTGAATCACTGAGCTTTCCAGGTAAGCTGCCTCGCTCCTAGTGGGAGAAACCGCTGTGGCAGTGAATGAGGCATGCCACCTGCCTGTTTTTCTGCTACTGACAGTAGATTATCCCTAAAGAACTCTTATCTAGTATCTGAAAAATAACATTCTAATACATCACATGCTTTTTATGTTCACAGAGAGAGGAAAGAGTGGGCAGATGTGACTCCGGTCCCTCAAGATGATGGGCCAAACCCAGTTGTTCAGATTGTTTATAGTGAAAAATGTAAGTAAATGCCTTCATTGACGTAAAAGTAAAAAGCCTTAGCTTTGGATTGAGATGTAGCCCTTCTGATGTTAGATGTGACGTAATAGTGGTTAAATCAAGCCTTACCACAACTATTTTAGCTCCACAATTTGCTTTGTGTATTTGTCTACCTAAATGATTTTTATAATGCTGGTACTTTTTACACTGGTTGAGGAAATGTTATTTCTGTTAAAAATGTGAAAGAGTCCCGTTTTTTGCCTTATTATGTCACTAGCTGAAGACCCGGCATTGCTCGTGTGTATATATTTGGTTGTTGTTAGGCCCGCCCACTTTTTCTTACCTTGCCAGACACTCAATGGCCAAGTTTTCTTTGGGGTCCTTGGTATCAGTAATGTGAGAATGGAAGCAGTTTATCATAAAACAAATCTAATTGGCTGTTTGTGGCTCTGCCCCTTTTCTTAATTTGAGTGCCAGTCACCCAATGACAGACTGTAGCAGGTTTGAGGCCTCTGCCATTAACCGTGTAAGAATGGCAGCAATTTAAATATTCACATTGGTGTGAATAGGTGAAATCTGATTGGCTGCTTTTGGTTCCGCCAAATTGTGTAGGGGGTGGGCGTGAGACCCCCAGATCACACACGCACGCGCGCGCACACACACACGATATGTATAGATTGTGTTTATTTTATTTTGCACATGTAGCTGTATACTGTACAACTGAATGCAGTGTAGCAGTATGTTGTTGATTAATTGCCACTGTTTTTCAGTTCGAGATGTATATGATTATTTTCGCGCTGTACTTCAGAAAGATGAGCGGAGTGAAAGAGCCTTGAAGCTGACAGCAGATGCCATTGAACTTAATGCTGCTAACTACACGGTGTGGTGAGTGACCAGTTCAATGTGCAGGTACAAGCAGTAATTATCTTTATTCTCATCAGCTGCTGAAGCAGTGCACAATATAGCAGTCCTATAGTGATTGTCAGCACACAGATTATATTCATTACTTTTACTTTCTCTATGCTATTACTGTGTGTCACGAGTAACTACAGTAGAGTCCCAGTTATCCAGAACTCAACTAACCAGCAGTCTCAACCAACCAGCACAAATAGCTGGCAGTACTCAGTGGTGAAAGCCAACTTCTTACGCTGTTTATGGGCTCCGCTGTGCTTAACCTTCCTGGCGGTAAGCCCGAGCTGAGCTCGGGCTATGCCGCCGGAAGGCACCGCTCAGGCCCCGCTGGGCCGATTTGCATAATTTTTTTTTTTTTTTTTGCTACACGCAGTTAGCACTTTGCTAGCTGCGTGTGCAATCCGATCGCCGCCGATCTGCTGCAGCCGCCCCTCCCCCCCAGACCCCGTGCGCTGCCTGACCACTCAGTGCCAGGCAGCGCTGAGGGGTGGATCGGAGTCCCCTTTGACGTCACGACGTCGGTGACGTGATCCCGCCCGTCGCCATGGCGACGGGGGAAGCCCTCCAGGACATCCCGTTCTTTGAACGGGATCTTCTGATCGCCAGAAGCGATCGGAGGGGCTGGAGGGATGCTGCTGAGCAGCGGCTATCATGTAGCGAGACCTTGTCTTGCTACATGATATATAAATTTTTTTTTTTTTTTTTAAAAAGGCTGTGCTGCCCCCTGGCGGATTTTAATAAACCGCCAGGAGGGTTAAAGAGACTCTGAAACAAAATGTTCAGCCTTATTTCTTCTATCCTATAAGTTCCTATACCTGTTCTAATGTGGTCTGTCTCCCTGCAGCCTTTCCTAGTTGCACAGTGGCTGTATTATCTCTGTTATATAATCTAATCTTCTTTCCTCTGACTGCTTTGTCGGGCTCAGGCACTCAGGCAGGAATGTGCTGCTCTGTTTGTGATAGGATAGAAGCTATGCACACCCTCTCCATGCCCCCTGCAAGCTCTGTGTGAATCACAGACTGCGCTCCTCTCAGCCTATCACAAGCTGGTTAGAAGCCATGTCTTTTGTTTGTAAAAACTGCCTAAAACTGGCAATTACAAGCCAGGATTGCAGCAGGGAGTGGCAGAAATAGCACAGAGGGGCCCAGGAGAAAATGATGAATAGAATGGTAAGCTTTTTATTGTAAGAATTTTAGAGTACAGATTCTCTTTTTAAAGGGAATATCCGAGCTGGTAAAAAAATGACAGCTAATTAACTGGGGCTTCCTCCAGCCCCTAGCAGCCGCTATGTCTCTCGACGCAGCTCTGCTCTCAGCTGCTGGCTTCTGGTCCCTGATGGTGCAGAAGCCAACCTTGCCAGGTCGTCCTCTACGGGGCCTGTGCAAGCGTCACTGTCAATCACTTGCACATAGTGCGGAGTGTACTGCGCAGTAGTTAAAAGTTAAAAGTAGTTAAGTTCTGAGTTTCCTCAGAATTCTATACACAACCCCCATAATGACAACATGAAAAAATGTTTACTTGAGGTTTTGGTAAATTTAATAAAAATTAGAAAGCACATGTTCATAAGTATTCACAGCCATTGTCATGAAGCTCAAAATTGAGCTCTGGTGCATGCTGTTTCCCCAGATCATCTTTGAGATGTTTCTGCAGCTTAATTGGAGTCCACCTGTGGTAAATTCAGTTGATTAGACATGATTTGGAAAGGCACACACCTATCTGTATAAGGTACCACAGTTGACCGTTCAAGTCAGAACACAAACCAAACATGAAGTCGAAGGAATTTTCTGTAGATCTCCGCCAGAATTGTCTCGAAGCACAAATCTGGGGAAGGTTACAGAAAAAATGTTTGCTACCTTGAAGGTCCCAACGAAGACAGTGACCTCCATCTGTAAGTGGAAGAAGTTTGAAACCACCAGCCATCTAAACTGAGCGATTGGGGGAGAAAGACCTTAGTCAGCGAGGTGACCAAGAACCCAGTGGTCACTCTGTCAGAGGTCCGGAGGTTCTGTGTGGAGAGAGCAAACCAACACTCGGGACTGTATGGTAGAGTGGCCAGACGGAAGCCACTCGGTAGTGACAGGTACATGGCAGTCTGCCTGGAGTTTGCCAAAAGGCACCTGAAGGACTTTCAGACCATGAGAAACAAAATTATCTGGTCAGATGAAACAAAGATTAAACTCCTTTGGTGTGAATGCCAGGTGTCTAGTTTTGAGGAAACCAGACACTGATCATCACCAGGACAAGACCATCCCTACAATGGCAGCATCATGTTTTTCAGTGGCAGGAACTGTGAGACTAGTCAGGCGCTTTTGAACTCAGACTGGGATGACATCTAAAGGATACATCCAAGGTGTTTTTTTTTGTTGTTTTTTTTTAAAAAGATCCACTTACCTGGGGCTTCCTCCTCCTTTTTTTTTTTTTTTTTTTTAATACCTTGGATCACTCCTTTAACACTTGAGGACTGGGGCGTTAACCCCCCCCCCCCCCCCCTCTAGTGACCAGGACATTTATTACTAAAATGGCCACCGCAGCTTTACGGCAAAGCTGCAGGGCCGAAACAACTCAGCACACAAGTGATTCCCCCCCCCCCTTTTCTCCCCACCATCAGAGCTCTCTATTGGTGGGGTCTGATCGCCCCCCAGATGTTTGTTTTTTGTTTTGTAAATATTTACTTTATTTTTTTTTTATAAAAATGTGCTATTTTTTTATTTGTATTATATCCCTCACTCCCTCCCCTTCAGCCTATCACAGTGGATCGCTTCTGAGTCCCCCAGGGGGACACCCGTCCCCAGTACAGCGCTGCTGCAGATCGCAGTGCTGTAGAAAGTAATTAGACGGCGATTGCTGCCCAGAGACTCCCAAGCAGGAGATGCACGCACATCCTGCGCACAATCTCCTGCTAGCCCCATAGACGGCCGTTCACGCCAATGGGCGTGGAGTGGTCCTGGGGCTGCCGCACTGCTAACGCCAATTGGCGTGGAGCAGTCAGCAAGAGGTTAAGCAAGCAGGACAACGACCCTAAGCACACAGCTAAGATATGAAAGGAGTGGCTTCAGGACAATGCTGTGAATGTTCTTGAGTGGCCCAGCCAGAGCCCAGACTTGAATCCAATTGAACATCTCTGGAGAGATCTTAAAATGGCTGTGCATGACTCTTCCCATCCACTCTGATGGAGCTTGAGAGGTGTTGCAAAGAGAAATGGGTGAAACTGGCAAAGGATAGGTGTGCCAAGCTTGTAGCATGTTCAAAAATACTTGAGGCTGTAATTTCTGCCAGAGGTGCATTGACTAAGTATTGAGCAATGGCTGTGAATAATTATGTACATGAGATTTCTCAGTTTGTTTGTTTTTTCACATTGTTATTATGGGGTGTTGTGTGTAGAATTCTGAGGGGAGAGAATGGATTTAAACCATTTTGGAATAAGGTTGTAACAAAGAAAATGTGGAAAAGAGGGTGCATTGAGATCACTTTCCAAATAAGCTGTGTATATAGAGTGGGGTATAGTACTGTTAGCTAGGCCATTTTTTTAACATTGTCTCAAGCAACCAGAATGCACTCTTCTCCGGCAGCAGCCTTCCCCTGTCAGTGCTGGATAACGGAGACTCTACTGTACGTATCTGTGTCACCAGTTGTCAGTTGTCCTGATTGTATAGACTGTTCATCTGCTCATGTATCTATGCTACCCATTATTTTATGTTTTTGTATGTTGTATAGCGCTACGGAAGATGTTGGCGCTATATTAATACCACTTGGTTTGCATACTGTATATAATAAACCCCTGTACTGTGTAGGCATTACAGAAGAGTCCTGTTGCAGTCACTGAAGAAGGATCTGCGGGAAGAAATGCACTACATCTCTGCAATTATTGAGGACCAGCCAAAGAATTACCAAGTCTGGTAATTATTAAATTGAATTTGTCTTAAAGGACAACTATCAAAACTGAGGTTGCTGTCAGAACAGTAGTTATCAGATCTAGTGGCATAGACAAGATAAATCATATTTGGCTTTTTTTTAGGGCCCATAGATGTGGTGTCGGGGTCGATAAGCAGGAGAAACCATGTGCCTGAGATAATGCCATTATTTGGTAAAGCTTCAGCATGAAATCCTGAAAAATATACTCCAGCTCCTCCCCCCCACTCTTACTTCATCTCTCCTGCAGACACTCTGCGTCCAGTGCTCGTGCTCACAAGCATTCCTGCGCTCAGGAGTCTTTAATTAGCTGTCTGCAATTGCTATGCAACGCACTGGTCCCAGAGTGTCTGCAGTAGAGAGAAAGCGAGAGTGGTTGTCCATCTCGGTTCTCTCTCACTCCTGATGCCGTGCACACGCAGCTTTCACACTCGGCAAGTGGGGAGAATATTTTTCAGGATCCCGCAACAGTTTTATCAAGTAACTGTGTCCCTTCAGGCACATGGCTTCTCCTGCTAATCCACACCACATCTATGGGTCCCATTTGCACAGTACATTGGGGACAAAAATAGACAAATCTGATTTATTCGGGGTTGCAACAGAAAAGTCCTATAAAGATGTGAAATAAAGACAGGAAATGATGTGACAAAATATATATAAGCCCGAGCAGTCCTTATTACAAAAAACTGAAAAAATGTATCTTCCCACGTGGTTCGCAGTCCTGAACAAACTGTAGTACAGCATGTGAGCGCGGCAGCATGTGAACACACCCGGAAGTGCTTTTAAGGGAAGCGCCTGCTCAGTGGCGTGGAGACAAATGGTCTGTGAGGATGCATATCTAAAGCAAAACCATTGTCGACCGAGGGGGCTCTATGCTGGGTGTACCCGGACAGGGTGATGTATTGCTATACATTGTGACATGTGCTGGAAATGTTTCGAAACTAATCATTAATGGACACCCGAGGCGAAAATAACCAAATGAAATAAATGATTGTATCTATCTTTCTGCTTCTAAAAATGTATTTTTAAGATATTCCACAGTTTTGTTTTATGTTTAAATCTGCGTGGTTTTTTTTTAACTGTTTTGTTGTTTTTGCTCAATGACACATGATGGTCACACTGTAGTCACTTCCTGTCTGAGTCAGGACTGAGTCAGCCACTTACATACCTGATATTTAACTCTTTCAGGCAGAGAAAAAAAGGAACACCGCATGGTTATTTGTGTGCTAGGCCCTGTACATACCCATGTCTATCTCATCATGTCACATGTCACCTCGGGTATCCTTTAAACACAGAGGTGTGCATTTTACTGGTGCCCACGCATTTCTTTGTTGCTGATTGATACTGTAGTACTGTGTAGTTTGACTTTATATCTCAAGTTATCCAATAAATGTTTGTTTTTTATTGCAGGCACCACAGAAGAGTGCTTGTTGAATTGCTGAAGGATCCATCGGATGAACTTCAATTCATTGCAGATATCTTAAGCCAAGATGCAAAAAACTATCATGCATGGCAGCACAGACAGTGGGTCATTCAGGTAAATTTCAGGTCTCTAATGCATCATACAGACAATGGCCTCAATTCACTAAGATCATGCTGGAGGTAAGGCAAGAGAAAACTTACCTCCACACAGTGAGGCCTGGAACCCACTGAAATCAGCAAACGCGAAACGCAACTGCTAGCGTTTTGTCTGAGCGGTTTGCAAGTGGATTCATGCGCATTTTCGGTGGCGTTTTGCAACATTGTATTTTTTTGCTCAGCGGTTGCGTAGCGTTTTGCGTTTTTATCCTAAATTGGTCCTGTGAATTATTTTTCATTTTGTTACAGTGTGCTGAACCGCAAAACGCTAGCAAAACCGCTCAGTTTAGGTTTTGCTGAGCGTTTTCGCTAGCGTTTCAATACTTTACATTGAAGCGCTAACGCTCCCAAAATGCTGCACGTCCTGCGTTTGCGTTCCTGGGAAACGCAAACGCTCCTGTGGAAGTTGCCCCATACATTAACATTAGCCCAGCGTTTTGGCAAAGTGCTAGCGTATCGCAGCGCTGCCAAAACGCTGCCAAAAGCGCTCCTGTGGGTTCCAGCCCTAAGAGAGTTATCTTATCTCTTCATTCCTTACGTTACCTCTTCTGTAGTTATTTTCACACGCAGTTAATGAACAGCCAGTCTTTAACTCTGAAGTTATTTTAAGGATTAAAGAGTTAACTTAAAGACAGAAGAGTTAAGTTTAGGTTTGCCTCAGGTAAAATGTTTCCTGAATACTACATGCCTTATCACCATGGTAACAACTCTAGAAGAGTTATTAAAGACAGGAGGTAAGCTTAGTGAATTGAGGCCATTGAAGGGTGCAGAGACAAAAGACACACAGACAACCAGGAGTACCAATATAGTGTAGTAAGCTTGATATATAGACAAGATATGCAATAGAGAGATATTCACAAAACCAGGCTGCAAGCCAAGCAACCACTGCAGAGAAGACCTGTCTCCACTCGGGATTGTGGTATTTTCTGGAGTTATAGATGGTTGCTTTCCTAAAAATAGACTCCTGGATGTATAGAGAAATATCCTAGGGGTCCCCTAGGGTGGGGAGATGCCGTACCGGGAGGGAGGAGGCGCTCCCCAAAAATATAAAAACATGAAGAGCAGTTTAAAATATACTATGTGACTTAACCTAATAAGAGACAATTACTGCAGAAAAATAATGGCTTGGAGCGCAGAAGCCATAATTGTACTCACCTGCAGACGCTGCATTGACTTGATGAAGTGGGCAACAAAACCCATGAAATGTGTTGTCATTTTACTGTGAATAAATTGAATCCTATTTTTCTCTAATTGTTTTTGATTGTGGTAAGCCACATAGTACATTTTAAGGCTTCCTGCACACTGCAAATCCGATTTGCAATTCTGATTTTCCCTGGATGCTAGCGAAAGAAAAACGCAGCATGCAGTACTGATTAAAAATTGGAATCGCATGTGAAAATCGATTAAAAAATTGGAATTGCATGTTCTGTGCAAGAGGCCTTAACTTGCTTTTTAAAGTTTTTATATTTTGGTGGGAACAGCCTCCATCCCACTAAATCATACAGACACTAGTACTTAATCCAGGGATGTCATCTTTAGGTCCCCATGTCAAAGTGCTTATTGTGCACTTTGACATGGGGACCTAAAGATGACATCCCTGGATTAAGTACTAGTGTACTAGTACACTGGAGGGTCTAGAGCAAGGAGGAAGCAGAGCTGATTCCAGCTCATGCGCTGTACCGTGTCCAACATTGGACCTATAGTGGAAAAGGCCAATATTGGATGTAGTCTATAGGATTAAAAAGAGTTAATTATACAGATTTAATTGGCTAAATTCAAAGGCAAAGTGGCAGTAAAGGGGGTTAAGTTCCTGAACCATTAAATAGCCAAAGGAAAAGGGGTGGGGCCCAACTCGGTCCATACAAGCAGAGTTGAAATTTGCGTATTCATTTAGCAGCTTATATCTTCCAATCATGATCAGCAGTTTTACCTTACAATTCTTGAAAGGGTAGCTTTATAGTTTCCCAATTTCCTCTCCCCCACTGCTGTCAATGTGATCCTTCTGGCCAGAAGAACAAAGATCAAACAAAGCCTCGTTTTAAGGTCTTGGCCATACATCTGGTGACTTTGCAGCCGATCGACCAATCAGATGATGATCGGTGCCACAACAAACATTCCAAATGATCTATTTGACCAATTTCAAACTGCAGTCAGTCCAATGTATTGATCCAACTGTCCCCCCGTAAAACATTTGTTCCTTGATTGCGTAATAGGTCATACTTACAATTCATGGAAAGAGACCGGTCCATTCCAAATCGATATAAAAGAGTAACCAAATGATTTCTATAACTCACAATTCTAAAAAAAGATATTTGAGAGCGATCTACTCAAACTTTATTCCATGTTTTGGGTTCATATTAGCCATTCCAGCTTTTGTCTCCTTGACGAGCTTCAAGAAGCTATAGAGATTATGCTTGCTGATGCCAACTCAAGTTGTCATTTGCTACAGCCATGGCCCGGTCTTTCACCATTTGCATTTGACCTGTATGGGATTTGTCAGTAGACTTGATTCCTCATTTTTGGTGTGCACACCTAATCACTACCCTTGGTACATGGGGCAGGGGCATTGCTAGGATTCCAGAAGACATGGTCACAGATTAAGGACATGGCTATATAGCAGGTATAATATAAAAGAAAGTGGCCCATTGTTACTGCTGTCTTAATGTGCCGCACATACTCCACCTAGAATATGTATAAGAAGACATCGCTGTTCTCCATGTTAGTGTTACAGATTTTAAGGGAGAAAAAAAACCCAGACTGGTAAAAATGTATACCAAACAATAGAAAATGATGACCATATATAGTAAATGACCAAGCAAGCATTGTGTGGTAAAAACAAATACAGTATATGCAGCGTATTACCACGCACAGCTATTTTCCTACGGTAAAATACACATACAGTTCTCTGCCTAGAATAAAACTCAAAACCATTATTAATCATTCATATAGCAAATACTGCCATCATGCCCCACAATATACGCAGCCATTGCCTTCTATTTCCTTATATAACTATTGCATTTCTTTATTCAGCTGTGCAGCTTTGGTAGCAAATTCAGCGTATGATACAATATTGTATGCTCATGCTGCAGCCAAAGCTACATACAAGTTTATTTGGTGTCTGTATTTATCATGTCTGTGTGATACAGTTCCTCTGCCCTTAGCAATATTAATACTAGGACCTTACAGCTTGACATTAAAAGTACTACCAGAAAACGTACACAGTACTTCATTGACTTCTAGTGAGTGAGGGGTGATGGGGAGTCCAGTGGAGAAACAGAGAGGGGACCATGGACGGAAGTATGGCGAGAGAGGGGGCCAACTTTGATTTTGTTTTAAATATTTTAGCCGCTGCAGTAAATACCACCAATTTATTATTATTATTTTTTTTTCAGGAGTTCAATTTGTGGGATGGAGAGTTACAGTTTGTCGACTTGTTATTGGCAAGAGACCTACGAAATAACTCTGCTTGGAACCAAAGATACTTTATTATTTCTAATACATCAGGATACAGCAGCTCACAGATTCTAGAAAGAGAGGTCCAGTGAGTGTCTTTGATCTTACCTTGCTTCTGATTACTTTTTTCTTTTTTTTTTCCTGACTTATTGAAGTTAAAACAGTAGCATATCTATTGGTGGTACGTGACTTCTTCCTATCCTTTCTCAAGGAACTCCTCCTAAATTCCCACAGTAGCCATCTTACTTCAATTTGTCACATTCCCACATTGTAGGGGTAATGTTGCTGGTATATTCCCTCCTCCAGCAGCATATCTTTCTATCTGCTTCTGTTCTGGCTTCTTCTACATGCCCTGTGATGTCATGTGACTAGAAGGCACGCTTGGGAACAGGACAGCGGGCGGCCAGCAGCGGCGGCAGGCAGGTCACATACCTCCTTCGCCCCGGAGGTCTCCCATCAGTAAGTGCTTCATGTCACTTCCTGTGTAAACAGGAAGTGACATGAAGCTCTTAGACATCGGAGACCTCCGGGGCGAAGGAGGTATGTGTGTGACCTGCCTGCCGCCGCTGCTGCCCGCCCGCTGTCACTAAAGATTGCAGGAGGGGAGTGCTGAGAGGAGAGCCCAAGGGGAGAGGGGGGGAATGTTCCACCCCACCCCCCCCCCCCACACACACACACACACACACACCGATCTGCGGCCACGCTCTCCTCTTATGTTGCGACCCCCTCTGGCCCCCCAAAAGTCCTTGAGTGGGCCCTGGTGGGGCCCCGGATTTTTTTTTCCTTGCAGGGGGGCCCGGGGATATCTAGTTACGCCCCTGACTGGGGCAGAAGGAGTAGAGGATAGATTGGACCTGGCACTGGAGGAGGTAAGCTACATCTCCACTGTGGCTCTCTGAATGTAAAGTATGGGTGACTTTCAGAGAATTATGTAAACATGGCACCATAGGTAGTATTACAGTGGATCAAGTGGAGGAGCAAAAAAGTTTAAGGGAGGTTGGCCCAGAAAAGAAAATATTATTTCTGTACATGCTGCCAATATTGCTGGTACACCTTCCAGGGGACAATAGCAGTAGAGGACAAAGGGAGCAAATTATCTTGGCTCTGTTGGGGAGGTAAAGACTGCTAATGCTATTAACTTTAAAAAATACCCATTGCCCACCTGACTTGCTTATCTTTTTGCTCCAGAGTCACAAACCTGCAGTCACTGGAGTCATAACACCTGATCTGCTTGTTTATAAAGTAATAAAGGCAAAAGATAAACAAAACCTGTGACCGTAGTATTTTTACAGCAAGTCCAGAATGACGTCCCTCATATTCCTCTTAATTTACCTTTTTTAATTGTACTCTAATACTTTTGTTAATGCTAGGCTGCCAGTTACTTTCTTCTTCCATTTGTAAGTGATGGGTTCATTCAAAAGTAAAATTGTGTCTGTGTCCCTAGTATAAAACAAATTCCAGTAACTGTCCATTGCCCTTCAATATGTGAAGGAATCACTGAAGAAATGGCCAACCATAACAACCTAGAAAAGTTTGTAAGTATTTACGCATTCATCTTCAGTGGCAAGATTTTCACTTAATGTCAAGCCATACAGCAATGACACTCTGTCAGAAGCTCTGACCCCTGCCAACTCCATCCAAAACAAACGATTTTGGCTAGACTACCATTTTAACTATAAAATGACCTTCGTCTATGAGTTGTTGTTTTTTGTTCTAATATTGTAAATTAAGCACATATTTTCTTTCTCTTGTATCTCTTCTAGATTTTTTTTCTTTAGCTTTGTAAACAAAAGGATATTTTATATAGTACTGACGTGTGTTATATTGTGCTCACATCTTCTGCAGTACTTTACAGAATCCATGGTCATGTTACTGTCTTTCTGACGATTTTACAATCTGATTCCTAGCCTGGTCATTGTCTAATGCCCCTATCAATGTAAAAGGCCATTTTGGGTGAAACCATACATGTTTGCTGTTGGTTTTATTTTGTTTTTCTCCTTTGCTTTGTTTTTGTAGATATGCTATAGAGATGATCAAGGTTGCTCCACACAATGAAAGTGCCTGGAACTATCTTCGAGGGTAAGAATATGTGATGTCCTAACATATAGCTTGTGCTGTCAGGAGAGAGTGCACTCTCACCACTCTATCTATCTATCTATCTATCTATCTATCATAAAAACCTTGCTAATGGATGGGATACTATACAATAACAATAACATTTGTAAAGCGCTTTTCTCCCATAGGACTCAAAGTGCATAGTTGTGTCTCAGATCAGTACAGGGTTTCAGGCTGGGTTGTGTTACAGAGGAGATAGTCAGATGTTCATGAATGCCAGACTGAAGAGGTAGGTTTTCAGTTTAGACTTAAATGCTTCCAGGGTTGGAGCTGTCCTGATTGGGTGTGGCAGGGAGATCCAAAGTGTAGGGGCAGCATGACAAAAGGCTCTGTCTCCAAAGGTTTTGAGGTGGACTCTGGGGGTGCCAAGGTGTTACGTCCTTTTGATCTAAGATTGTGGGGGGTGTGATGAACTAAACTCAAAGGTGATAATCCCTCTCTATACAGTACAATCACCAAACTCCAATATCCCTTTCTTTTGACAGCACAAATATCTGCTCTTCTGACTAGCACACAGCCTGTGTGCTTTCCCAGATCAGGCAGGACAATGCTGGGTTGATTGCTCAGCTGGGAAACAAAATCCCAATCTTCTGTGGGGAAGCAGACAAATTCTAGTGAGGATTCCTTTACACTCATGAGCACTGGTATTGGAAAGGAGACAAAATCCTGGAGTGGATCAAAATGGCCATGCAAATGAGAGAAATTTGGGTAGTACATACACAACCTTCCACTTTCCCAAACGGACTCTTCTGCAGCTGCCACGGCATATAAACCTTGAGTGATGCACACCACGTGTGCAAGCCCTTTTTCATTTTATTCCTTTTTGGGCAACTTTGGGTGCTGCACCTACCTCCCTAATCCTACTATTGCTCCCAACACTGGTTGTAAATGCCTAGTCTTTTATAAAGACCGTTGCGAAGACCTTTTTGCTTTGGGTTGATCTGGCACATACATGAAAAAAGGGTGCAGGGTTTGCCGCTAGTAGAATCTCGCTAAAATAAACAATATTTTACTACTGAAATTCCATAGAAAAATATTAATATTTACCAATTATTTTCTATGGCTAAACCTAACGAACCCTCCCACTACTGATGCCTAACCCTAAGATTACCCCTGGTGGTGCCTAATGCTATTTCTTCATCTCCCCTCCCCCCTTTCAAGCTTTCCTCCTCACTCTGCCACAATGTGTGGCAATCAAGTTAAATTTCACCACCTGGAGGCGCCTGATTAGTGGTAATGATATGGAAATGCTAATGGGGCATTGCGCAAATGCAAAAAGCGGAAATGCAATGGTGGTATTTGAAATATTGGAGCTGGGGCTTGCGGAAATGCAAATTGCTACTGCTAATTGGGTGCTTCCAGGAGCCGAAATTTACCTTGATTGCCGCATATTGCGGCCTTTATAAAAGCGGCAAAGCAGGTAAATTTCGGCACCTGTAGGCGCCAGATAGTGGCTTCTGTCGTGCCGCTACTCTCTGCTTTTTTTAAATGGGAGTGTGTGGTGGTACTGTGTTTACCGAAAGGACTCTTGTGCCCTCCTCTTTTTTTTTTTTTTTTTTTTTTTTTTTCCTGCTTCGTGATCTGGCCCCCCGACTGAAAGAGAAAGCTGGAATATTGGTAGAAATAGAAACCTAAAATAGTCTGGATAGTCCGGAGGCTTCCTGTGACCCCCCATGGTTGCTGGATGGGACCCTCTGACAGTTCGAGGTCATGCTCTTCATGTGCAGTAGCATGGAACTGCTCATGGATTGGTAGAGCTGCTTTAAGAACATATCTGCCAAGCTCTTGTTGGCTATGTTCAGAGTGTCCATGCATGGCAACAAATGGGTCAAGGAGGACATGGGAAGCCTCTGGACTATTCAGAGGCTTCACTCTACCTACACTCCACCTGTTGGTCTGATTGGCAAGCTTGTTTAATACTAGTAGGGAAGGTCAATGAGATCTATGCAGCTGGAAAATGGACCAATCAAATCTCACCTCTGCTTAATTTTCAAGCTGCATATAAAATTTGCATAATTCTGCATCAAGTCCGAATTATTTGCATCTCGCTGACCATCCATAAATACTAAGACGACCTAGGCTAGAATGCTCTGTAGAGAGAAACTGTCACTTTCAATTACCCAGGACTCTCCTCTTACAATGGTGGAGACTTGTTTGTTGCAGTTCAGTAGGTGGCGAGTAAGGCAGCAGAAACCTGAAACCGCCTCCTTTTTTTTGTTTTTTTGGTTATATGTAATTTATTTATTTATAGTGCTCAACTCAATGATTGCATTACTCAAAAAATATATTATTAAATATTCCTAGAACTACAGAATTAGTTTTCTTCCTATACAGTTAATACCTTGTCAGATCAGGGTGTGTTAAGGCCACACGTGTGATCGATGTTGCCCGTCTGAGATCAGGACCTGATACCTTGGGCCACATAGCTGGGCCAACACTGTACAGACCCAAAGTCAACGGTACAGCCGACGATGCGTTCTGTTACTGTGCGGGGGAGGGGGTTGCATCTGATTGGTGCAAGCATGTTGTCACGCAGTAGGCTTGGCCAAGTTGATTAGCCTGGTGGATTGGCTTTAAGTGCATATATGGAGCTTTATGCATGAGAAATATTTTATATGGACGTTATGTGAAAAAAAAAAATCCTTACCACACTCCTTAAAGTGAGTGAAGCAAATATTAAAAAAAACAGGTTCTTGCCTAAGAAGAGGGTCCTATAGAGCCTTCCCATTCCTCTCCTGGTCCCCTTGTTCCACCGCGGGCTCTACCGTTAGTAGTCTCCAACTGATGGGTGGGAGACTGCTCTCTGCCACTTCGGTAGGCTTCGGAGATCTTCAGGGGCCTGAGTGTTCGCAAAGATGGGCCTCTCTGCACTGCGCATGTGCGAGCACAATCTCTCGTGTATGTGCAATATGGAGCACTCGGGCTTCCGAAGACTTCCAAAGCCCCCCGCAGTGGGAGTTTTGAACGAAGGAGCCAGCGCTGGAATTAGAGGACTGTGAGAAATGATCTAGCTCTATAGGCTTACTTCTCCTTAGGTGAGTGTCGTGGTTTGTTTGTTTGTTTTTTTTTTGTTTTTTTTTTTGGGGTGGGGTTATAATATATTGGCTTCAGACTCTTTTTAAAGTGTACCAGAGACAGTGTTATAGAAATATTTGATACTTACCCGGGGCTTCCTCCAGCGCCATAAGCAGCATTGAGTCCCTCACTTACCATAGGAATAGTGTTTTTAAGAATAAGCCTGAGGACTTGGCAATTATTTTTTATCTGTATAGCAGTCTGGATGATATACACATACAGTACACAGTTTTGGCAGGATATTACTTTAATGTAAGGCCAAAACAACCAGAACTTCATGCAACCTTCTCCCACTGTCTGGCATAAAATTAAAAATCAATTCTTTATTTTTATCTGGGAAACAAGTACCGTATTTTTCGGACTATAAGACGCACTTTTTCTCCCCCAAAAGTGGGGAAAAAAAGTTGCTGCGTCTTATAGTCCGAATGTAACATGTTATAGTCCTACCTCCCCTGGTGCTGGTTTCCGTCAGCTGTACATGGAGTAGCAGGCGGCAGCAGCGCGATCCAGAGTGTTAAGTGGCTTAGCAGCAGCCACTGTAATTATGCAAATTGCTGGTCCTTTGATCTAAATCTTCTTAGCGGGCCCCGCAGCAGCGCGATCCATAATGTTTCTATGCGGCATAGAAGCCGCTGATATCCCCAATGCTGGTCCTTTAATCTTACATTCTTTATATGTCCCGCAGCAGTGCAATTCGTAATGTTTCTATGCGGCATAGGAGAAGCCGCCGATATCCCCAGTGCCAGTCTGTCCCGCAGCAGCGCGATCTGTAATGGTTGTATGCGGCCGTTTTTCCCAATGCTGGTGCTTTGATCTCGCCCAGCATCATTGCAATCCCGGTGTATTCAGCCGCTATAGCGCAGGGTCCTCAGAGGCTTCCGTATTACATTGTTTATGTGCGTCACCCCATGACCCGGCGCACGTGCGCCTCAGGTCATGAGAGGGCGCAAGTAGACAGGGCAGTACGGAAGCCTCTGAGGACCCTGCGCTATAGCGGCTGAATACACCGGGATTGCACTGATGCTGGGCGAGATCAAAGCACCAGCATTGGGAAAAACGGCCGCATACAACCATTACAGATCACGCTGCTGCGGGACAGACTGGCATTGGGGATATCGGCGGCTTCTCCTATACCGCATAGAAACATTACGGATCGCGCTGCTGCTGGACATATAAAGAATGTAAGATTAAAGGACCAGCATTGGGGATATCAGCGGCTTCAACTATGCCACATTGTGGAACATGCTCCTGCGGGGCAAGAAGGGGAGATTAAGATCAAAGGACCAGTAATCTGCATATTTACAGCGGCTGCTGCTAAGACACTTTGAAACATTGTGGATCACATGGTGCTGCTGCTGCCACCCCACTGTGCATCTCATTAAGATCAATTGCACAGCATGGACACCCAGGCTGGTGAGATATCATTTAATGTAATGTTATTGGTTAGTTAGTGTGGCTGAGGAAAAGGGGGAGGAGGTAGTGTAGTGTAGTGTAGTGCAGTGTAGCTGGGAGGGGGAGGAGGAGGGAGCAGGGGTTTGTGTAGTGCAGTGTAGCTGGGGTGGGGGGCAGCAGGGGCACTGAAGTTTAGTTTAGTTTGTGGGGGCAGCACTGGTTAATGTAGCTAGGCAGTATAACAGACAGAAACATCTAGGGGGGGGGGAAGGAAAGGTCCATAAGACACTCCTGGACCATGGATGCACCCAGGTTTAGTATGTATTTTTTTCTCCTGGTTTTTGTCCTCTAAACCTAGGTGCGTCTTATGGTCCGGAGCGTTTTATAGTCCGAAAAATACGGTAATAAGGATGCTAACCAAGCAATCCAAAAGTTTAAAATCACCATTACTTGTTGATAAATGGTCATTCCCCAGTTTACCTGACTCTTATTTGGTACAGTGCCACACAAAAGAAAGTTGCAGGGGATGCTGGGTTGGAGGGGTGGAGGAAGGGAAACACTTGGCGCCGCTTGACGGAGGAGAGGATGATCCTTGGAAAAAAAAAAGCTTTGCCTCCTCTTCATTTCATAGTCGACCGAAATGTTCAAATCTTTAACGTTATTTTGGGCACGGGGAGCTGTCAGTGAAACAGCATAGGGACAGTTGATGAAGGGTTTCTTAAAGGTAAATGATGACAAACAAAATAAAATAAAAAAAAGAAAGATTCCCATTCACTTTAAAATGGCTGCGTCAGAAAATGCTTATGTCAAATCTTGTTTCTCTTCTGTTAATCAGTGAGCCTTTTCAAATTATGATTTATACATTTTTTTTAATTTTTTTATTTTATGCAGCATTTTACAAGACCGTGGTATGGCTGACTTCCCAAACCTTCTTGAGCAAATTGAGAGTTTGCAGGAAACGCACCGTTCGCCATTTCTTCTCGCTTTTCTGGTAGACTTGTATGATGACATGCTGGAAAAGAAATGTGAAAACTCTGATACCCTGAAGAAGGCACTAGAGGTTTGTTATCCAAAAGGGCCCTCTCACACTATATAGTGCACATGAAGAAACTGTTTTTCCTGCTCTTTGATGTGGTGTAAAATGGGTCTAATTACTGAATTATGTGTGTCTTCAAGTAGGAGTTCAAACCTAACCTGAATATGAGTGAAAAAAAAAAAAAATATATATATATATATATATATATATATATATATATATATATATATATATATATATATATATATATATATATATATATATATATATATATATATATATATATATATATATATATATATAATCTCCTTGTGCAGTAAGTCTCCTTCTGGTCCCCAGTCCTGCTCTTCATCAAATGTGACACTTCCCTTTAGCAAGTTTGACTTGGGCAGCTTGAAAGACTTGTTCACCAATCTGAGGATGGCTTTACTGATCAGTACCTTGTTTTCCCTGAACACTGCTAAGGAGGACTGGGCACAGTCTACTTTTTGGCTACAGATGAGCTTTAAAAGATATATACAAAAAAAACTCTCAAATTCAAATTGTCTTCCACCATGGAAGTGGTTGACTCAAAGATCTTATAACTCTATCATATACTGCAGTTGTGACACAACTATGGCGATGAGGCGGCCGATAACGACTGCCTCAGCTGTTAACCTTGCATGTGTACAGTGGCCAGCGATTTGCTGGGTGGATCGACTCAGCCCAGAGACGACCATTGCCGCGGCCACTTTGTGACATCATGTCTGCACTTCTCAGTTGGCCCTCCACCTCCCCGCATTTAAACAGAGCACATAGACTACGCATCTGTAAAGCCCTGGCTCAGTGTTGTCCCACAAGGGATCGGTTCACAATCCCCACTGGATGGCATCAGTCAAGCGTGTGTACAGGCCTTTTATAGTAAGAAGGCCAACAGATTTTGAATGCTACACACAGATTGTGTAGGTAAGCGTTCATACTACATTGAGGTAATAAAATTGGCTAATCAAAAGGATTCAGTACAGGATCCTTTTACAGTGTAACTAGTGACAGGAAGCATAGCCTACATCTGTGTGATGCAGATGGGGTAGGACTTTATAGGAGAACAATGACTGCTTGTCCATACAGGTAATGGGACCCGGACTATTGACCTGCGATTTAGACATCATCTCTGCACTGCCAGCTACCACCTTACATCTAGATCACCTTAGAGAATACCTTTTGGATGTATTATAATTAAATTGTAGCCAATGATTATGGGAAGATAAATGTGTAATCCTTCATAGATATCCTGTAGCTTGATTGTGTGCCTGTTTGTTAACTTAAATCTAGATTTAAATTTAATTTCAGAGCTAAAACTAGCCAGTAGGGTATATGTATTGTTACTTAACATGCACTGTTGGTAGGAAAGGGCAGGGAAACCCTGCTTTAGGCTCCGTACATAGTGAAGCGCTGCAGATTAACGGACACCCTAACGCGTAACATCGCGCTACAATATAAAACCTTTATTGACAGTGTGAGTTAATGGAGTGCAGCATCCTGCTTTTACAAGGAACGCCCACTGTGAACAAAACCTTAGTGGTTTTAAAAATGTTGTCTAAAGATTTTTTGAACACTATATTCTTTTCTATGATATTACTGAACCTTTATTGGCTCTTTAGGTATTTATTTATTGTTTATTTGCAATCTTTTTTTTCTTTCAGATTTGTGAACTGCTTTCCACAGAAAGAGACACCATTAGAAAAGAATACTGGCGCTATATTTGCCGGTCACTAGAGATGAGATATGGCTCACCGCATACTGACCATGAAGAATCTAATCAAACAGCCAATGGTGTACAATGAAAATAATTTGACTAGTTTTCAGATGTGTATTTTTAGTTGTTTTCTTTTTCTTACAGAGTAAACCTAAGTGTCAAAGATTAATGTAGTGAAGTCTAATCCATGGCTGCCTACAATTCATTGACTGACTTGTTCTTGTAACCAGCTGACTATGCGGACCTGTGTGAGCTGCTTCATTTATGACAGTTGATCCTAATAGCTGAATGCCACATTTGCTTAACTGTGTATATTGTGGAACTGGCTGCAGTTTCAAGCCATAGTCTTGCTGTTGGCTAGTGATGTGTTATGAAAGGCTGTTTCTCACACTCTGCAGTTAGCATGAAGAGCCTTTTCACACTGCATGATATTCCACTCAATCTTTGGGACTTGAGCACTTTGCTGATCACAACGATGCCGGAACGATAATGTAAATCTGGTTATGTCATTTCAACTGGCACTATCCAATTGTCATCAAAATGCACTATCTGCTGCATTATTGTGCTTTTCCAATAGTCAGTTAGACTGAATGGGACTCGCAGAAATAATTGTATAGCAAGCATACAAAAAAAGACAACTTTTTTTTTTTCTTTTTCTTACATGCTTTGCAATTTACAGTGTGAAAGGGCCTGAACTCCTAAGCGGACCAGTAACTTTGTACAAGACTATTTGAGTCAAAAGATTTATAATTTATACCTGTCAGCTTGATTCATTGTTTTGTATAAAACCTTAGTTTACAAATCTGATAAACCATTTGCAACATTCTGGTCCTACCAACAGGATATCCGCTTTTTGTAGAGCAAGAAAATGATGCAGTTGAATCAGCCCATCTTTACATGGCACGTAAAATCCAAGCTAATCCCTGAAACACTTCTCGTGTTCCTAACAATTTGTATTCTCAATGACATAACGATTGTAGAGGTTGTATGTAACAGATGTCCAATGCTACATAAGCAAGCTACAATGACTTGTTAAAAAGAGGATGTAGCTATTTTCCTGCAATAAACTAAACTAAAAGTGTTTTGGTGTAAGTGTGTGTTTTCATAGAATGTCCATTATAAAATTGTTCAGAAATCATTTTAGCTCGTTGGTAATATATCTTCTATTCACAAAATGCTAGAATGCTCTATAGAAGATGTTGATACTGAGAAATATTTGATTTTAAAAAAATCTATTCTCATTGTGAAATTCATGCCTTGAACTACAGGTGGGTCTTGAGATTATAATTCCAGCTTCCATGCAGATTTAATGCGGCTTGGAATTAAAATCCACTTCTTGTTTTGATTTCCCCACTTTCAGGCTGCATGAAAAGTGCATGCAAGTCAGAATTATAGGCCAGCATTGTTGCAGTATATTGGCTCATGGTTTCCTGGTTTTGGCTCCTCAGTAGTGATTGTTCATGTCTAGGAGAACTTATGCAGAGACATGTGATTTGTTTGATCATCTGATAGATTTGCAAATCTCTTGATCATCCTGCTTAAGCACATGATCATGACTAGCAAATCAGAGACCTGCACATCTATCACCTGACCAAATTGATTTCATAATTCTCCATGAGTTTTTCTAGACACGACCATCACTACTGCTCAACTTTTTGTGGTCTCTTTGTATTGTAAAGTTATAATATTGTACTAGATGGTTTTAGTGAGTGGTAGGCTAAAACTCCTTTTTTTTTTATCAAGGAAGACAGCAAGATAATGCCAAATCGCATTCTCGCTTCCCTCCATGGAAGTGGTCTCTGTTCTGTTAGGCAAGGAGACACTCCTTGCATATGAACCTGAATTCTTTACCAGAGGAATTGTCTTTAACAAATCTTTTGTGTTGCAGTGAATTGTACAATACAATCTCAACACGAAACAATCCTATTTAGTGCTTCCACACTGGTGCATTTAAAGGACACCCAAGGTCAAAATAAACTAATGAAATAAACAATTGTATCTATCTTCCTTCTCCTAAAATGACTTAAAGTAAATTTAAAGAGAATCTGTATTGTTAAAATCGCACAAAAATAAACATACCAGTGCGTTAGGGGACATCTCCTATTACCCTCTGTCACAATTTCGCCGCTCCTCGCCGCATTAAAAGTGGTTAAAAACAGTTTTAAAAAGTTTGTTTATAAACAAACAAAATGGCCACCAAAACAGGAAGTAGGTTGATGTACAGTATGTCCACACATAGAAAATACATCCATACACAAGCAGGCTGTATACAGCCTTCCTTTTGTATCTCAAGAGATCATATCTGTGTTTCTTTCCCCCTGCATCTCTCATGCACTGAAGTTTCAGGCTGCTCATTTCTTCATGCAAACAGCTTTGCCTTTGTCTGTAATTCTTCAGTATGTGAAAGCCCAGCCAGCTCAGAGGATGATTTATCCAGCTAGTAAAAGATAAGAGAGAAGCTGCTCTAATCCTAAATAACACACAGGCAGTGTGCAGAGAGGGGCCTGGAAGGGGGAGATGCATCACAGAACCACAACACTGAAGAACTTGGCAGCCTTCCAGACACAGGCTGACAAGTCTGACAAGAGAGCGATAAGTTGATTTATTACAGAGATGGTGATAGTAGAACGTGCTGCAGTAAGCCAGAACACATTAGAATAGCTTTTGGAACTTGTAGGATGATCAAAAACAGGATGCAATTTTTGTTACGGAGTCTCTTTAAGATATTCCACAGTTTTATTTTATATTTAAAGTGTTTTTTTTTTTTACTGTTTTTATAGTTTTTGCTCAATGATAAATTCATTGACGTATGCCAGAGCTAAAATCTATGAACTATTGGCCCTTTTTATCTCTTTCATGCTCCCAGAAGGCATTTTCTGTTAGTAAAGTGTTTTATAGTTGGAATTTCTTATCTGTGAGGGTACAAAGTGTATGGACTGTATGTTGCACTGTATGGGTCACCTCGCAGTGGTAGTGTGTGATAAGACTGTACATGACTGTTGCAAACCTATTTTTCTCAACCCTCTCATCACTCCTGTCCTTATTTGACAAAGTGATGACCTTACCCAACCACAAAATAAAACAAAAAACCTGTTTCATCTGAGCCTGCACTGCCTCCAAGACCGTACCAGCAAGTGCTTGGCTCATGCATGGGAGCAACGAACAAGTGAATTCACCCCCTTCAGCCTACCGTGTAAATGGGCCTTATACATGGGGTTCCTGCTGCTATTTTAATGGATGTATAATTCAATATGACTCCCTCAATGTTCATGTGAGAAGGTTACATCTATATTTAAACAGATGCTGTCTTGCCACAGAAGAAAGCATTAGATGAAAAGGTATGAATAGGTTGTAGTCTGGCAAGAACAGAATCTGGGGCCTGATTCAACTGGAAGAATTAAGAGCTAGCAATAGTCTAATGGGTGCAAGTGTTGAATAATGATTCCATTTTTCTCTAAGTGCCCTGTGAAAGTTGCCTTGCCAGCTAAAGTAAGAGCACCTAAAAAGGACAGGAAGTGCAGAAATGTTTCCAGCAATGCCTGAAAGTTTGAAAGCAAGGGGCACTATTGCAAAACAATCCAAATGAGACTCCACCCTTCCAGGATTATTATCCAATGCACATATTTTATTGAAAGCAAATGTGGTTACACGCCAACATTCTCCCAAAGGGGAAAAATAAATGCAACCATCTTTTCAAATATGCTATTTCCTTTGTGGAGCTGTGGAAGTATTGTTCGGATATTCCAAGGACGGGTACAGCCACATTTACAGGGAGTGCAGAATTATTAGGCAAATGAGTATTTTGACCACATCATCCTCTTTATGCATGTTGTCTTACTCCCAAGCTGTTTAGGCTCGAAAGCCTATTACCAATAAAGCATATTAGGTTATGTGCATCTCTGTAATGAGAAGGGGTGTGGTCTAATGACATCAACACTCTATATCAGGTGTGCATAATTATTAGGCAACTTCCTTTCCTTTGGCAAAATGGGTCAAAAGAAGGACTTGACAGGCTCAGAAAAGTCAAAAATAGTGAGATATCTTGCAAAGGGATGCAGCACTCTTAAAATTGCAAAGCTTCTGAAGCGTGATCATCGAACAATCAAGCATTTCATTCAAAATAGTCAACAGGGTCGCAAGAAGCGTGTGGAAAAACCAAGGCGCAAAATAACTGCCCATGAACTGAGAATAGTCAAGCGTGCAGCTGCCAAGATGCTACTTGCCACCAGTTTGGCCATATTTCAGAGCTGCAACATCACTGGAGTGCCCAAAAGCACAAGGTGTGCAATACTCAGAGACATGGCCAAGGTAAGAAAGGCTGAAAGACGACCACCACTGAACAAGACACACAAGCTGAAACGTCAAGGCTGGGCCAAGAAATATCTCAAGACTGATTTTTCTAAGGTTTTATGGACTGATGAAATGAGAGTGAGTCTTGATGGGCCAGATGGATGGGCCCGTGGCTGGATTGGTAAAGGCCAGAGAGCTCCAGTCCAACTCAGACGCCAGCAAGGTGGAGGTGGAGTACTGGTTTGGGCTGGTATCATCAAAGATGAGCTTGTGGGGCCTTTTCGGGTTGAGGATGGAGTCAAGCTCAACTCCCAGTCCTACTGCCAGTTTCTGGAAGACACCTTCTTCGAGCAGTGGTACAGGAGGAAGTCTGCATCCTTCAAGAAAAACATGATTTTCATGCAGGACAATGCTCCATCACACGCGTCCAAGTACTCCACAGCCTGGCTGGCAAAAAAGGGTATAAAAGAAGAAAAACTAATGACATGGCCTCCTTGTTCACCTGATCTGAACCCCATTGAGAACCTGTGGTTCATCATAAAATGTGAGATTTACAAGGAGGGAAAACGGTACACCTCTCTGAACAGTGTCTGGGAGGCTGTGGTTGCTGCTGCACGCAATGTTGATGGTGAACAGATCAAAACACTGACAGAATCCATGGATGGCAGGCTTTTGAGTGTCCTTGCAAAGAAAGGTGGCTATATTGGTCACTGATTTGTTTTTGTTTTGTTTTTGAATGTCAGAAATGTATATTTGTGAATGTTGAGATGTTATATTGGTTTCACTTGTAAAAAATAATTGAAATGGGTATATATTTGTTTTTTGTTAAGTTGCCTAATAATTATGCACAGTAATAGTCACCTGCACACACAGATATCCCCCTAAAATAGCTAAAACTAAAAACAACTTTCACAAATATTCAGCTTTGATATTAATGGGTTTTTTGGGTTCATTGAGAACATGGTGGTTGTTCAATAATAAAATTATTCCTCAAAAATTCCACTTGCCTAATAATTCTGCACTCCCTGTAAATTTAACCCCTACCCCACAGCACACTATAAAAAACAATTGATAATGAATATCAAAATCAGCATTCGTTTAGGCGACCCTGCAGGAAGCCTCATAGAGGGAACACAGTTCACCAATCATAACACTCTCTACAGCACAGAGTGTTGTGATTGGTCGAATAGTGTGGGTGTCATTACCTACTACCTATCTGAAACTTAGCAGTTCAAAAAGGTGCTGTCAACTCAATCACGTTAGTTAAATTTCTCTATGAGGTTTCCTGCTGGGTCTCCTAAACTAGACCAGCGCCCCAAAATCTACCAAGGACAGCTGCAGTGTAGGTATAAATCAGGAGGGGAATGATTTGGGTACTTCTTTTCTAAGCACATATCATTTTTTTTTTTTCTGTTTAAAGATGCGAGGGCGGCACCATCTTTTGAATTTTTTTTTTTTTTTTTTTTTTATTGAATATCAAGGTATAGCATAGCGGCAGCAATGACATTTTGAGAATGCAGCCTCTTTGAAATTGTTTGTGAGCTAAAGGCAGTACAAAGATACACTGACGTCACTTAAAGGACAACTGCAGTGAGAGGGATATGGAGGCTGCCATACAGTAATTATATAAATATTTCCTTTCAAGCAATACCAGTTGTCTGACTATCCTGGTGATCCTCTTCCTCTACTACTTTTAGCCATAGACCCTGAACAAGCATGTGCAGATCAGGTGTTCCTGACATTGCAGATCTGACAAGATTAGCCACATTCTTGTTTCTGATGTGATTCAGACACTACTGCAGCCAAATAGATGAGCAGGGCTGCCAGGCAACTGGTATTGTTTAAAAGGAAATAAAAATGGCAGCCTCCGTATTCTACTCACTTCAGTACAACCCCAGCATACACAGGGAAGAATGGGCTGTAAAGATGCTCCTGCCAGAGTCTGTCCATAGGGCGGATCTGAAGGGGAGCTGCTACTGCACACAGAGAGGTAGGCAAGCCAAAATCCCTGCCCCGCCCACTCATCACTCCCACCATGTGTGTCGGGGGAACACGGAAGTCTGTGTTCCGTACGCTGACTGAGCACCGCGTCCCCATCTCCATAGTGACAACACTACTGGCTGCATAAAGCAACACAAATATTTTAATGTACAATTCAGGAGAGAGACACAGTGGGCCAGATAGCAGGACAACAAAAGCAATTAGACTAGTTTTAAATAAATGGAGTTAAATCATAACCTTTTGGAGATTAAGCACTCCGATTCCGTGAGCCTCCATCCTAAGTAGTTTAACATAGTCTCCCTCCCTCATCAGTGGCTTGATCACCTCTAAAATCTCAAGATACATGGACCCATATGCAATTAACTTTTTCTTCTGAGTTTTCTACTGGGTGATAATTTCAACATTGTCAATGAAATGCATTTTAAACCATCAGCAAGCAAAAAAAAATAAATACTCAAAATAATTTTGATAGTACTTTTTCACCTACTTTTTGGAACTTTATAAGTTGCAAAGAAAAAGCTGAAAAGTTATTTAAAATAGAAGATGAAAAATTATCTCCTAGGAGAAAATTCAGCAGCAAAGGGTTAATTGCATATGGGCCATGGTGTACGGCTGTGCAGAAGTGGTCATGGATGGCCTGATCAGTTAGATGTTCCGTAATGGCATATTTATGTGAGTATAATTGATCAGCGTGCGGCAAATTGCTGCTAATGGCACCGCCTCCTCTCCACCAAGGGCGGCGAATAACACGCTGGGTTACAGTTTAATCCAGCATGGGACACATGGGGAGTACCACTTCCTGGATACAGTGGCCTAAATAGGACAAACTTATTAGAAGTCCTTTGCAAGTCTGCATGAGGCTATCTTATCATAGATGGAGCTCAAGGTTTCCATCTAGTGGCAGGAAAAATGTATAGCAACCTGGACTTTTTACAAGGGGAAATTAAGGTGAAAGTGCACTAATATATATTGATTGGCAAGTAGGAATACAGACTGGCAAATATAATTTACAATATGATATTATTAATTACAAAACCCATAAAAAGGGACCTGGGGGTCTGCTACAAAAAATTGTGGAAGAGGTATAAAACAGAAAAATGAGCTGTAATAATCCTTGGTAACTCAGATTGAGGTAAGGAGGTCAGTAATATAGCTGTTAGGACTTATTCAACATCACAAATATAATAAACATTGTAGAACAGTACAGGGGAGGAGAGGGTTACTGGGGTTGCAAGGGAGGGAAAAGCGGGAGGAATGGTATAGGATCCTTCCATTATAAATCATAATGCAGGAAGTGTGCTCACATGCAAACGGATGCATAGCAGATTCCAGCCACTAGATGGCTGGGGGTCAGGAACCTTTTTGGCTGAGAGAGCCATAAACGCCACATATTTTAAAATGTATTTCCATGAGAGCCATACAATGTGTTTTCAAACTGGGACAGTGCGCATGCGCAGCAGAGGGCTCACGTCACTGTTGCTATGGTGATGTGTATACAGTTGAAGTGTCAGACACGTCTTCAGCTTATCTTGGGTTTCAGCAACATCAGCAATTTCCCCGAGAGCCAGGCAGGAGAAATACTGACTAACCGGTTGTACAATTAGCTAGCTGACTTGGGGGTTGATTCACTTTGTTGGACAAGATCCCCGCACTTTGGCCCCAATAGGCTGCCTGTCAATTTCCTATTGGGAAAATTTGAAAATGTTACTTGCGCTGTCACACTAAGCTGTGCTGCTTGAGCAGTTTAGCTTAGTGAATCAACCCCTACTGATTAGTCTGTGTTGCCATCAAAAGAGCCACATCTGGCTCCTGAGCCATAGGTTCCCTACCCCTAGGCCAAAGGTTCTAGTAGGGAAAACCGTTCTACAGTCAGAGTCCTGGGCTGGTGGGCTGTCATGTGCAAACACTTGCTGAGGCATGACAGCTACAGACAAGACAGAAGCTGTCACTTCCATTCCTAAAAATGAACTATTGGGCAGCAAAATAAATCAAGTAAAACAGACTGGTTATTAAAGCGGTATTGTCACCATAAAAATCAAATTTCAACAGCAACTGGTCTGAGTGTATTAAGTGATAAAGATGCTAATCCTGCATTCAAAACTTTCAAAACTTTTTCTGCTGTTATGGTTTGTAGTTATCACATACTTTAAGAGCACTGGCACTAGTGCCAAACAGTGCCAAAGAGTTGAGTGCTGGGAGTTCTTTTTATCTATAATATATTCATCCTCTTCCATTTATTTCCCTGCCTAGCTGCTTATCAGAAACACCCTCTGATTACTTGTGTTTATAAGCAAGGCTGAGGTGACTCAGTGATTGGATGTGTAAATAAAAAAAGACAATACAGTTGTTAGTATACACCTCAGTGGGAGTGTCTGAAGACTCTGGGAGGAGGACAGCTAATGAATACACAATGAGCAAGAGAAGGGAGAGGGGAAAATAAGAGTCAGGGAGGATATGATGTCAGCATTAGCTTGGCAAGATGGCCACTGCCTAGAATAGGATTTTCTGCTTTTCCTTTATAAATTCACAGGAATCATTACGTGGATAGCACAATACATCTATGTCAGTTATGTAAGTAGAAGTAGTATTTATCTACTTATATATGTGTTTTTTATTTCTAGGTTAGCATGAGTGTCGCTTGTTCTTTAACATGTTTTGCACTGTATATACTAGTTTATCTCATGTCACATGTTGCCTCAGGTACACTATAAAGGAAGCGTAATGATTAAAAAAAAAAAAAGTTTCACTTACCTGTGGCTTCTGCCAGCCGCCCTGTGCCCTCTCCGGTACTCAACGATCCTCCAGTCTCCCACTGCAGCCCAGTTTCGCTTTCTTTAGTTGCCGGCCACTGCACCTGCATGGCCCTGGCAGTGCACGTCCTCGCCACAGCAGGGGAGCGGAGAATCATTGAGTACCCCCACGGGCACAGGAGGGCTGGCAGAAGCCCCAGGTAAGTGAAACTTTTTTTGTTTTTTTTTAATCATTACAGGTTTACTTTAAAGTCATTGGGATTCAGTTAAAAAAAAACAGGTACTTGCCTAAAGAGAGGGAAGGCTCCGAGTCCTATAGAGCCTTCCCTGTCCTCTCTCGGTGCAGCGCTAGCTTCCCCATTTGAATGCCCTGCCGCAGGGAACTTTGGAAGTCTTCAGGAGCATAGTTCTCCCGAAGACAGACGGCTCCATACTGCGAGAGAGGGCGCTTGCGCGTGCGCAGTATGGACCGTCTTCACAAAAAGAGGTGCCCACAGCTGTCTGCTACAGACTTGGGCACTTTGTTATTGACCTAAGGAAGTGGGCCAGTTCCCGTGAAACGCCTTGTGTTTTTTTTTGTGCAACATTAAAACCAATTTTACCCATATGATGTGTCCATTTATCGAGGTAAGATCTAATTATTCCTATACCTTATTATTTAAGATATTCTGGGGGCATCCAACAAGTTCTCTCAGTTTCAGTCCAAACCTTCGGGGTAGTATATGGTACACCATGTGTCGCAATACCTAAAGAGAGCAACCGACAAGTACCTGCTGTCAGGATCTCTCCAGTTGCATGTTCTGTCGCTTGCAGTGGAGCTGCAACTGGGCAGTTCTGACTTGTCTGCTTGCATTCGGTTGCGCATTCGCAGTAAGTCTTATTGTCATTTGTAATCATTTTGCAGTTCAGAGCAGTTCAGGATGCTGTCAGAATTCCTCCTATGGTTTGCTGCAGTTGAACTGCAGCCAGATGGCCCTGGATTTCCAGCATGCATGTTGTTGCATAGTACTGCATGCATTTGTTATGATAGCAAATGGTAATCAAGCCAGCTCAGGATTGAATGATTACCGTTCAGCTGTGTGGAAATTTGCATACCTGCATCCATTGGCTAATGCCGGCATAAAAGTCTGCCTCCCATTTCAGACTCCGCCCGACATAGCGTTCAGCTCTCTGAGTTGTCGTTGGGTCTATGCTGTAAAAGTTGTTATTGTAACAATGTACTGTATAATGCCTTGCACTGTATTTTCATGTTTGCTGGACGTTTGCTGACCTGCGGGGGTCAGTGAAGTCCTTCTGATCCTGATAGTTTAGATTCTGCCAACAGCACGTTGGTGACTGGTAGTATTCCTTCTAGCCTTGTTCTTGTCTTGTTCTTGAGGACAAACTATAGCAGCGGTTGCCATTAGTTTTGCTCCTACCTGTTAGTCTTGTCTATCTCAGTATGAATGTTGCCGTTGCCGTCACTGAAACAGCGACTAGATTGGCTAAGCATTCTGTCTGTCTGTCTGTCTGTTGTCTGTCTTGTTAATTGTCATTACTTGTGTTTTAGCTAGTGAGTTATTTGAGAGCTACATTTCATATATTCGGCATCAGCACGATATATATATATATATATATATATATATATATAATATATATATATATATATATATATATACTCTAGTCAGTCAGTATTGTATTATTTGTAATATTGTATATTGTATTGTGTACCGACCTTTGCCTGCCTCGACTACGAATCTGCCTAATCCTTCCAATACGACTGACACATCTGAATTAACGTGTATGACCCAAGCCTGTTACCGACTAGGTCTGTTGTGTATTGTATCACTTAGCATCTAGCCTGATAGGCGGCCCAAAGCTGCAGTTGCTCTGGGCAATCTTGCTCCCTTGTTCATTACTCCTGTGTCCATCTGTGGAGCCTCTTCCATTATCCAGCTAATTAGCCTTGTTACACTGGGTGGTCAAAGTATGCTCCCCAGCATTACACCTGCCAAGCCGATCTGGGATACTAAACGGGAATGTTTAATTTCCTGTAGGCTCTGTTGGTGGTTACAGGAGTGCAACCCACCCTTGTGAGTATATCTTACTATCCTACTTATACCAACTTTACCTAATGATACTGCACCATTGGGCTCCTGGTCTCTCTAATTACAGAACCTTGGTGGTTGGAATCATCCCATTTTCCTAAGGGTACAGTTTTTGCACCACACTATAGAAAGGACTTTGACCTTCTAGAACAGGTACAAAGACTGACAGGCAGCTAAATTAATCAGAGGGATGAAAGATCTTAATTCCCAAGAAAGGATGGACAAACTGGATTTATTTAGCTTAGAAAAAAAAGGCGACTGAGAGGTGACCTGATTAATATGTATAAATATATCATATGGCAATACAAATGCTTGGCAGATTAGCTTTTTGTCCCTAGGGTTTTACAATGGGATGAGACATGATCTGTGTATGGAGGAAACATTTTTTGCCATCTATTTAGAAAGTAAGTAAGTCCTTTACAGTGAGAGTGGTGAAAGTGGATGTCTTTTTTTTCAACCCAGCTAACTGTTACATTTATGTCCTCTAATTTTAAATGTATTACCACAAGGGGAGTGTACAATTTCATGAATTTACCTTTGATAACTGAATTGCAATTCATACAAGGGAATGGCTAGAAGAGCTGTTATAGCAGGGGAAGGAGTACACTGATGGGTTATTTTGGTCCATGAGCCCCAGTCAGTTCAATATGTCTGCATCTACTTTAGATATGCTTCTGATAGCCACCTACGGTTGGGAAACTTAGATCATTACTCAAAATCCAGCAAGTAATAATGATTCATTAGAAAGGAATATACTGTGTAAAATCTACACACCCATTAAAGTGAATGGATCATGGGGTGTGTCATATCATCTGTATAAAAACTCCCCACTAACAGCATATTAGGTTCCAAGGACCAGTTTGAAAGAGACAGCCTAATGAAGTCATGCCAGAAAACCAAAGGCAGCAATTGCTAAGGATGGATGGATGAATGGAGCAAGAAACTGAAGGCGGCCAGTGACCAAACTGGGCTGCACTGGGAGAAGTAGCGGGGACGCAGTCTGTCTGGTCTGGGCACCCTGTCTAACCCTCCACTGCTCTCGTGTGTGATGCCCTTTAGGAGGCTAGGGGAGCCTAGAGATGGATCTCTGTGTCTACTGCTATTTGGTGTTCATTTTCCCATGCATATTTGCTATTCAAAAAGGGTAGAAAAAACAAACAAGAGCTGGTTAAAGCTGAATGCATTTGGATCATAAATTCCCGTTGTCTAAAGGTATAATTTGATTTTCATTTTGACATACGCAGTTTATCATCAGTGGTGCTCGGATACCCCTTTTTATAATTCGAGTTTGGTCGAATTCGAAAGTAAATTATTCGAATTCGGTCGAATATTCGAGTCGAATATTTTTTACTATTCGATTCGACCTCGGACTTCGACCTCACTATTCGAGTCGGTATTCGAGCTCATTATTCGAGCTGACTATTCGAATTGGCCTTAAATAGCTTCCAACACTTGTTTTGAGGGTGAATGATGCAAGAAACATCTTTTTTCCAAGTAACAACAGCAAGTGATTATGTGGGGATGTTCCTTTAAAAAAAAAAGGTGGAAAGAGAAGTTGTGTCCAAAATTTTGTTCAGTAATGTATATACTACTTCTTCTTCTCCTTCTCCTTCTCCTTCTCCTTCTTCTCCTTCTTCTCCTTCTCCTTCTCCTTCTCCTTCTCCTTCTCCTTCTTC